>NC_034599.1:66357246-66378254 GCF_900095145.1 Mus pahari | reverse complement strand
ATATATATATATATATATATATATATATATATATATATATAATTAATTGGATTCTATTTCATTCAAGCACCATGATTCAATTAACCTCTCCTGTCACACCGGAATTTTAAAGGTTGTCTTTACTCTTTTTTAATCAATTCATCTTCTGCACACGTCCTTGGACATTCCCCTAATTGTTTTCTCAGGTTAAATTCCTCAAAGAAGAATTGCCAGCCCTGACAGTATGCAAGCTTTAAATCTTTCAGCGCACAAGGTCTAATTTGTTCTGTGGAAATCTGTGTTCACTGAAACCCACCAATACTAGATGGGTGTGACCTCCTGACCCTCCCCCCCCCATCGACATTTGCAATAAGGAATGGAGTACAAGAAGAGTTTCTTTCTTTTGGCAGACTTGTCTTTCTAAAAGAAATTTCTCCTGCAGGAAATTGCCCTTGGATGGTTGATCTCGAGAACTTACACTTAGGAGGGGTTCTTCCAGGGCCCAGAAGGGCCCCCTCAGCTGATAGGAAAGAAGGGGACTCAGGAGTGATTAGCCACTGCAATCACTACTTGCTGTTCAGAGAGGCAGCACTTTGTTGGATTCTATCATGGCTATATGGAAACATGGTAAGGGCACGTGGGGAAGGAAGATGTCACAAGACACAACAGAAAGTCAGGGAGATTCTAGGGCTAGCCCCACTCTAATGTCTGCTCTCCTGAGAACTAAAAGATCCTACAGGAATGTGTGGATTACTTCTACAGGTGGGATTCTCAACCACCTTCCATTGGGCTTCCTTCCCCCAAGTATCCCAGCCCTCTTCACATCACCAAGCTGGGCACAGGAGATTCCAGCAAACGAACTCTCTGGGGACAAGTCACACCCAACCTCACCCCCAGCCCCACTCCCACTCCCCCCCACTCCCCACCCCACCCCTGACCTCTCTCTCCTTTTGCATGCAGGTAGCTGATTGTCTGGCACAGCTGTGAACATAACTCAGTTGACATTGCCATTCCCTCACACATTTCTTGAACCTTGGCTGGCTCGAGGCCTGAGTTTATTTCTGTGCTCTCAGTCCTGTTATAGTGGCCCACTCGCCTGGACTGGCACCTGATGACAGTAGCTTTGTCATAAGCCATGGGGTCAGGTAGCGTCTACTCCCCAACCCTCCCCATTCTAAGTCCTCTGCATGCTCACAGTGATTGCCCGGTCTCTGCATCCTTACAAGGGGGCTGCCACTAGATGGACCACCACAACATCCAGCCGCAGCCCTGTCAACCCAACCTAGGACAGGCTCCATCATCTGGCAAGAGCTCAGGGCAGCTTCAGCTGTCAAGGCTGCTTCGTTCTCAGTTGGGAAGCTAGTAGGAATACAACTTCTACTGGGTATTTTGATAACTATATAAGCATAATCTCTGTGGAATTCCGAATAAAATATTATATAAAAAACCCATAATTTGTGCCCATGGGCCATAAAACTGATGTAATTTGAATGCAATAAAATATAAGCAAGCAGCTAACAGCTCTTGTGGGCTTTCTCTTAATTTTTCGACACATACTTCAGAGTTTTAAGATGCAGCGTTTACAGCATTCACCTTCCTGAATTAGGGGTGGGGGGATGCGGAGAAATAATTAGTAGGCAATTTTTTGGCCCTGGGGCTTTTCTTGTAAATGTTTTTGTTGGCAGGCACACTCTTGAGAACAGGAAGTCAGTCTCTTGTTACAGATTTAAGACTTTTCTGAGCCAAATAACAGAAAACTGGGTTAGATCCGAAATGAGAGCTGAGGAGGGGGCGAGGGCGGAGTGGGGGTGGGGGCAGCTGTCCTGGGCTCTTTCTGGAGATTAATGACATCTCACAAATATTTTAATTCTCTCTTTTCCTCTTAACTTGCCACCTCCTAAACAAAACGTACTCAGACTGAAAACAACTTAACTGATCATTTTGTAGCCCTACCCTAAAATAAAAGATCTTTATGGTACTCACAGATTTATTTTTAAATCATTTGGCAAAATGGGGGAAAGAAAATTAGGGTCATCTCAAGTTGACCGGGGTTTCTTATTATTGTTTTATATTTCTTTTTCACCAAATACACCATATGAAATTTAAAATATTAGACCTGGTAATAAAGAGACTATTTCCACAGTAATAAAGATTCCCACCCTCCTTTGAAATTTTAAAAATAGCTTTTGTTACTGAGTAGAGTGTTGAAGCAAGTTTTATAAACGGTACCAGTAGGTCATTACGCTGGTTGCAAACACACTGATTGTTCGAAATGGTGAGACTGGACATTTGACCAGCAGCTTAGTTGTCCAATCATAAGGCAAGAAAACAGGTGCTGCCCTCTAAAGTCTGAGACGCTACTTATGAATGGGCTTGGTAAGGCAGAAAAGGAATTAAAATTCAGTTTCTACAAGGGTTACTAAAAAATTCTAATCTTGACAAAGCTTATAATCTGGAGGAGGGTTAGTCCACACACTGAGAACCATTGTGATGATTTCAGTGTGATATAGTAAATAACGTATAGTTTATTTGATATACATATATGTATGTATATATATATATATATATATATATATATATATATATATATAATGTTAAACTATATGTCTTAAACCATATATATTAAACTATATATGTTAAACCAGGAGAGGTTGGAGAGAGACAGAGACACAGACAGAGACAGAGAGACAGAGAGACAGAGAGAGATCGTGTGCCACGGTGTGGGGATAGATGTCAAAGGACAGCTCTGAGTTTTTACCTTCTACTGTGTTGAAGCGGGATCTCTCTTGTTTCTGCTCTAGGGTAGTCAGCCTGGGCTAACTGGCCTGAAAGCCTCAGGAACCCCTACCATCTTTGCCTTCCACTTTGTTGTCGGAGTGCTGAGATCGCATATGTTTTATGTACACCACGGATTGGGACATTTGTAATGATTCTTTTAAAAATTAAAGTATTTATCATTATTATTGGGGGGGGGGAGTTAAACATTCTTCATGTCATTATATCACAAAGTTGTATGGTCCTGGGATTGAGTTCAGTTTGTTAGGCTGTGTGGCTAGCCCCTTTACCTACTGATCTCTTATTGGCCCACTGATAGTTCTTAAGCCTCAAAAGCTTTATAAAACGTTGAGGTTTTTGAGGAAAAGATCACTTTTCTGTAACAAGTATATATTGTACTGATAATCTAAAAGTTTCCATGATATTACAGACTCTCAGAAAAGAAAACAGTTTACACATATCCCAGTATAGATGCCCACAGGATTCAAGGATTCACAGGTGAGCTGGGCCCAAGGGTGAGTGCAAGACATCTGGCCCTGCCCCTGTCTGCCTCCTGGTGGTGTGGGTGAGGGAGATATGCCCCCCTTTGCTCCTCTACCACTTGGGGCAGACAAGAAAGCTATGCCCACCCCAACCCCCACCCCTTTGTGAGAGCAGGAGAGCTGGCCCTGTCCCTCACCAGCTGCAGCACGAGGGAGAAGGGACTTTGCACCTCACCTAGGCAGCACAGTAGAGCTGACCCTAGTGGCATAGATATGGGAGAGCCAGCCCTGAGGGCATGAGAGACTGAGGGCTGGCTCTGCCTCATTGCCAGCTGCAGCATTGGATGAGCTAGCTAGGGCAATCCTGGAGAGCTCACCCTGGTGTTGTGGGTGCAGGAGAGTTGGCAGGCTGACCAACTCAGCTACTACCCTGGCCCAGATTTGGGCCTTTGAATGGGCCCGCCCCAGCATCTACCCCATCTATGAACTGCTGGAGTCCATGAAGTGAGTGGTCTTGCAGATCCAAAGCTGCAGGATCTCCATGGCACAGGGCAACAACAGGATATCCAAGAGGAGTCCTGGTGACAATCCAATATTGATAGTGTAGTAGACGCTAGAGGCCTCAAACCAGACCAATGACTCATTGCATTGAACACTTGCAAGTAAAGATGTGTGGACAAAAGTGTGCATTGTATTGTTGTGACTCACTAGAGCTTCCACGACAAGACGTTTTGTGGTTGTTTGGGTTTGGTTTTATTTTTGTTTTTATTTTCTTTTGGGAGGAGGTTGCAAGGGCAGAGGGTGGGTATGGAGGGATGGGGAGATGAACAGAATAGGGGTACATGATGTGAAATTCACAAAGAATCAATAAAATGTTTTTAAAAATTAAATACCTCATTCTAACACGGGGTTTCCTGTTGTGCCTTTATAAAAGTCCATTTTCCAATGTACCACATCTGTCTCATCTCTATCCAGAGGCTGTCCTTTGTCCTCCAGAGACAAATACCCCTCCTCCCTCTCCCTTGTTCCCTCCCCCTTCTCCCAAACCCTCCATCTCCTGTCTTTGTCTCTTATTCCCTGCCCTCTGTCCCTCTGGGGCAAATACATCTCCTTTGTGCTGAGGACGTGGTCCTGTGGCTCCTGAGCTGCTACTTTTCCTTTCAAACAGTACGCACTCGGTAACCACTGAGTGATCTCTCCGACCCTTAACTTTATACACCACTGAGCTTTCATCTGGAGATTTAATGTGTCCAGAGAACCACGGTTTGCAACCCTCGGCTCCCGTTAACTACTCCCTCACAAGGAGCTCTCTCTCCAGCATCCCTCCCATGGTATCTATTATAATTTGCTTGTCATCTGGTATTTTGACAAATTTAGAATTTTTAACCCTATAAATAATCTTAAACTTCTCAAAGCTGTCATCCACCAGATATGGAAATTAAATTACACTCAAGAATTCCAGGTGATGGAAAACATTATCCAGTACCATAAGACACGGACGGCCATGGGAGGAGGACAAAGCTGATAACCCTGGAACTTCCTCAGCGCCGGAGGAGTGTGTGTTTAAAGGAGATTCCTGCTTCCTGCTTTTAAAACATACCAAGTATTTCTTCTCAACATTTATGAGCTTAAATAGATGCAGATGTTGCCAAAGAATGTATTAACATTAGCCATCTTAGAAGCGTGCAGTTTGAGCATTGGGAGGCCTGTTGGAAGATGGCTCCACACCCTCTTCGAAAGTGAAGAAACTTAGGCTGAGAGTAATTCGTGGACTTAACTGATACCAAGTGGTATGCAGACCCTTCTCCCTGAAGTCCTAGTTGCAGATTGTTTTTGCCCTGTTATAGTCTCTCTCTCTCTCCTTCTCCCTTCCCACCCCCCCCTCCTGTATGTGCATATCTATCCATCTGTCTGTCTGGGTATGGGTATCAGAGGACTACTGTAGAATTGGGTCTCTCATCCATGTGTATGTGGGTCCCAGAGATTAAACCCAGGCTACCAGGCTTATAGTCAAGAGTCTTTACCCACTGAGCCATCTTCCTGGCTTGCCATTGACTAACTTTCTCAGGACTGCCTTCAGTCTCTATCTGGATTACCTTGTGTCTCCCGTTTGGTGGGTTGTTGTTTTCTTTCTTTCTTTCTTTCTTTCTTTCTTTCTTTCTTTCTTTCTTTCTTTCTTTCTCTCTCTCTCTCTCTCTCTCTCTCTCTCTCTCTCTCTCTCTTTTTCTTTTTTCTTTTTTCTTTTTTCTTTCTCCCGAACAACTCTCCTGACTATATACTTCACAGGCACCCCATGCTCCTCGTTTTCAACCTTTGGTTGTCACTGTTCCGAGCCTATGTTTTTCAGTGAAGGTGACCAGACAGGATTCTGGCCAGGTCTGGTGAGCGGATGGAGTCTTCTGTGTGGATCACCAGTGTCTTTATTTCACTAGCCTCTGATCTCCAACCACAGAGGAACAGATGTGAGCAGGCGAGGTGGAGATGTGGTTAGAGATGTCTGCTGACTGCTTTTGTGGAGGACTCAAGATCAACTCCCAGCATGCCTGTCAGTGGTATACAAAATGGTGTAACTCTGGCTTCAGGAGCTGCAGCACCCTCTCCTGGCTTCCTCAGGCACCACACACACACACACACACACACACACACACACACACACACACATATGCATACATGTACACCTAATTAAAAATAAAGTAAATATTTTAAGAGTGTTAGATGTGACCATAATAAGTACCAATCTATCCCTAAGGAGACCACAGTGTCTCTGTGAGACTGAAAGGCTGAAACTTCTTGTTATAGAGACCTGGCAAACTACACCTTTACTCCATCATAATTCATTTGAGCCTTTTTTTTTTTTTAAAAAAAAACTTAAATATTTTAAAGATGTATCTATTTTATGTGTATGAGCACTTTGCCTGCATGTATGTATGTATGTATGTATGTATGTATTTTGTATTTTATATGTATGTGTGGGCTTGCCTGGTACCCAAAGAAGCCAGAAGATGGCATGGGATTCCTGAAACTGGAGTTATAGTTGGTTGTGGTTGTCACCTGAGCGCTGAAAAGCAAGCTGGGTCTTTTGGAGGTGCAGCCAGTGCTCTTAAATGCTGAGCCACCTCTCTAGCAATAAAATATTTTTTAATAGCCAGACTTATGATACAAAATGTACTAGATGTTTATGAAAGACAGCAACAACAATAATAACAAACCACTCAGTTGGGCCCTTTAAGTAGAAGGGTCCTCCCTGCATGACAGCAAAGCTTGGTGTCAACTCTCTCCTTCCCTTTTGCCTGCCTGCTCCTCAGTCCTTAAGATGAGAACCCCTGGGGTCATCCTGCTACCCTCAACTCTGCATTGTGATGTGATGCATCTCCCCCCCCCCTTCTCTCTCTCCCTCTCCCTCTCCCTTCCTCTCCCTCTCTCCTCTCTCTTCTCTCCTCACTTCTCTCTCTCTGGTTTGTCCTCTGCAGAATAATCAAAATCCTCTCCATTTTCTCCCCTCTTAAATTTCACTCTTTAACTGTAGGTCGTTACTGTAACTGAGCTTTTACAACTGAGCTTTTACTTTAGAAGTAATACTTGTTCCTATGCAGATGACCGACTGCCCACAGCCTTACCAGAAGGCCCTAAAGGCCTTTGTTAACCAAATTGCCTTTTTATTGGTGGAATTTCAGCCAGTGTGTCAAAGGGAAGGAAGGAGACCTTTGAAATCTTCCTTAGGACTTTCTGACTTGGGGTAAAAGTCTGGGGCTGAACTAGAATGCCTACAGGGTCTGTACTAAAGATCAGAGCATGGCCTTGTTCATTTCTTTTTTGAGTTTATTCAGAGAAGAAAAAAAAAAGTCTTACCAACATTTAGAATCCATAAATGGCTATGTTCTTTAACTAAGAATCCTAAGTCCTAAGACTTTCTCATTAAAAAGTAAAATTAAATGAAAATTCAAAAAAGCATACATTTGGCAATTCACCCCAAACTATCTCTTCCCATACTGTCCAGCTCATAAAATACACTGGTGGGTGGGAGTGAGCAAGCCCTCACTAAACAGCACTCAACCACGTGTAGCTCTGAAGGGAAAGGGGCCCTTTCCTCTGACTTACAATAGAAACTTACTTAGTTGAAGATTTTTCTCACCAGAGTCCTTATATTTTTCCCCCATGGGCAACTGCCCCTTAATTAATCCCATTTCCCCCAGTTCTAGTTTGTTCAAGCAGCTGAGCAAACAAAGACGAAGGCAGCCATTATAATGTGCTTCCTCTCCCAGACCCTCTGGGATGGGTGGGCTGTTCATCTTGTCTATAAACTGGAGCCTGGATGGCCCTGGAGAAAGCTACGAGGGGCTTCTGTCAGGATTAATTTTAATAGACTGCAGGCTGCCACCCAGGAACCCTAACCCAGCAAATGGCTTTAAATTACTGTTTGCTGATAAAAAGGGAGCTAGGAGCTGGGCATTCAGTCTGGCATCTCAAACAGTCTGGATAACTAACGCAAGGAATTACTTTTCTTGTGGAACGCCCTGTTCTTTACAACTCAAACCCTGGGATGGCTGAGGAAAGCCTCCCTGTGTCCTAATAGATCTCAGGGAAATTAACTGGAGGAAATGTGACATTTTGTAGAAGTTCTGGATTTTTAGAGCTGGGCCAGAAATGACTGAATTCCTGCGGACTTGCGGTGCTCTTTCACATCTGTTACTGCGCTCACCTACTGCCTTCTGCTTCTTTGTCTCCAGTTAGCTATAGCCATGGCATTTTATAAAGCGCCAACATTTAGGTTAAACAATAACAATTGCCGGGCAGTGGTGGTGCATGCCTTTAATCCCAGCACTTGGGAGGCAGAGGCAGGTGGATTTCTGGGTTCGAGGCCAGTCTGGTCTACAGAGTGAGTTCCAGGACAGCCAGGGCTACACAGAGAAACCCTGTCTCAAAAAAGAACCAAAACAAACAAAACCCCCCCAAAACAATTCCCCAAACTAATTTGGTTCCTAGAATAAAAAGAACTTGTTTTTCTAGATTCCATTTTTCCCTCCCCACTGTATGGATCCCCAAGAATCTGTCAGAGAGGTTTTATCAATTACCTGACAGTCATTCTTCAACTCACCTTCTTTCCCTAGTTATCCCTAGCAATGGCCACCCAGACCCAACCCCCTCCCCTGTGTTAGATTCCAAACCCAGGACAAGTCTCACTCCTACCCTTCTCACCCAGCTCCCTATCCTAACCCTCTTCCTCCCGGGGGCTGGGCGCTCACATGCCCTTCCCCAGCCTGAGCCCTCTATGACTCAGCCATCTTGGCTACACCGATCTCTTGCGCCTTGGCTGCCTTTCTTGGTCGATTGCTCCTTTTCATGGTCCGGTTTAGCTGCCAGACTCAACCAAGATTGGGATAACGCTAACCACTGGGAAAAACTGCCTCATGCCTGGCCCACCGCCAGGCCTCTGCCCAAACTGTGGACACTATTGGGGTGAATTTTGTATTTTGAGCGGATAAACCAAGCAGCAGACCAGGCCAAGGTGTTCCATGTGAGAGAGGTTTATTATTTGGGAATGGGGGGGAGCGGCGAATCGGGTAGAAGAGGAAAGAAGAAGAGAGAAGAGGAGAGAAAGAGGGGGAAGAGGAGGAGAAGAGAAGAGGGGGGGGTGGCTTCCTACTTTATACCGAAAATGACGTCACACCAGTGAGGGAGGGAACTGATTCCAAGTGGATTGTGGGATTGAAGGTCGTTGTCCTGTCAACGCAGGTCAAGGGTCACATGGTTAGGCCGGGGCTTGGAGTATCCTGGTGCTAACAGTGACTGTTGTATTCTGCCTTGTCAAAGTGAGGTCAGTTTTCCTAGATTCCTTCTCCACAGGAGAATCTCAAAGACCTTCTGGGTCTGGCAGCCAAAGGCCGGCGCCTTTTTGTGCAACAATTAAAGATTTTATGTTATCCAGTGAAGCCATCAAGAGTACGGGAGCCTAGGGTTAACCACCCATGTGCAGTTAGCAGTCATTTTAGCTGGTACATAAGCCATCTGGATTATATGTAACTTATCCTGCTTAGACCTCTGATGGCATGGCTGGCGAGGCTAACTGCAGCTTTGTCAGATTAACAAGAGTACCAGGCTCCCTCCCCCAGGCTGCAGCTGCCTTCTCGGTCCAGTTTATCAAGCCTCTCTTTCTAGAGGGGCTAGGTCTCCAGCTGAGAAAGACAGAGTTTGCCTTACTGACTTCACTCTGAAAAGGAAAAAAACTCACAAACCGGGTTAAGAAATGTTTCCAAAAGGGCTGGAGAGATGGTTCAGCAGTTAAGAGCACTGACTACTCTTCCAGAGGTCCTGAGTTCAATTCTCAGCAACCACATGGTGGCTCCCAACCATCTGTAATGGGGTCTGATGCCCTCTTCTGGTGTGTCTGAAGAGAGCAGCGATGTACTCATACACATAAAATACATAAAATTTATTTATTAATAAATCTTTTTAAAATGTTTCAGAAAATTTTTCCCTCTATAGGCTATTGTTATACTAAGACTTCAAAAGTTCAGAGTTTTAACATTGATTAATGGAGTTCTGATAACACAAGCTCAAATTTTTAAATTCCTTTGGTTGTCTAAATACATACTTAAAAGTGCTTCTCAATTGTGCTTTAAAAAAAAAAAAAATCCAGCCCTCTGGAAAGAATGTTAATACTTTTAACCCAGAATCATTGGGTCCGAAAGTTATTATTATGACTCAAAGACATGAGTCTATTAACTTTTCTCAATATGGATTTCAGTACAGATTACAAGCAGTGGTAATGCTAAGATATCTGAATCTTTTATCTCTTTTTGTCAACATAAAAAAAAATTATGTAAGCTTCAGGAAGTCAACTTGGATCAGCCTCTTGCAGGTCAAAAGGATTCCAGATAAGTTACTCAAAACGTTCCCACTGCCTAGTCCTGACGGTGGGATAGCGCTTCTCCCCCAACTACCAGGACCATAGTCCTGGAAGTTTCAAATGTATGGCCCCCAAATTTCCCATAACCTCCCTAACTTTACCTTCTGTTCCTAGGCTGTATCTGTCCCAGCAGAATTCCAATTGACTGAAGACTGAAAATTTTTCCAAACGCACCTGCCCTCGATGCTTCTGAAGGAATTTCTGACCAGCCCTAGCCCCTGCATCCCAGACTGTTCCAAAACTGCCAGCAATTCCCTAGTCCCAGGTTCCACAGAACCTGGGCAGAGAACAAAACAGGCTGCATTCCTCTCTCTTCCTGACCTTTGGCCATCATCCCAGCCTTCCAGATGCTCCAATTTCAGCAGGAGGACATTTTAGAAGAGATTACATCTCGCCTTATCATCAGCTAAAGGCTGGAATGCTGAACTTTGTTTAGTTTGAGCGCTCTCTCCCCACCCCTAAACCTCTCCCTCTCGGAGCGGGGCTTCTGAAGTCCTTCCGCAACCTGACTCCAACTCAGCAATTTGACCACTCTAGGTCTCTTGGTCTCTTGGCCTCTTGTCACTTCTCTTGGCCAGTGGCTTCTCTCTTGCCTTCCCTCCCCTTCTCTCCTCTCATGGTCTGGTTTGGTCTGCTGGCCATGTTCAGCCCAGACTCTTCTACCTTCTGCCTGTTTTCTCCCATATATTGGCAGTAAAATCTCCATACTTTAGGAGTTGCCATGGCCTCCTTTTAGTCCATGTTTTCATTCATTCCTTGCCCCTCTCTGCTTTCTTCTTCTCTGCCCTGTGACTACCCAGCCTATAAGTAGACAAGGGACTTCTAGCTCTCTCCCTAGAGATGACCCTGGAAGGCCTAAATGAGTGCACTCGCTCGTTCGCTTGTTCCTTTGTCTTTCCTAATTATTTCCTTTCTTCCCTGTTTTCCTCATGCCTCCATTCTTACTCACTGCTCTCCCCCTTACTCTCTCCTCCGAATATTTGTGAGGCTGTGACAGGGAAGAGGGTGAGAGTGGACTGTAGATTGAGGAGTCAGAAGGTTCTTGGCAACTTGGGGTCTGACTGACAAAGGAGGTGTGTTGACGTGGTGTGTAGATAGTAGGCATTATTATTCAGAAGTCACTGGGGTGTCGCTGCCCTTCATTAGGTATAGCTGCTGTTCGGATTTGTTTGACAATTCACTATGTTCTATTCTCAGTGGAAACTTAGGTGGGAAAAGTCAAGTCAGTTACTAAAGAAAATTGAATTTGCTTCATGCTTTTTTTTTTTAAGATTTATTTTATGTATATGAATACACGGTCTTCAGACACACCAGAAGAGGGCATCAGATCCCATTACAGATGGTTGTGGTTTCTGGGAATTGAACTTAGGACCTCTGGAAGAACAGTCAGTGCTCTTAACCACTGAGCCATCTCTCCATCCCTGCGTCATGCTTGTTAATGACCTTTGGGAACTCTGAGTCCATCCTCTACCCTACTATCCTATCAGTCTTCATGGATCATGCCAACTGTTCCTGGAGAGAATATTCTCTATCGTGATTATCTATCTATCTATCTATCTATCTATCTATCTATCTATCTATCTATCTATCTATATCTATTTATATCACTTTATATATATATATATATATATATATATATATATATATATGACAACAGCAAATTCAAGGGAGGTTTATTTAGATGCACATTTTGAGGATGCAGCACATCATGGCAAAGTCATGATAGCAGGAGTGCAAGGAGGTCACTCACATTGTATTGCAATCAAGATGCAGAGAGCGATGACTGCTGGTGCTTAGCTCAATCCCCCTTTTTCTATTCAGCTCTAGACCCCAGCCTGTGCAATGTTAAAATGGGTCTTCCCACTTCATTTAGCCCAATCTAAAAACTCCCTAGCACACATGCTCAGAAGCATATGTTGAGCCTGTTAAGTTGACAATATTATCACACTACCATAAAAATGTTCAGTGTGAGGTCTGTGATATTTCTGAAGTGTGCCCAAGCCAGAGCACTTGGGCAAAAGGGCTAATGGCTGGGCATTTTAAAGCAAAATGAAACAAAAATTAAACCATGAGGAAGTGCTGGAACAGCTGGAGCTCACAGACAGTAGCTGTGCAGTGAAAAACAATAGGGTCACTGTGTAAACAGTTTTGAGGTCTCTTAGAAATTAAATATTCACTTACCCCATAGCTTCTTAAGAAGGTAAACATCTGGGAGGGGGGAGGGGATAGGGATTTTCGGAGGGAAAACTAGGAAAGGGGATAACTTTTGAAATGTAAATAAAGAAAATATCTAATTAGAAAAGAAAAAAAGAAGTTACACATCCATTTACCCTAGAATGAGGCAGGATAGAAAGAGGGGGAAAGCTATGGGGACACACGCAGGAAGGGAAAGGATCCTCTCACCCCAGAGTCTTGTTGAAGTCTCTTGCCAGCCAAGAAGCAGGAACTCTAGCACATCTGCTTCAAAGGCTGCTGGCAGAGATACTTTTCACAGAGAGGACTTTCTGTTAACATTGCACTGTGCCAGGCTTAAGTCCTGGATGTGTTCTGCTTTGAGCGAGTTCTTACTCCTTCCCTAGACGTTTTTCTGGAATCTTAAGGCTGTTAACTGGGTTTACAGTGAAGGTGTTCTACCTTCCGGCATCCCTCTGATCTATATTTTTACCTTATCAGTTATAATCTTGTCAGTGTATGTGAGGGAGCTCAGTAAAGAAATTGCCAACATGACTGCTCTGTTTCTAGGCTTGGTTTTTGTTTGTTTGTTTGTTTTTTCTGTGAATAAGAAAGAGAAACCATCCAGAGGCATCTGGGAGGGTCTAGAGCAGAGAGAAAAAGCAGATAGGACATGGTCGGGGTAGGGATGCAAGAGAGGGGAAGAAAATAATGGAAGTAGCAAGAGATAGGTCATAGTGAGAGAGGATGAGAGAAGTGTGGAGTGAAGAAACCACATGGATTAGAAGTAGGAAGAACAGCTGTAGGGAGGACTCCTTCTGGGGATGTTAAAAACATCTCACAAGTTCTTGAAGAATACTGGCTTTATCTAATCACCAGAAATTCTTCTATAGTCCAGAATGAGTTCATTTCTGATATATGGGCTTCCTGAAACTTAACAGTCCAGAACTACACACTGTGGTCTCTTAGATTTCTTAGAAAAGTTTCAAAGATAATTGTTTTAAAGCCTATCAGGTATAAGTGTTATAAAAACAATGAAGTGTGACTCTCCCTGAGAAGCCCATACCCACATCTGGGTATGTTATATGTTCCATCTGAGTACTTCTCTATCTCTGAACACTCATACTTAGGCCTGTATGAAAATATTTTTATTAGACTCCTGTTCTTTTAGTCCTGAATATTTTCAGCATCAAAGTTACACACTCTGATTTGAGATCCCTAAAAGATTAGGGGAACTTCTCAGGCTATGGCAGGCAAGAGTGGAGCTGTTCTTCCTTTCTGTTCCCTTTCGTAATATGGCCTAATAAGCCAGCTCTTAAGAGAAATGAGAGTTTATGTTGACATGAACATCTATTAAAAATGTTGACAGTGACTTGATTTGTGATCATTAATAACTGAAAACAACTCAAGTATCCTTCAGCATAAACACACAACTCACAATGCAATACTACCTAGCAATAAAAAAGGGCAGTGGCATAGATAACCTCAAGAGAGTAATACTAGCCGGGTGGTGGTGGCACAAACCTTTAATCCCAGCACTTGGGAGGCAGAGGCAGGTGGATTTCTGAGTTTGAGGCCAGCCTGGTCTACAAAGTGAGTTCCAGGACAGCCAGAGCTACACAGAGAAACCCTGTCTCGAAAAAAAAAAAAAAAAAAAAAAAAGTAACACTAAATATTAACAAAGCCTGAATCAGAAACTGTCCAACTGGGGCTGGTGAGATGGCTCAGCGGGTAAGAGCACCCGACTGCTCTTCCAAAGGTGCAGAGTTCAAATCCCAGCAACCACATGGTGGCTCCCAACCATCCTTAACGAGATCAAAGAAAAGAAACCGTCCAACTACTTTCCAAAGAGGTTGTACTATTTTGCATCCTCTGTTCCATTAGCAGTCTGTAGGAATCTCAGTTGCTGACAGTTGACATGGTTGATCTTTCTAATTCCTGATATTCTGACTTGCTCAAATATTCAAATCTTGTTTTGTTTGAGACAGAGTCTCTATGTAACCTCGACTGGTCTCAAACTCACTATGTAGATCAGGCTGGCCTTGAACTCAGTCCGCCTGCTTCTGCAACCACCAGACCTAAACGCATGCACTACCACATCTGACTATATTGTTTCTAATATGCATTTCATTATAGCTAGTTATATTGGTCACTTGTTACTTTCTGAAGATTTATATTTAAGTTGTGTGTATATGTGTGTGTGTGCACAGGTACACAGGTGTCTGGAGAAGCCAGAGTTTGTGAAGTGCGCTGCAGCTGCAGTTTAAAGGCATTTGTGAGCTACCCAACAGGGGCACTGGTACCCAAACTCTGGTCCTCTGCAAGAGCAGTATGCACTCTTAGCCACTGAGCCATCATTAGAACCCCGTCGTTATTTATTTTGACTGTGATTACTGTCCATTCAGGAATCCCTGTAAATCTTTTTGTCCAAAACTTTGATTGCTTAATCTTAGATGCAACACTATTACTTTCGTCATATTTTACTTATTAGAAGTGAGTTAGTAAGCCTTTTACTTGAGTGTCCTATACTTTCCCAATGCACAGGCGAAAAGCCCGGAAGGTAAAGGGCACATCCAGAGAAAGCCCGCCAAACCCAGCCGCTTTGGAGGTGATGTAACTTCCGCCCCTGCGCGCTTCCTCGGGCGCCCCCTCGTCCTGGCCTGTCCGTTTCCGGCATTTCAATAAAGCTCCCTTCGGCTCGGAGAAGCCGTGCTCTTCCGGGAAAATGGCGACTCCCGCTCGCGCTCCAGAGTCGCCGCCGGCCGCGGAGCCTGCGCCCGCTGTGGGCCCCGCCGGGGAGCCCTGCCCGCCGCGCCAGCCGCAGCCCGTGCGCAATGTTCTCGCTGCCCCGCGGCTTCGAGCCCCCAGCTCCCGAGGACTTGGGGCGGCAGAGTTTGGCGGAGCTGCGGGAGAGGTTGAGGCGCCAGGAGAGACTTTTGCGCAACGAGTAAGCGGTGGCCCTGGGGTCGCGGTTGCCGGGGATCGGGGACAGGGGACAGGCTCTCGGGGATCGGGATCCGGGGGCTTGGTCTCGCGCCCCGCCCCGCGGCCTGGCGCGCGAAGGTGACCTTGCGTGGCCAGGCCTCCCAAGCCAGGCCCGTCCTGTGCGCGGGCATGGCTCCATGCTGCCCTGCCCTCGCTCGGCAGCGGCGCCTGCTCGATCTCATGTTCGCACTACAGCTTAGAACGAGCTCGGGTACCAAAGCCTCTTGATCGGAACGTGTGGGATTTCCTTTTCTCTATCTAAAGCCCCACTCTTTATCCAACCATAGGAGATTTGGAGAGCGGGCTGGAAGGAGTGGTTAGCCGGGCCTAGAAAGTTTGGTTTGTGCGTAGTAGGGAGAAGATGATAGCTGATTTCCTAAAGGCAGCTTTGTTTAGGAACAGGATTGAAGGAAAACGCCAAAAGGATATTATCTGAGAGATTTTTTTTCAGCAAGGAGAAAAAAATGGATCATGAAGGCAATCGAGGGATGGGAGAACTGGTGTAATAATTTGGAGACAAATATATATTAATAGTTAACAGGTGGTTGAAATTTCTGGGGAGCAACAAAGGATAATGGAAATATTGGGAGAGAGGAATGGATTTTAGGTTAATTTTTATTTCGGGCGTATTCAGTTGAGGGGAGTAAATAGCAGGCATTTAGTTAATTAAAAACCAGCTGATTAAAACCCAGAAAAATGGGTATTAGGCTCAAGAGAGAGAGAAGGTTGAAAAAACCGAGAGGAACTCAGTTGCAGAGGCATTAATACTGTTGAAGACGTGGGAATAAATGTATCCGGAAAAATAGAAGCCCCAAGGTTTAGTCCCCTTCTCCATTTGTTATATAACCAAGGAAAAGAACCAGAAAGGGAATTTTTGTCACTGAGGGAAAGGAACCAGTGACCATTTGGCAGGAGGGGTTCCTACTAGAAACAGGTCTTGTGACTTTTCCAGTTTGGGTTGTTAATTTCAGCAGTGAATTAACCTTTTGGTCTTGGGACATTTCTATATTCTTTAAGAGTTATTTGGCATTTCAAAGAACTCCTGTTTATATATGCTGAGTCTAGAAATATTACCAGTTTGTCAGAAGCAACTGAGAATTCTTTCAAACACAGAACCACATAAGTAAGTCCATCTTCCTTTGTAAGATAGTGATGGTACCCCATTATGTGACCTCTGGCATTTCTCAGCTTTATCGGGGTTTAGAGACCATGGTTTAAAAAACACTGGTCTTTATCATATATTTATTGTACAGGCTAAGCATCTGTGTGTTTTCCTAAATGCTTAAGACCATTATTTTATATTTTTTAGGAGGCTTGGAATATATGTGTAGAGTTAAGATTCAAATATAAGTTTCAGTTGTTTCTTATACATAGCTTGAAGGTAATTTTATACCATGTTCTTTATAGCTTGTTTTTTTTGGGGGGGGGTGGTGGTTCAAGGCAGGGTTTCTCTGTGTAGCCCTGTCTGTCCTGGAACTCACTTTGTAGACCAGGCTGGCCTTGAACTCAGAAATCCGCCTGCCTCTGCCTCTTATTCCTGAAGCTCTGATTTGATGAAATAATTTTCCTTTCAAAGCACTCCCTTGGGGGAAGGGTTAGAATAATTTTATATTTAGCTATTGTTTTTTCTTTTCTTTTTCTTTTTCTTTTTTTTTTTTTTTTTTTTTTTTTTTTTTTTTTTTTTTTTTTTTTTTTTTTTTTTTTTTTTGTTTTTTTTCAAGACAGGGTTTCTCGGTATAGCCCTGGCTGTCCTCGAACACAGAAATCAGCCTGCTTCTGCCTCCCAAGTGCTAGGATTAAAGGTGTGCGCCACCACCGCCTGGCTTGGTTATGGTCTTAAGCCAGATTTTTAAAAATCAGATATTTCTTTAAAAAAAAAAAACTTTTTAAGAGCCATCTTTGATTACATTTTGCCTTTTAAATACTGTGTTCCCATGTTTAAAAACATGCCTGTAATATGTATGTGCTGGTTTCTTTTTTCCACTCCACAGAAAATTCATTTGCAAATTGCCCGACAAAGGTAAAAAGATCTCAGACACCGTTGCCAAACTGAAAGCTGCCATTTCAGAACGTGAAGAGGTTAGAGGGAGAAGTGAACTGTTTCATCCTGTTAGTGTAGACTGTAAGCTAAGGCAAAAAGCAACCCCAAGAGTTGACATCGATGTAGACAAGGCCCAGAGTTCTGACCTGATGCTTGATACTTCATCATTAGTTCCTGAATGTTCCTCAATAGACATTAAATCATCTAAAACAACCTCAGAAACACAGGGACCTACACATCTCACTCACAAAGGCAATGAAGAGACTTTGGAGGCTGGCCTCACAGTAGTCACCAGCCCAGGTGCCCACATCCAAGCCCGGGCACCCTCACCTGAAGTTAAGGAGCATCTCCCCCAGCACTCTGTTTCAAGTCAAGAGGAAGAGATTTCCAGCAGCATCGACGGTCTGTTCATCACTAAATTGCAAAGCATCACAATTGCAGACCAGAGTGATCCCTCAGAAGAAAGCACCAGCCCTGAGAACTTTCCAGAACTGCCGAGTGAGACTCCTAAGAAGCCTCATTACATGAAAGTGCTAGAAATGCGAGCCAGAAACCCAGTGCCCCCTCCTCATAAGTTTAAGACCAATGTGTAAGTGTCACCGGAACAGGCTTGTCATAAGAATGTGTGTGGAGCTCAGAGAAAGAGTTCAAAGTGTCATACTAGTTGAGGGAATGCCATGTGAGGAGCATGTGGGAAGGAGTGACCATACTGTCTGTGAAAGTAGACCAGAGTGGCTGGAATGGAGAACTGTGTTTGGAAAAAAATGTTAGTTTTGAAGGCAAGTCATTGAAAGGGTTTTAAATAGCAGATGGCGAGTCTTATGTTTCAAGACATGTAGACAATATTTCATAATAAACAGAGTGGGAGGGCAGATGTACCATGACTTCTTTCAGTACCATTTGCTGGTGTACAACTCCCCCCTCAGTTGCTGTGTAAGCCAAGAGAAGCAATTGCAGGAGCTAATGGGAAAAAAATAAAACAAAACTGTGTACTCATTACAAGTAGGCAACAGAGCTGTGGGACACAGTGAAGTAAAGAGTCTGGAAGAGATTGGAATCTAGAGCACTCAAGGTTTGCAAACTTGGATGAAATTTTAAACTAAATGATAGCAATTTTTCAGGGAAAGGAAGTTAAAAGGATTTTTTTCTAAAAATAAAACTAAACATAGATTTGGGGATATGGGGTGGGGGCGGGGGCTGGGAATCTTGCTTTTGAGTGCTTTGCTGTAACGTTTCTGAGATCACCAAAACAACTAAAACTTTGAGGAGAAGCCGGGCGTGGTGGCGCAAGCCTTTAATCCTAGTACTCGGGAGGCAGAGGCAGGGCGGATTTCTGAGTTCGAGGCCAGCCTGGTCTACAGAGTGAGTTCCAGGACAGCCAGGGCTACACAGAGAAACCTTGCCTCGAAACAAACAAACAAACAAAACTTTGAGGAGAAAAGAATTGTATTTGTAGCAGTTAGGCCAATTCTGCCAGGAAGTAGTTCCTGATAACTGCCCATAGGTGACATCAGACTCAAAAGAGGGAACATAGGTGTTCCTTCTTAAGAAAGCTGAAAGCTAGCCGGGTGTGGTGGCGCATGCCTTTAATCCCAGCCCTTGGGAGGCAGAGGCAGGCGGATTTCTGAGTTCGAGGCCAGCCTGGTCTACAAAGTGAGTTCCAGGACAGCCAGAGGTATACAGAGAAACCCTGTCTCGAAAAAACCAAAAAAAAAAAAAAAAAAAAAAAAGAAAGCTGAAAGCTTCAGAAGACCCACATCATGTTTGTTGTTGCAGAGACTTAAACCTAATCCACTGATTATTAATGTTTTAACTTTAAATGGTTTCTTCTATTTAGAAACCAGGTCAGAGCTCATTAATTTTAAGCTAGAAAAGTGGCCCTTGGTGAAGGCATCTGGACGAAGGTGTGTCATCTTCTGGTGTCTGTCTCACTTCCAGGAGGTTGCATTAAGAAACTAGGAGTGTAGCCGGGCCTGGTGGCGCAGGCCTTTAATCCCAGCACTCAGGAGGCAGAGGCAGGCGGATTTCTAAGTTCTAGGCCAGCCTGGTCTACCAAGTGAGTTCCAGGATAGCCAGGGCTATACAGAGAAACCCTGTCTCGAAAAAAACAAAACAAAACAAAACAAAACAAAAAAAGAAACTAGGAGTGTCAGAGTAAGGTGGCCTGATGACAGCCATGTGGCCAGGAGCAGGGAAGGTGAGGGATGAGCAGCGAGGGCCACCAGGATTAGTAGGAAGTTGAGAGAAAGGGCAGCCTGTGCACATAAGAGACCTGGAGAGGCTGCAGGAGACACGTGGCATTGACTTGTGGAGGTTTGAGCACACAGTGAGGTAAGAGTTCCCTTTCACAGGGGCTGTACATCACCTTCTGCATATCAGATGCATGATGATTCATATAACAGATGCAAAGTTACAGTTATAGAGTAGCAAAGAAAGTGACTTTATAGTTGGGGGTCACCACAACACAAGGAACTGTATTAAAGGGTCACAGCATTAGGAAGGTTGAATGAATGAAATGAATATAAGGTGTGAGGAAGAAAGGAAGGCAGGTTTGTATCTATACATACCCACTGTCAGCAGCAAATACGGGCAGCCTGCTTTATGTAACCTTGCAGAAGCAGTAGAATCCCGGGTTAAAGACCAACATTGTACTTGTGCATAGATTGATTAAGCCTGCTTTTTTTTTTTCAGGTTACCCACACAACAGAGTGACTCACCAAGTCATTGTCAGAGGGGCCAATCTGCTTCCTCAGAAGAGCAGCGACGCAGGGCTAGGCAGCATCTTGATGATATCACAGCAGCACGCCTCCTTCCACTCCACCACCTGCCTGCACAGCTGCTTTCCATAGAAGAGTCGCTGGCCCTGCAGAGAGAGCAGAAGCAGAATTATGAGGTAATTCTAGTCTTGGGTTTTTCTTGCCTGTGTGTTGACTGTTGCTTTAGGAATCAGAATTTACTTTGATTGAATAGAGGGATTATATTCTAGCTTGTGATTGGCTGAGGCCATTAGCTTGTAGACATATGCCACTAGTTTTCAGCCACAAGGTTGCTGGAATGACAAGAAATCTCAGTGGTTTACCAGTAGAGCAGGGGAGAGGATTGGAGTGATGGGGATCAGGCAGCTGCTGCTTGGGACAGCATATGTTTCTCCCCATCCATGTGCAGTTCCTTGGTGGGAAGACCTCACTCAGGGACCTGCTGAGATACATAGGGAGACAGTTCTACATCCCATCTCCTACAGAGCAGCGGCCAACACAGAAGGGCAAGAGGTCGTGCTGGGTTACCAGCTGCTGAGGAGGAGCTTGAGACCATAATTTATGGTCTATTCATGTGAACGGAGGCCCCTCCTGCTTTGGGTCTTAATCAGTTGTATATAGCCTAGAATTTTTTTAAATGTATATTGGCCTTTAGTCCCAGCACTTTAATTGTAGCAGTTGGGAGGCTAGCCTAAAAACTCAGGTTAGCCGGGCAGTGGTGGCTTGCCGCAGACCCCCGAACTCTGACAGGCAGAGACGGGAGAAAGGACACAAACACGAAGGCAGGTTCCAAACAGATTTCTTCCTTATCTCTCCGAGCAGCTTTTCTCTCTCTCTCTCTCTCACAGCTCCAACCAAACCCAACCGGACCCTTCAACTGCTTGCTCCCAACTGAACTGTTTACAGCCTTT
>NC_034599.1:66352636-66357091 GCF_900095145.1 Mus pahari | reverse complement strand
TGCAGCCAGGGAACACGGGGCTTACCCGCTCCCCACATAGAGTTCAGGATCAATCTCTTGACAAACAGGGACCATGGTGCTTGGCACCCCTGCTCCCCACAGTAGCTCACACCTGTAATCCCAGCACTTGGGAGGCAGAGGCAGGTGGATTTCTGAGTTCAAGACAGACAGGACTGCACAGAGAAACCCTGTTTCGAAAAAACAAAATAAAAACAAAAACAAAAACAAAAAACAACTCTCAGGCTAGCCTGGTCTACACAGCAAGTTCTAGGCCAGCCAGAGTTATAGATAGTGAGACCCTGTCTATAATAAAGTTGTGCTCAGATGAGCAGGATGGGAGAAGTAAGCGTGGGGAGAATTGGAAGGAGTTATGCTTAGAGCACTTGAGTTTCTGGGAAAACAGCATCCCCTCTCCTGAGCAGCTGGACTTTAGTCAGGTGCCTTCATCTGATAAAGTCAAACTATCTCTGACTCCACCTTGGCTTTTCCTGAGCATTCAGCTTGCAGGCACTCATATCTCTATGGCCTGTAGTGTTTCTTCCTCCCAGTACATTAGTACATTAGAATTAGAATTAGCATTAGATCCAAGTGCTGTGCTAGAGGAATGGCCTGTGAATTGTCTCTGGACTTTTTAAATACTCCTTGTTTTTTTTTTGTTTTTTTTTTTTTGTGGTTTTTCGAGACAGAAATATTTTTAGGTTCAACCCTCAGCTTGAATTGTGTTGCCTTGACAGAATAGTAATAGTAGATACCAATTATGCCTACCCATAATATCGTGGGCATAGAGGAAGGACCTGCTGAAGTGTGGGTGGTATCAAAGGTCAATCAGATGAGCTGTGTAGCCTGCCAGCAATTGGAGTAAAGTCTTGGATGTGGAAAAGTCCACTGCACATCTGAATTTATGTGGACCTTTTCAAGTATTAATTTCTATAAGACTTCATGCAGCATTCATGTTTTAGCTCTTTTTGTGCCATTTTGATGTATCCTTCAAGTCTAGAAAATGTGATTTAATCTAGAGAAGAAAGTCTTGTCAGTAGATGTCAGTACCACATTTGGTGATTTCTTTTTTTAAAAATTTTATTTATTTTTATTTATATGAATACACTGTAGCTGTCTTCAGACACACACCAGAAGAGTGTTCATCGAATCCTATTCCAGATGGTTGTGAGCCACCATGTGGTTGCTGGGAATTGAACTCTGGACCTCTGGAAAAGCAGTCATTACGCTCTTAGCAGCTGAGCCATCTCTCCAGCCCCACATTGGTGATTTCTAGCAAAGGTTAACTGCATACACCATACTTCATGTGTCTATTAATGGCTGCTGTAGTGCCAAGCTGATTTCTCAGTTTCTTGTGTGGAGGTAAGCTGTTTTGATTGCAGCAGGCTGATATATCTCTTGGAAACATTGCCCCATGTCTCGACAGGACACTAATGTCCACTTCTTGTGTTGCCAGGGAGACAGTGGGAGTCAATGTTCCTTTATTTCCGGTCCTGTCACATATCTAAGGGGAGCTGTGGATGTGTAACTTGGCCTTTGTATTTGTTTTAAAGGAGATGCAGGCAAAGCTCGCAGCACAGAAACTGGCCGAGAGACTGAATATTAAAATGCAGAGCTACAATCCAGAAGGGGAGTCTTCAGGGAGATACCGAGAAGTGAGGGACGAAGCTGATGCCCAGTCCTCGGATGAGTGCTGAAGACAGGGCAGGGAGACCCCGAGAGCTGGCTGCAGAGCTCTCATTGGCTCATCGAACTTCCTAACAAGTATCAAGACCAGTGTCAGACCTTGTTGAGGGACAGCAGGTTTTTAAGTTACACAAAGGTAGCTACAAAGTAAGAACCCAATTTGTCTTTCAGAAGATGCTCTTCACAGCTTGCACAGTTTAATATGTGAACCTTGTGTTTGGCCGTATTATGTTACAGTTTTGCAGTATGTTGTGCATTGGTCTGATATTTTAGTGTGAGTAGAGCACACGTTTTCTTTAAGATAACTGCTTTTTTCCTTATCTGTACTCTTTATCAGATAGCGCTGCTTACACCCTTTCTGGTGAAATACTTTTGTTACCCCAGGCACCTAAAGTGAATTAGGAAGGCCTGGTTCCCTCGCTCAAGAACTGAAGGGAGCAGTCTAAAGAATGGTACGCATGCTTGCATGGACATGTTCCTGAGATGCTGGATATGAAATACTGTGGAAGACACTCAGAAATGTTACAAGTACATTTGTTGCTCCTGTCTTCTCTTGGGGTGACTGCTGTCTTCCTATGATGAGGACAAGGAGCACATTGAAGAGGTGCTAGGCGGGGGAGGGTCTTCTGAACTGGTGTGGGGAGCTGCCTCTGGCTTCCCTTGGCTTGAACTTATTGCTGTCTCAGATGATAGGTCCCTTGTCAGGGTGTTCACCTTTGGTAAGGAAACCAATGTTTTTTCTAAGAGTTACAGTTGACTTGTCAGTATATTGCTTTTTTCATTTTTAAACCCAAAGAGGTGTTTATAGGCTGCAGAAACCTCAGTCATGTATGTACACATTTGTGTTGTTTAAAATGATTATATGATCGTTTTGAGCAAAGATAACAGTATGTTATCAAAAAGCCTTTGTCTATTATGTGGAACTTGTAAAGGAGAAATAAAATACCAATCAGAGCAGCTCCACGAGCTAATGGTGATATTTTCTTGGTACTTGTTTAAGTTTTAGTTCTTTAAAAGCAGTGTCCATACATGAAATTGTACTGAAAACACATTTGGATTAGACACATACTGGGAAGGGCTTGATTCCATAGTGGATGCTTCTAGCTGTCAGCGCTTTCCACATGTCTCCCACTAAGAAAAGGTTGCTGTAAGAACAGTATGGAACCTGTGGTGTTTTTTGGTTTTTGTTTTTGTTTTTGTTTGTTTTTGTTTTTCGAGACAGGGTTTCTCTGTATAGCCCTGGCTGTCCTGGAATTCACTTTGTAGACCAGGCTGGCCTCGAACTCAAAAACTCGCCTGCCTCTGCCTCCTGAGTGCTGGGATTAAAGGTGTGAGCCACCACGCCTGGCTTGGAACCTATGGTTTTAAAGCTACTAATAGGTGATTTCAAAACACATTGTTTTATATTCCGTATCTGGAATGAACTGGTGCTTCTGGAAGGCTGTAAAGGAGAGAACACCCTCAAGCATGAAGTCGCAGTTGGTCCCCCTTGGGTCGACCACTTAGTCTGTCAATAGTCGAGTGTTTGCACTCTGACCAACTTTCTATGCAGCCATTTTGTATGTATTATCAGTTTGCTTCATGTTTTGTAAACATTTCCTGTGTTAAGTGTTTTATATCTCTACCACAATATGTTTTTCACGGCTGCTCCATAGCTTTTTAAACAGTTGTATATCTTATGAAATGATATATAACCAGTGCTTGGTGATGTGTGCAACACCTTGGACGTTCATTATGTCTTGCTAATCCCCAGAGCTGTTCTAGAAATGAACTTTCTTTTGTTCTTTTCTGTGAAGCTGGGGGTTGAACCTAGGGCCTAACACAGGTTGAGCAGTGCTCTAGCACTGAGCTACATCACCTGCATCAGTTGACTTGATTTTTTGAGACAAGGTCTCACCAAGATGCCCAGGTTAGCTTTGAACTTGCTTTTCTGCTTCAGGGCTTATAGGCCTTAACCATTAGACACACTTTAGAAGTGAAATTTCTAAGTAAAAATGCAGTTTTTGAGGGGCTTGGTGTATGTTACTCACTACGGAGGTTATTTATTGTTCTACTAGAGATAAAGTTAATACTTATGAGACATTTGCAAATTACTGAAAATTTAAATGCCTTTAAAATACATATTTCTTTCTTCTTTTTTTTGGGGGGGGGGTTTCGAGACAGGGTTTCTCTGTGTAGCCCTGGCTGTCCTGGAACTGACTCTGTAGACCAGGCTGTCCTCGAACTCAGAAATCCGCCTGCCTCTGCCTCCCGAGTGCTGGGTGGCATGTGCCACCACACCCAGCAAAATACATGTTTCTTAATGAAGGTTAAAAACATTTTTTTTATTTAATTTTATCTTCAAAGGTTAATGAAGAGCTTTTTTTTTTTTCCCCTGAGAATGGCATTATCTCTCCATTCGCATTCTTTTGGAGCGTTTGGCCACTTCCCTGACCAGATCTGATGAATGAAGTGATGAGTGTCCCTACCCTTTTACATGTTGTCAGGAAATTAGTTTTTAGTGAGTGGGCCAATTGCCTTTTACTATAGCATATGATGTTTGATTTTGGCTTTATCCAGGAGCCTGCCTTTGTGTGATTTAAAAGACTTGGTTTTGTTGTGTTCCCCCCCCCCCCCCCCCCCACCCCATTGTCCCTCCCCCTCCCTGCCCCCTCCATGTCCTTATTATGTAGCTTTTACTGTCCTGAAGCTTATTATTATACAGACTAGGCTGGCCTCAATCTTAAGAGAGATCTGCTTGTCTCTGTTTCTTGAGTTCTGTTATTAAAGACG
>NC_034599.1:66340879-66352491 GCF_900095145.1 Mus pahari | reverse complement strand
AAAAAAAAAAAAAAAAGACGTTTCCTGTCTTTTCAACAGACTTATTAACCCAGCAATAGATATTTGTCTCTTCTGCTATCTTCCCTGTCCCCCATATTTTTTGTTTAAAGACTTTTTATTTTCCCAGTTTTGTGTATGCGTGTGTATGTCTTTGAGAGAGTACACACATATAAGTGCAGGTGCCTGTGGAAGGCAGAAGAGGGCATCAGATTCCCTTGAGCTGGAGTTAGAAGCAGTTGTGGATTGGGAACAGAACTGGGTCCTCTGCAAGAGCAGTATGGCATCTTAACTGCTGAGCCACCTCTCCAATCCCTTTATTCATTTTTTATAGTTAATCTTTAGCTGAGAAGAAATTTTAATCTTTTGTTTGCATGCATCAACTCATTTAGTTTGAGCAACCCTGGGGTGAAAGGGAAGTGTCTGCTTCATGTCAGACTTCTATGGACCCTGGATGAGGGGAAAGTTGCATGCTACTACTTGCTGAATATGGTACAATTGGTTCAGTATCAGAAGCCACCGTGTTTTCTGTTTTGTAAAACTGCTAATGGGATAGTAAAGTCCTATAAAGGTGCCTTTTATGTCTTAGGCCTATTTCTGGATTATTCATATTTTCAAACTGTTGATCATGGCTTAACTGTTATTACTACCCAGTAGAATATGACCAGTTTAATGGATAAAGCAGCAGCTGTGTGATCAATGCAGATGCAGAGAAGCTGCTGCCTGCTCCCTGGATCCTTGTGTGTGTCCCCTCTTAGCGCCCTCTCCTCTCTTCTGACTGTGGTAACAGCTCCTGAGTCCCTTTTCATTATTTACCATCTGTGTAAGTCCATTTTGACTTCTACAAAGATTCAGTCATTCTCTCCTGTGCCCTGTGCCTTTCACTCAACATTGCTCAGGAACTTCATATCCTATGGTGAGGTTGACTAGTATGTCTCATGCTGTTTCTTCTGTGATTGACATTTTGGTTTGGGATGAAAGCAGCAAGGCAGTCTCTCTGCTCATCTGAACACTTTGTTTTGTTCTGAGACAGTCTCCCTTTACCTGGCTGGCCTGGAACTCACTACATAGGCCTGGCTTTGCCTTCCCAGGTCTGGGATTAGAGGTGTGTGCCGCCATAACTGGCTCTGAACACATTTTTATAGAATGTAGTTCAAGAGTTGAGTTGCTGGGTTACAGTGTCTATCTGCCTATAACATTTTATTACTCCCACCAACCTCTTGGGAGAATTCCATTTGCCCATATTTGGCATGGCCAGACTATAGGCTATTGAAGTATTCCTTGTGGCTGTACCTGTTACTTTTCTGCTGTTATAGAAAACCCTGATGAAATGCAGCTTTGGGGAGAGAATGTTTGTTTATTTGGTTTCCAGTTCCAGGGGATGCATTCCATTGTGGGGACAGGGGCCCTGTCAGCAGGAGTGTGAGGCTGGTCATTCACATGTCACTTGTGCAAGTAGAGTCAGGGTGCCCACTCCCAGTGACTAACTTCCAGCAAGGCTCCACCTCCTAAATGCTACACCTCCCCAGACAGTGCCCTTTCTGGGACCAAGCGGTCAAACACATGGACCTATAGGGGCATCTCAGATTCAAATCGCAACACTGGTTTTATTTTGTATTCCATTAAATTAGGAATGGCATTGAGGTATCAGCACACACTTAGCCCTTTTCAGAAGTGTCTATTTTGCATACTGTTCATTTTGTGATTGTGTTTTATTAGTTGTCTTTGTACCCTTATTGGTACATACACAGATAGATGAATTTTAATTTTTGGTACTCAATCAAAGAGCTTAATATCTGTCTAGATATATCTGCTATAAATAACCTCTGCATTTTGGGGTATTTTATCCTTTTTATGGTGTATTGCTAATAAACACTTGGTGGCAAATACAAATTTTTTACTCAGTGGAGGTTTTAAAATTTTTATTTTTACTATGTATGGTTGGTTTCTTAAAATGAATCCTTTTCTATTCTGAGCTTACTAATTTATAGGCTTTTTTATCAATTTATTTTTATCTTATGTGTATGGGTGTTGTCTGCATGTACGTTGGCACTGCATGGGTACATTGTCCACAGAAGGCAGAAGAGGGCATTGGTTCCTCTAGTTACTATTCTGCTTCTGTGATAAAACACCAGGGTAATAGCCTAAAGAAGAGATAGGGTCCATCATGGCGGGGAAAGCACTGTAGCAAGTGGCTGGTATGGCGGCCAGAGCAGGATGCCAGCCGAGAGCTCACATCATGAACTGCAAGCATGCAGCAGAGGGAGCTGGACATAGGATTAGGAACACCCAAAGCCTGCCCCAGTAACATACTTCATTTGCGCAAGGCCACACTTGAAACCTTCCCCCAACCAACAAGTCAAACAGTGCCACCAACTGAGGACCAAGCATTCAAATGTATGAGCTCATCAGGAATCTGTTTCCTCAAACCTGCTTACATCCCCCATGGGCCACATGATGACCAGCAACCATCTTTAACTCCAATTCCAGAGGACATTGTGTGTGTGTGTGTGTGTGTGTGTGTGTGTGTGTGTGTGTGTGTGTGTGTGTGTGTAGGATGAGGGTTACATAGCCTCTCTATTACATTCTAACTTACTCCTTTAGTACATGGTCTCTCTCAGAATCCAGAGTTCATGTTTTTCAGCTAGGTTGGCATTAAGTAGACCCTTTCTGTCTCTGACCTCCTCATTGCTGGAATTACAAGCATGCAGGGGAGCACATCCAGCTTGTTACCATGGTGCTGGGATCTGAATTCTGGTCCTAACACTTGTGCAGCCTGCATTGTACCCACTGAGCCTTCTCTCCAGCACCTTAAAAATCTTCGTGGTTGGGCTGGTGAGATGGCTCAGTGGTAAGAGCACTGACTGCTTTTCTGAAGGTCCTGAGTTCAATTCCTAGTAACTACATGGTTCACAGCCACCTATAATGAGATCTGACCCCCTCTTCTGGTGCATCTAAAGACAGCTACAGTGAAGACAGCTACAGTGAGTGGAGTTGACCGGAGTGAGCAGAGGTCCTGGATCCAATTCCCAGCAACCACGTGAGGACCTACAACCATCTGTACAGCTACAGTGTACTCATATACATGGAATAAAATAAATACGTCTTTAAAAAAAAATTCTTAATGGTTAGGGAATGCCTTATATGTTTGCCTTTTGTATTAGGTCTTTATTTCATCTGGGATATAGTCGTCATCACTGTGAGTAGGGAGAGTGGGGCTTAGGTAGCCACTTGCCTTAGCATTGTATAATCCAAGTACAATCCTCCCCGCTCCCCTCATGCTTCTGCTACCTATGTCTGGCATTTGGGCAGTCTCTCCTCATTCTCATTAATCTATTTGTGTTAGCGACATTGCCTTAATTGCTGGAGCAAAGCCTCTCTGTCTTGTTCTTCAAGTTGATTGGCTACTTTTATTTATTTTAGATTTATGTATGTATGTATGTATGTATGTATGTATGTATGTATGTATACAGCACTCTGCCTACATGTATGCCTGCAGGCCAGAAGATTATTATAGATGTTATTATATATCTCATTACAGATGGTTATGTGCCACCATGTGGTTGCTGGGAATTGAACTCAGAACCTCTGGAAGAACAACCAGTGCTCTTAACCTATGAGCCTCTCTCCAACCCTATTAGCTATTTAAAAAGCTTAGGTATATGAGTATTCTGCCTACATATGCATATATGTACCATGTATGCCTGGTGCTTAAGGAGACCAGAAGAGGGCATCAGGTCCCTTGGGATTGGAGTTAGGATAGCTGTGAGCTACCATTTGGGTGCTAGGAATTGAACCAGGGAATTGAACAGCCAGTGCTTTTAACCAGGGAGCCACCTCTCCAGCCCCTGGTTTGTTATTTTTAAATGTATTTCCCATTTTCATAAAAATGCAGAATTTTAGGAGCCAACTTGTCATGGCTTGGGAATACAAACTCATTTTAATAAGGTGTCTGACCCGTCATCTAGTCTTGTCTGTCTCTTAATCTCTAACATTCTGTTCAGAAACTCAGCAGGTGGGATTGGCACTGTGTTATCTCCTGAAGCATGCCATCATTATTCCCAAGGGTGCCACTTGAATCTCGATAGAAATTTCAGAGTGCTGTATTCGTTTCAATATCTACTGGTGTGTAGTTCCGGTTAAGAAAAGGTAACGGCACAGACAAACTCTGTCTCAAAAAAACCAAAAAAAGCAAAAAGAAAAGGAAAGGAAAGGAAAGAAAAGGTAACACAATAATGGTGAAACTATTTTTAAAAAATCAGATAAGGGCTTGAAAAATGGAGCAAGTCTGCAGCAGTCTCCATTTTTAAGTGGCTCCATCAAGAAAAGGAAGGAGGTACTAATGCTTGGGCCCAGAGCAAGCTCTTCACATCATAGTTGTCAATAGAACTAGTTTTTCATTTTCACAGGCCCATCTGTAATCCACACTGCATTCCCAGGGGAGCCTGGATGGTCACTGCAAGCCAAGGTGGAAGCAGACGCTCTCCTTCCTGTAAGGGGGGTGAGGTGATTCCTTCAGGGCCACTCTGAGGCTGCCAAGAAAACCCAGCACCCGTGAATCTGGGGACCTGCGCTGTATGTCGTTCCAGGTGAATACCACAAATGAAGGCTGCAGCGGGCTTTTCAGAGTGACTCTTAGGCAAGGTCTTCAGATAATCTGGGGTCATTTGTCTCCTCTGTGACACTACAGAAGAAAGTGCCTGTGCTCAATAAAGGGATTATATTTCTAGCTCTTTATGGGGAGCAGGAAAAATCATTTTTAAAAGCATGGCGAGTCTCATTATTGACCAGCTGCCTGACAGCAAGGAGAAACTTAAAGCTATTATTTTAATTTCTAACTAAAGTGAGGAAGCATTGATACGGGGCTGATGAAATAAACCTCACATTGGAGAATACTGAACTACAGCCAGGCCACAAATCAGCGAGTCTGAAAGCGCAGCACAAAAGCCTGGACAATTAGCTAGGATCTATTACTTCCTAGATAACTTTAGAAAACTGGATTTAAAAAAAAAAAGCAAAGGAGAGTGAGCCATTGGAATAGCATTAGGTGGTTAGGCTCAGGACTTAAATACCATTAATCCAATGGGAGGGTTTGGGCCCTCCCAACTACGAAGCCTGTAAAATGAAGTCAGCCACCCCTTATCTTAATAATTGGGGTATGTTTGGGGAGATCACACTTCAAAGTATGGTCCTTATGGAGCACTTTGAAGGTGAAAAGTAGATGAAAACCTTATTGTAACGATGGTAACAATTATGACTGAAATACGTTAGAAGTACCTTCTGGCATACGAAGCAAAATGTTTGTAAATGACCACTGCAGGAAACTAGATGGGAATCTGGTAAGATGACTGAGGGGGAAGGGTGGGAGTGGGGAGCGCTGACTGCCGCCAAGCCCAATGGCTATAGAATCCAAATGGCAGAAGAAGAGAGAGCGCATAAGTTGTCCTCTGACCCCTACATGGGTGTCACACATGTATGGGCACTCTTGAATGCAGACACACACAGAGGAATAAATAGGCGAGCGAATAATAAATGCAAAGTTTAAAAACAGGAACCACCAATTTAAAGGAAAAAATTAAACTTTAAATTTGGTGTTGAAGTCAATTGAGAAGGGGAGGTCTCATGAGACCTCACCCCTCCCTCCCTGAGCGTCTATAGACAGTTAGCGGTTGCTGAGGGGGGAAAGACTATGTAGCCGTAAACAAGGTGCTCCTGGAAGCAACCTTAGTGAAACTCATTGGGTCATAAAAACTTAGACATGAACTAGAAGAGGATGTGGTGAGTGACTTATGACAAATGTCCCCCATAGACTTATGTATTTGAACACTTGTTTCCTGGCAGGGGGTGCTTTCTGGGGAAGTTTAGGTGGTGGAACCTCAGAGGAAGTATGTCATTGAGTGGGGTGACTTGAAGCGTGTACAGCCTCTCCCACTTCCAGTGTGCTCTCTGCTTCCTGTGTGTGACTGCCATGTGACCTCTCGCCATCCCGAGCCCTTTGCCTGCCACTGCTACCATGCCTTCCCCACCGCCATGGACCCTCCCAGGAACTATCGAGTCCAAATAGACACTTTCTTCTATAGGTTGCCTAGGTCATGGTACCTTATCACGGCAACACAGCGCTATTGCTATAGTAACTAGTGCAGAGATCTACTTAAGGAGATGGTAGTGATCTGCTGGAGTGGAGGTAAGCAAGAAGGGGTAAGAGGGGTGAACGGAATTGAAGGACATCATATGCATGCATGAAAACGTCATAGTGGAACCGATTGTTCTGAATGATAGTTTGTGCTGATGAAAGCGAGAACAGTGGAGAATATGACAGCTGTTTGGACAAACGATGGAGCATTCGCTGAGTTTTGGAGAGTCTCTGCTTCATATGGAAAAAAAAATCACAGGAAGGCAGAAGAGGAAGACAACATTTGGAGCACTTAGGTGTGGTCCTTAAGGGTTGTGGGGTGTTGGCTTTGTGCCATGTATACTTTGTCTGAAATGTTGCTAGGAAATACATGTGTGTCATCTGTGGGTTCCACACTGGAAATGGGGAAACCGAGATACAGAGCAACAGGAAGCCTTGGTACGACTGTGTCTGAGAGCCAACTCTTTCTTGCCCATTGTCTTTGCTTACTGTGAGCCATCTTACAATAAATTTAATACTTTTTTTTTTAACAGTTACAGAAAAGTTACCATGCCAGAAGCCTCATTTTGACTTTAAAAACCACACACAAAAACAAATGTTTACTTACTTCCTTTACATAGCTGCAGGTGCGCCCATTTACTAACAAGTTTTCAGTCTGGAGGATGTACTGTGCACTAGTGTCACTCATAAACACAATCCTGTCCCTTGGCTGCCTGACTTGGTGTTTTGAATGAGCCCAGCTTTACAGCACCTCCTCCTGTAGGTTTTCAGCGCCTTGAAGTGTCTCTCCTGATGCTGTACCCATCCTTCTGTGGTGGTTCAGTCATCCACCGCCTACTGGAGCACCTGACCATTATTGATCTTACTATTGATCTTGGTGCATGCTAGTTCTACCTGACTTCCTGAGGGAAGCCAGGCTTAAATGGGACTAGAAGTCAGCAAGTTTTGTGGGAATGGACAGGTGGCAGGAGAACAGAGGAGAGGTGGAGAATGGAAAGTAGGGAAGGGTAATGGCAACTGGTCCTGGTCATCTTTAATCATCAGCGTGAGGAGAAGCCTCAAGTGAGGCTGTAAAAGGGCCTGGTCCACTGTGAGCAGCACCATCCCTAGGCAGACGGTCCTGGGCTGAGCATGAACCAGCCAGCATTCGTGTGTTCTTTAGGTTCTTACCCAGTTTTCCTCAATGATGGACCGTAACCTAGAATTGTATACTAAAATAAACCCTTCTACACTCAAATTGCTCTTTGCTGCTGCAACAGGATGAAACTAAGGTGGGGTTTCGTGCTAAATGTGAACTCCAGATTTGACTAGACTGGCCAGACAGCAAGGCCCAGGGATCCTCCTGTATCTACCTCCCCAGAACTGGGGTGTAGGCACAAACCACCGTGCCTAGCTTTTTACATGGATGTTGGTGACTGAACTCAGGTCCTCTTGTTTGTGTGGCAAGCACTTTCTATCTCCAGCCTCAAAAATTTCTCTCCCTGCTCTCTTTTTCTTTTTTCTCTCCTCTCCTCTCCTCCCCTCCCCTCCCCCTCCCCTCTTCTGCCCTTTCCCCTCCTCTCTCTCTCTCTCTCTCTCTCTCTCTCTCTCTCTCTCCTTCCTTCCTTCCTTCTCTCTCTCTCTACTTCCTTCCTTCCTTCTCTCCTTCCTCCCTCCTTTTGTCTGAATCAAGTATTGATGCTCCAGGGGCTGAAATGCATGCTGCGATCACATACTGAAGTGAGTGTAGTGTGCAGTGTGGTGCTCGTGCTCCTCGGAGAGAGGACCTGATAGAATGCAAAGGAGAGAGGCGAGCTTGAAGGGACACCACAGGGCTGTGATACAGTCTGTGTAAAGGTCTCAGGTGATCTCATGGAGACAGGATAGAACTCAGCTCAGGTTCTTTCTGGGGAGTAGAAAGGGCTGAACATCTAGTGATAGCCCCCAGTACCTATGAATTCTGCATCAGGACACTGCATCTCTGTAAACATTATCAAATGAGATGGTCCCCAGTATAATCACTCTGTGTTTAGAGTAAGTCTTAAATACAATGGCAGTGGGACTCCTAGGAGGAAGGAGAGGGAGGTCTGGGGTGACGTCCCAGTGAATGAGATGCTTGCTGTGTAAATGTGAGGACTAGAGTTTGGATCCCTAGCACCCACGTACAAGCAGTGTGGCCGTGTGTACCTGGGATGCGAGAGCTGAAAAGGCAAAGTCAGAAGGATCGGTTCCTGGAGCTCACTGGCCAGCCGGTCTCGCTGTTCAGGGAGTGCCAGCTTTAGTGAAAGACTGTCTCTAAAGTCAGGAGTGAGTGAGGAAGACACTGAATTTGACCTCTGGCCTCCACGTGCACATTGGACACACATGTACACACATGGATACATACACATGAGAGAGAGGAAGATACACACACACTTACACTCTCAGAGGACTGGACACTCCTCAGGCTGGCACAGAAGGCCAGGAGTCGGAACAAAACATCTAACAGGTAGAGAGTAAAGGGTGACCTGCTGCCCCCCGGAATTTTGGAGAGGCAAGGACTAATTCATTTAGAGCCTCCGGAAGGATCCGGCCTGCCAACAACTGGACTTAAGGCCTTGGTACACATAGCTTTGAGGAAATACCTTTCTGCTGTTTTAAGCCACCCAGTTTGTGGTAATTTGTTATGGCAGCTCCGGGAAACTAATACAGGAAGCCAGACCCTTTTACCATGTCTGACCAATCACTGGCTGTAGAAAGCATGATCCTGGCAGGAAGCATGACCTTGAGTGAGCCAGCCTGCGTCAACTGAAGCAGGCTCAAAAGAAGGCTGACAGGGTCTTGGTCTGGCAGCTTTCCCAGCAGCTGGGGGTGGGGAGGATGTACTCTTTATTCTGGAAGAGGTCTGGGCAGAGTAGTAGAACAGCCACTCCTCTGTCCCCCAGTTTTCCCCATCTACATAATGGGAACAATACCTTTAACATAAGCACCAGGAGATTAAATTAGGTAATTATACAGATAGCTAGCACTTACGGAGCTCTTACTGTATAGGTACCAGGCATGCCAGCATGTAAATGTATTCACAATTGCAAAATGCACAACATATCATAGGCCTCCAGTAAAGAGGTGCCAATTAAAGAAAGACTTCCCAGGTTACTCGCCCACCAGAGCTGTGACAGAATCCTTATCTCCCAACTTTTGGGCACATGTTTCTATAATAGACCCCTTCCCTATGTGTTCCCATGCATGGCTTTATTTCACAGAAATAATATTTTCTATGAAGTTGAAATATGTGCTTCAATAAAGAAATGCTGTTTTGCCTCATTATCTAAAGGGCAGACTGGAGTTGTATACAGTTCATTTGCACTCTCTCCGGCAGACCCTCTATGACCAAAGGCATTGATTGTGGGACAGGCTGGGGCAGGAAGGCAGCTGGAGCTGGGCACAGCTCCCAGCTGCCTGCAGCTATGCGGCCACTGGCACTTCCCATCCCCAGCCTGTGCTGACATGGCATTCCTGAGATGTGGGAGAGGCCAGATCCTATCGTTTTAAAGAGGACAGAGTGAAGGACAGATTAGCCGAGTTGCCCCCTTAATTATGTGGCGAGCTAGAGATGGAGCCCAGAATTGGATCCAGATTTCTGAGGTCTCAGATGGGATTTCTCATCAGGAGGCCCTGCCACATTCCTTTTCTGGGATCCTTCCCCACTCTGGATCCCAGGATACACACCTGGGCTGAGTTCGTGGGTGGCTGCTCTTGTGTGTCCCTGGGCTCACTGCTTCTAGTGCATTCCATTGATTTTTGAAAAGAGAGCAAGAGAAAGAAAGGAAGGAAGAAGAAAGAAAAAAATAAATTTCTGACCCTTAGAAAATGGTCACTTTATCAAGAATAATACTGCTTAAATGCTCTTCAACACATTTATTTTGTCAATAATTTTTGGCATGGCCTATTTAGAACAAAGAGAGAAGTCTCTTTCAGGCTGGACCTACATATTTCATTTCAGAAGATTCTGGATATAGAAGCATTAGCCAAATTATGAATGTTAAAAGGAATGTTGCCCGCGAGCATAACTTTTAGGTAAAATTTATATTGACCCAATCTGTCAATGAACAGGAAGGGCAGGAGCCATCCGGAAATTTCTGTAGGGGACTCTTTCACTGTGGGAGCCGGGCTGTGAGTTTTCACCACTAGAGGGCTAGATCCAAATTATGTACAATGTCCCAGGTACAGTCATTAATAACAATGTCCCAAGTACAGCCATGAATGGTTTCCAGGATTTTGGGCACAGTTGGATTCCTCACAGGGTACCTTACCTTGAGATTACTCCACCACTGTCCTGGCTGTGTGCTTTCAATTCCAGTTCATATTTCAAACTGGAACAAGCAGCACAAAAAAGCCAGTTTGCAAACTTTTGTTATAAGGATTTATTTTTATTTAATGAGCATTTGCCTGCATGCGTGTGCTCCACGTGTGTGCAGTGCCTTCAGAGGCCAGAAGAGGATAGGGGATCCTCTGGAGTTGCAGACAGTTGTGAGCCACTATGTGGACGTTGAGATCTGAAGCCATGTCCTCTACAAGAGCAGCTTGTGCTCTTAACCACTCACCTCTCCAGCCCCAAGTTTGCAAATTTTCACTGTGTTCCTCCTATCCAGAAATGCTTTGTGAAATCTCCAAGGTTGATAGTGCCTAGCCATCAGCCTGATTGGTGTCCAGGCCCGGTCCCTGTATCCCAGCCTAGATCATCATTGGAGACAGAAATCATTTTCTTTTTATTTTATATGGTGCTGCAGCGGTGAATCTTCTTCAAAGAGCTGAGAAGCCCTCTCTTTCCTTTCTCCTGTCCCTCTGTGTGGTGTGCCATTACCAACCTTCCCCACCCCACCCCACCAGTCTTGAAGAAAGGGTTTATTTTGTCTTATATTCTATAGAGGATACAGTACATCTGGATCTGAAAGAGGTGAGGGTGGCTTGTCCTCTTATATCAGCAGCTTTGAAGAGAAGCCTTGAAGAGAGGAAGATCTTTGAGACCTTCTTTAAAGCGAGACACTTCATGTTGGTTTTAGTTAGATCCAACCATCATGCATGCAACCTGGTTTGCTTGGCTGGCCATCCATCCATCCATCCATTCACTCAGTCACTTAGCCAGCCAGCCAGCTAGCCAGTCTGCCTGCCTACTAGTGCTCCCCAAAATCTATTACAAATTAGCAGTCCAGTGGAAAACACAACAGATAATAGACCATAATAGAAAGATGCAGTGGAAGCAGGAATTCTACTAAACTCTCCAAATGCTTTTGTTCACTTTCTTCTGTATTCCAAGTACTGAAAGTCCATACTCACAGGGCTAGGGAACATCACCAGCTAATGCTGTGTTGCCTTGAGTGCTGTTTTTTGTTTTTGTTTTTGTTTTGTTAACCATGACTTTGCTTCCTTTCCTTTTCTTTCTTTCTTTCTTTCTTTCTTTCTTTCTTTCTTTCTTTCTTTCTTTCTTTCTTTCTTTCTTTCTTTCTTTCCTTTCTCTCTCTCT
>NC_034599.1:66333836-66340835 GCF_900095145.1 Mus pahari | reverse complement strand
TTAACCATGACTTTGCTTCCTTTCCTTTTCTTTCTTCCTTTCTCTCTCTCTCTCTCTCTCTCTCTCTCTCTCTCTCTCTCTCTCTCTCTCTCTCTCTCTTTCTTGTTGTTCTCCTTGGACACACCAGAGGAGGGCATCAGATCCTATTACAGATAGTTGTGGGCTACCATGTGGTTGCTGAAAATAGAACTCAGGACCTCTGGAAGAACAGCCAGTGCTCTTAACCACTGAGCCATCTCTCCAGCCCAAGTGCTGGTTTTTAAAGTGTGTTCTTTGACTGTCGAAATGGCTTAGCAGGTAAAGGCCTAGCAGAGTAAGTCTGGAAACTGGAGTTAGATCCCTGGAACCTGCATAAGGTGGGAGGAAAGATCTGATCTCTGCACCCTGCTGAGGTACACGGACCCTCCCCTGCCCCCACCCACCATCGTGCCCACACAGTAATAATAAAAGTTAAGGTAAATAAACAGTGGTTCACATGAGCTCAACCTGAAGTGGACATGAATCAGTTAGCCAGAGAGCAAAACACAGTTCTCCCAGGCAGAGTTCAAGGCTCTCAGGTAGGAATTGATTCAAGAGTGACGGCGGTAAAGGTGGGCGGTAGGTGGGGGCGGGGCAGAGTACGATTACTGTTAACGAGGGTTTGGCCAAGGCAGTTGATTTCTGGAGATTTGAATCATCTCTTGCTAAATGGAAGGGATGGACCTTAATCACATGTCTCCATATGGGTCCCTCAAAACAGAAGTGCAGAGACAGTTGGAGTTTGATGGGGAAATGCGTTCAGGGAAACAGCTCCCAGCTTCTCCCCGTGGTAATTCAAAATCACTTTAACCTATTAGAAGGTTTGAGAGCCTCGGGGTGAGGAGCCCACGTAACTCTATTTAATCCAGCATCTCAAAAAGACACGTGCCTACCGAGCCAATTTTACGTGATAGCTATTAATATAGAAACGTCGGGCTGTGTGTTCCGTGAGAAGCAGATACAATGTTTATTGAGCGACTATTCTGTGCTAAGATGTTACTTCTCAGGCTGTACTACATTGAGTTTATGACAACTTAATCCTGTCCTCTAGTTAACCTGCCTACAGGAGTGACCCCTTCTAGCATTAGTTAGGGCTGTTAGTGCTTTAAACACTTTCACTCTCTTAACCAGAGATGATGAAGTGGGGCTAAGCAGGGATTACCTCAGTCGCTCCAAGCTTCTCACCTCATCCCAGTTTAGCGGACTGGGCCAGCTGTCAGAGGCTCCGGGCTCTTTAGAGAGTTCGTGGACACCTCATTTGCTCCCTTTACTTATTTCTTCACGTTCTTTCTTTGGGTTGTAGGTGCCTCAACAATGTGGATGAAATTCCGTTAATTTTGGGAAGGGGAAACCGGGAGCACACCTTCTCCTCTGCTCAACCCCCGCGCAGACTCACTGTGTCTTTTGCAGTCTCATACCAAGGGAAGTATCACCCACAATACCTCTTTAAAACATGTGCCCAGCCGTCATACTGTGCCTATGGGAACTGAATTGGGACAGAGAGCCTGATTTCTTTTATTTTAAAATTGTCTTATTTCAGGCTTTCAAAAGAGATTTGGTGTGTGAGAATGAGGGAAACATTTGCACGTGGGTGAAGAATCCCATCACATGACACGTGGGGGGGGTGAGATTATGCATGCTCTTAGAAACCTAGGCATTCTGAAATCTTGGTTCTGAGCTCCTTTTCATTCTGAAGCTGACCCCACGTTGCTGATGGTGATGCCTGAGTGATAATCACTGATACATATTATCTTTATCTTTGTGGAGAAGCAGGGCATCCTTGGATGTCAAATCAGCGAACTCATTTTTACGCAAGGTCAGCAGATTTTTTTTTCTTTTTTTTTTTTTGGTGTGGATCTAGGCCAGGAATTTTAATGAAAGAAAACATCAAAGATGCAGGAGAAATGAGAATATTAGTCAGGGAAGATACACAGCGATGCTCTCTGATAACCCCTGGTATTGACATTAGAACTCGGTGGGAGCAACTTAAATAAACATCTGGACACTGAGTTTAGACATTTTCGGTGACAAACCCCAGACAAATCTTTCGACTTGCAATAATAAATATTTCAGAGGCTATATGAATCAACTGAAAAATCCTGTTTTCAATTACTCTAGTTTTATAAATAGAGCATAGTTAATTATTCAAGTATAGAATTTCTTTTGAAGATTAGGTGAATTCTATATTTCCTTTGTCCGTGGTATACTTGTTTTATTATTCATATCAAATTTATGTCTCTGTGTTCAAAAAATAATATAGTTAGCCTGCCAGATGCTGTTAAATCAGAACCTGGCTGAGCTTGATTTAAAAAAAAAATATATATATTATTTTCTGGAGTAGGATCTGAGCATTCTGTGAACTTGTTGGGCATGGACACTCCCAGCCAGGAACCCACAGATGTCCCTGAAAGGGGGACAAACCTACTTCTTAGCTATCTTACCAGGCTCTAATTGTCTGGGGTACCATCAGTCTCGGTTACTCAGAAAAACAGCAAGTGATGGCAGGCTGGCGGTGCTCCGTCCAAAAGAGGCAGACTTCACAGCAAACGTCACCGAAAGGAAGAGAGCTGTGTAGACGCGGCCAGGGTCGTTCAGCTGATCCTGTTAATTGTTGTTATTCCTTTCCAAATTTGGGCTGAGGAGAGGGCTCCTTCAGTGCTTGCCTTACAACCAGGAGGACCTGAGCACGGATCCTCAGAACCTATGGTTACAAAACCAAACCAAAGTGGCTGGCCATGTAGTTCATTCCTTTAATCAGAGAGAGGCAGATCCCGGGGCTTGCTGGCCAACCAGCTTAGTGCAGTCAGTGAGCTCCAGCCCCAGTCTGAAAAAAAAAAATAGTGATGGAGTTCATGAGGAGAAGGACACCCGTGTTTGTCCTCTGGTCTCCATATGAGTGTGTACACATGTGCACATTGCACCACCACCCCCAGAAACATACACACGCGTGCACCATAAAATAAGTTTAAAACGTGAATGCCGGATTTCCGCTTACAATGGAAAACAATAGGAAAATGTGATGAATGGTGTATAGTACTCCCAGAGAGCTCAAGGATTCATTGATTAAACATTAGCAATATTTATGACCCACTCTGGCCTGGAGATTATGATGTAAACGGAACATCTTGTTCCTAAGGCAGACTATTGGGACCTTGTTACCTGGAGCTTGATGAAGTTACTTGGTAAAACAGTTACGTGTGTTCTGGCTCCTCTCTCCAGCCCCTGAGCGAACTGCACACTCCTGGGCAGGTGTACCTTACGCAGGATCTAACCCAGATGTGTGTGGATGGTGCTCTGAACATAGGAGACCTAGTTCTTCCTCTGGGAACTCTGGGATGATGAAAAGCCAGAGGTAGACGAGCTGCAAATGGCTCCCTTTCACATATTAAATCCAGGATGTGCCATGGGTTGAGCAGTCATTCATTGGTATGTATGTGCTCTATGCTTACCTGTGCTCATGTTTGTGTGCATATGTGCATGTGTGTGTGCATGTATGTGTGCATGTGTGTGTATGTGTGTGTGCATGTGTGTGTATATGTGCATGTGTGTGTGTGTGTGTGCATTTGTGGATATACATGTGTTCAGGTCAAAGGTTAATCTTATGTGTTCTTTCTCAGGATGGCCATCCACCTTGCTTATCGAGATAGTCCCTCAATAGACTAGAGCTCACCAAGTAGGCTAGGCCCGCTGACCAGCAAGCCCCAAGGATCTCTTCCCTGATTCTTTCTCCTCAGCTTTGAGATTGCAGACACACACTACTGTGCCTATATATATATATATATATATATATATATATTTTTTTTTTTTTTTTTTTTTTCGAGACAGGATTTCTCTGTGTAGCCCTGGCTGTCCTAGAACTCATTTGTAGACCAGGCTGGCCTCGAACTCAGAAATCCGCCTGCCTCTGCCTCCAAAGTACTGGGATTAAAGGCGTTTGCCTGGCATGCCCAGATTTTTTTAATCGTTTTTTTTGGGGGGGTGGGGGGGGCGGGTACAGAGTATGTAGCTGTGTCTGGCCTGGTCTCAAAGAGATCTGCCTTTTCTTCTTGAGTGCCCCACCACACCCAGTGAGCTCCTCTTCTTCCTCCCCCCCCTCCTCTTCTTTTTAAGTCACAGTTTCTAGGAATCAGCTGAAGTCCACATTCCTGGGCAGCATTCGCTTTTCTGACTGAGCCATGTCCCCAGCTCAGGCTGAGCACTTCAGACGCTCACATGTGAACTCCTCAGTGAGCACCAAGTGACAACACAAGACTGTTAAATATTATATAAAATCTTCACTTATGGTGTAAGGTATATACAAAGCATGAGCAATTTAATATTTACATTTGAAGTCCATCCCCCATTAACTGTCACTTGTGATATATAAATATTAAAAAATCTCCACAAGTTCTGAATTTGAAGCATTTTGAATTCATACATTTCAGATAAGGGATCCTACAGAACACATTTTTTTTTCTTTTAAAGCTGAGGGGCTGGAGAGAGGGCTCAGTAACTAAAAGCACTGGCTGTTCTTGCAAAGGACCTGGGCTCAGATCCCAGCGCCCACATGGCAGCTCACGGGCATCTGTAACCACAGTTCTGAGGGATATGATACCCTCTTTTCACTTCCGTAGATACCTGAAAGCAAGACACCCATACACCCATATACATATACCCATACATATAACAATAAATTAAAAAATATCAGGTACACATATATTATACCAGCACTGAGACAAAAGATTCCCTGGGACTTGCCGACCAACCAGTCTAGCCAAATTAGCAAGCAAGGTTCAGTGAGAATCCTGTCTCAAAACATACAGTGAAGAGTGATTGAGGAAGATCCCTGTCATCAGATTCTGGTTTCTATATCCATTTCCACACACATACTCACCTCCATACGCACACACATGGGAACACATGAATGCACATGTATTAGAATAACTGAGGTTTTCTTAAGCCGAGGAAGTCCCGTCAGTGAGTGGTCCTGTCATGGAGGTCATGCAGACTTTGGCTGAGAGATTGATTGCCCCAAAGATGACTGCTGCCCATTGTTCAGGTTCTTCAGAGTCTGTCGCCATTAGCCCACGGTCTCTCACGGCATCTTCCTAGTTTAATAAATTGCCTTTCCCTCTCCTCCACTGTGAACCAGTAGAGAGTCCTTGAGAGTCCGCTCAAAGTTCTGGAGTCCAGCATCTCTCTTCTTCCCTCACTGGCTCTGCCTTACCCGATGCAGGGATTGGGAGAAAGTCTGAAGGAAGCTCTTCCCTCTCCTTATGTGTACCATAGGGAGTCTTCCGGGGTTAGCCCTCCTCTCGGGCTGACTGGCAGAGCATCCCTCTGCTTCCGTTTCTGAAGCTTACTGGAGTAGTTATGTAAGCCCGCTTGCATGCTACATTGCCTTAGAAGGCTGGACTTTAGAGTCTCCCAGGCAGTGGTCCTCCTAGCTGTGACGGACACTTAGACTCCCCATTAATCTGGTAAGCTTTGTGAAATGCAGACTGAAGAATTAGCTGGGATTTCTCAGATACCAAAAGAGTCTGAAACAATGGGAGTCCATGAAATGTCTTCAGAGAGTCATCTAGCTCTCTTCAAGTATATAAAAATGACATCGAGGAAATATGTATTGATTAATTACAAAAATGTAATTAGCTCAAGTGTTTTTTTTTTGTTTTTTGTTTGTTTTGTTTTGTTGTTTTTTTGTTTGTTTTGTTTTTTCGAGACAGGGTTTCTCTGTGTAGCTCTGGCTGTCCTGGAACTCACTCTGTAGACCAGGCTGGCCTCGAACTCAGAAATCTGCCTGCGTCTGCCTCTCAAGTGCTGGGATTAAAGGCGAGCGCCACCACTGCCTAGCAACAGTGTATTTGTGTGTGTGTGTGTGTGTGTGTGTGTGTGTGTGTGTGTTAATTTGTTGGAGGTGGGGCTACCCCTGAGGTTCTGACATGCACTTTGGATTGAGAGCCTGAGTTTGGACTTTCCCAGAATGCTCTATCACTTCCTTTTTATTCTGTAGTATTGCAATCTAGATCTTTCTGTGATCCCTGGGACCCCTTCTTTATAGTTCTGTATCTCTTCTGCCTCCATTGGCTTTTCTTAACTCTCTTCAGATAGAATATAGCAAATAGAAATATAGACAATGAGTCAAATTTGAATTTCATGTAAAAACAGATTTTAGTATGTTCCATTAGCATTTATGATATATCTCTACTAGGTTATTTTAAGTTCTTTAATATTACAACCCTACTAAGTGCATGCATCTTATCTGGGCACCCTATATCCTCCAGTGCTTCTGTTTCCAGAATACCTGGGATCAGTGCAACTCGGATCGGAATGCAGCTAGTCTTCAGGTCTTCTGTGCCCCAGGCTTTTTTTGGCATTGCAGAAGCAATTGGTTGTAAAGAGGCTGGTCCCAACGGCTAGCCTTTCCTTCAGCGGACATTCTCATTCACACAGTCTGGGATCTGAGAGTTTGTGACTCCTTAAATTGGATGCCCTAGTGTCTGGTTGCCATCATTCTCCCTTGGCCCTGCCTTTGGTTGAGAGGGTTAGCATCGAAGTTTGGCCCAGAAGAACACACACATTAGATCACCCAAGCAGGAAGGTGTTTATCACAAGCCTCAAAGTAGCTGTTTTCATCCACTTGGCTCATCCAGTACGTGGTGCAGAGGTTTCTTTTCTTGGTCTGTAGGGCCACTAGGGCATTGCCAACATAGAGGCACATGTGAAGCAAGACGAGGTGCACAGAAGGTTCTCCAAAACATCCCAAAGTGTGTCAACGGATAGTCATCGACCCATTAAACAACGCACTTAATGGGAGAAGTGATTTCTGACCTGAAGGAGTTTATGATGTGTGCCTTTTGTGTATGTTTGTGGGGTGTGGGGGAGAGGTCGATGCTGGTTGTTTTCTTCAATTGTTCTCCATCTTTTTTCTCTTCTTTTCTTTTTCTTTTCTTTTCTTTTCTTTTCTTTTCTTTCTTTCTTTCTTTCTTTCTTTCTTTCTTT
>NC_034599.1:66322622-66333266 GCF_900095145.1 Mus pahari | reverse complement strand
CTCTCTCTCTCTCTCTTTCTTTGTTAAAATTGTCTTCTCTCCAAAAAGAAAAAAAAAGCCACTAACCTTTTTGTATCATCTTTACTATAAGGAAGATGGTTGATACCACTGACTGACTGTCTCACAGAAGCCCTTATGCTTTCAGCCTGGTCCCAGAGTCTGTAAGATGATAGGCTCTGATGCAATAACCTCCAGGACCTTTTGGATTTTAAGACTTCTGTCATTCCTCCATCCTAGTGTTTAATTTCCTATTAAACTGGCAATTACCTCCTACAAAATATCAAATATATTTCTATTTTGGATATCTCTCTGGGTTCATCACTTTCAAAAGTCTCTGCTCCATATCCTGCTAGATTGCTTTGTCTAAAACCCATATTTTAATTTTTAAAGCAATTTATCCTTTATAACTCTTTTTCACATCCTATAAAAATGACGGATGAGGGAAGGTAGATAAAACTACAGATCAATCTTCGAGTCTGATAATCTAATAAATGCTTTGAGCACCAATCTTGCAGTTTACGACCTCTTGCCAATTGATTTACGGCCCCGTAGTAAATTTTCTCTCCCACTTATCCAGTATTTATTGGAACATCTTGTTCTTAACAGACAAAGTACTGTATAAAACATCTGTCAAAACAAAAGCCAATTCAATTAAATATCTTTTATTTCCAGATTGACTCTGCTTCTCTCCAGCATCCAGATTGCAAAACAACACACTGTGTTCTGCACAGCCTCCTGGAAGGTTTAGGAACATAAAATATACTTGAAATACATTGAATACAAATGTAATCTGAATGGAGTGATGGATGCCTACTAGCTCTGCATGAGGGCTGGCTCTGCTGACGTCGCTACAGCCCACCCAGGGTTCCTGTCCTCTTTCCCAGCCATGGCTCTGATACTCATTCCCCATCACAGGCCCACAACTCAGATTTTTCTGCAGAAGCAGTCTTTACTTACTTGATAGTAATTGGTCTTGTTATGCACTGACTATACTACCAGCTCCACTTACTGTGACATCCTCATTCATGTATAGGATGGATATTCTAGTCCATACAAAGAAAATAACTGTATATGTAATTTCTTCAGGAATTTTGACCTATTAAAAATGAAAAAGAGCAGCATCTATCCATTGCCATCTTGAAGGAACAACCAAGCAAATAAAAACTGGGAAAATTTTTACCCGTTGTAGCCTGGTTTTCCTACTATTGAGGCCTACACAATTTTCTTTGTATTTCGCTTATTTGTTTCAAGTTCATTAGTTTCTGCTCTGGTCTTAGTTGTTTCTCTCATCTTCTGCTTTTAGGGGTGGTTAGTTCTTATTTGTCTGATGTCTTAATGTGCATCATTAGGTTGTTTGAGATCTCTTTCTCTCTCTGTCTCTCTTTTTAATGTAGGCATTTAGAGCTGTAAACTTTCTTCTTAGAATGTCTTCATCATCTTTCATAGGTTTAGGTATTTTCTCTAAGAACTTAAGAACTGCAGTGGTGAGGATATATATATATATATATATATATATATATAGAGAGAGAGAGAGAGAGAGAGAGAGAGAGAGAGAGAGAGTGCTCAGGCTCTGCAGTAGAGGTTTGCCCCTCCCCACCCCACATTTTAACATTTCCTTTGTGCAAGAGTGAGAAATGCTCAGATTAGCATCTCTGACCCCTCTTTTTGACCTTCAAACCTTCCAGATCTGCTCTGAAGGTCAGTTTATGGAAGCTGTGATGTGTGGCTTAGGGAATCCTGACTCACACATTCCCAGACATGTTCTTAAGTTCAAGGTTCCAGTCTTGTGGTTGCTGCTAAACGTTCTCCAAATGTGACACGGATAAATGGCATATTGGAAGCATATGTGTGCTTACTTCCACATCCATGTCCTTTTTGATTTCACTGGGAATTCCACGTGTGAAGGAGGTGTGGGAGAAGTGCGGGGGAGGGGACCTGAGCAGTAGAGGCCCATGATAACATGTATTCCAGGAGATGTCCCTGCGATACTTGAAGCCAAAAACAAGCAATAGATACTGATCCTAAGGGGACAAGAGATTCTGTTCAAGGATATCAAGAGTGCTAGGGAAGCTTTCTTCTTTTTGTATGAAAATCTCTTTTCTCCTGGAAAGCTTTAGAAGCAGTGTTAAGCAGAGGCTCACGTTAACTATGTCTTATGGCTGCTCTCACCTGGATGCGACCCTTCAGTTGCGACTTTTCCCTATTCACACTGAGTGGGGTGGAATGGATAACTTCCTTCAACAGAATTTCAAACTCGTTCCCTTCTGGATTTCTTTTTCTGTAAGTTGCATCTTGATAGTAGAAGAGAAAAAGAAGGAAAAATATAGCTTATAGTAATAAAGGAGTGGCATTTTGCAACTGATTGATTTTTGCCATCACCAGCCTGGGTTCTCATAGCTTCTTTTATATGAGAACTGTTCTTTAAAACTCAGCCACAGAAGGCCCTAAGTGTGTTAAAAAAAAAAAAAAACAAAAAACCATATACGTTAGTGTTTTACTTGCTTGTATGTTTGTATGAGGGTGTCAGAGCTCCTGGAACAGGTGTCACAGACAGTTGTGAGCTGCTATGTGAGTGCTGGGAATTGAACCTGGGTTCTCTGAAAGAGAAGCCAGTGCTCTTAACCACTGAGCTGTCTCTCTAGTCCCAAGTTTTGTTTTGCTCATTTTTAAACTTAAAAAGAGCGTGTGTGTGTGTGTGTGTGTGTGTGTGTGTGTGTGTGTGTGTGTGTGTGTGTGTTTATGTGCACCATGTCTGCTTGTGGACGTTGTACATCGTGGTGCGGAGCCTAGTGCGCACCACGATGTACAACGTCCACAAGCAGGTGTGTGTGTGTGTGTGTGCGTGTGTGTGTGTTCCTTGAGTAGTGTGTGCTCTTGACTAGTGTACATTCACACATACCCCTGTGGAGGGTAGAGGACAACATTCTATGGTTGGTTGCATCCTTCCACCATGTGGTTCCTGGGGATAGAACTCAGGTTGGCAGCAAAGCTAATCTCTACACACTGAGCCATTTCTCTGGCCCCCAAAGTATGTTTGTTTGTTTTTAATTTCACAAATTACCCATGGGCATTTTAGTAGTTAGCCCAAAGAAAAACTACCGGTAGCAGGAAAACTTGTAAGGCTCCCCAGGAATCTCCCTTGTCCCCACTTCCCAACCATTCTGTATCCACCCTGAGGGTAGATTCAGAGTAAAACAGTGAGTAGCGTGCTTGGTGCTGGGAGACCTCCACGTCTAGGCTTGCTAGGCTTCCATTTCCACTGTCTTCTTTTTGGTAAGGCACAGCTGTACTCAAGTCTCCTGCCACGGCCCCAGCTGCCTGCACCAGCAACTCTCCTGCCTCTTTGTCCAGCTCTCCCTTCCTGTGCAAGCAGAGGCTTCCAGGAAAACCCACTAGCGTTTGCTGTCTTCTGAGTGAAGAATGGGATGAGTCGGGCTCTGCATACCTCAGTCTGCTTACTGCACATCCATTTCTGTAGATGTATAGGATGATGATGTACACAGAGTCCTCACTCGAACACTCAGAGCCTCGAGGGTGCAGGGTTGGCTTGGGTTACTGCTGTGTGGGACACTGGAGGAAGCCAGCATGAGCCCAAACTAAGAGACCTTTCTAATCCTTTCAACCCAGGGTACAAGGGGCATGACTTTAATGTCCAGCTGAGAGGTATCCACAAAAGGCCACAGATGGCAGTGAATTATACCAAAGATGGCTCCAGAAGATCCATCTTTGCAGCTCTTGCTAAGTGCAGAGCCTGAGGCTTTAATGGGGCATGATAAAGCTGACCCTTTCTACAGAGAGCCAGTATGGCAGCTGTGGAGGCTGGGGACGCTTGCTTCTCTCTCCTTGTCCGCACCTTTCCCTCTATTCCTCTCTTCCTCCTCCCCCCTCTTCCTTCCTCTCTCTCCTCCCTCTCTCCCTCTCCTCTTCTTCTCCCCCTACCACAAGGGTCTCACATAGCCCAGAATCATCTCAAATTCACTATGTATCAGGATAACCTTGAATCTCTGATTCTCCTGCCACTACCTCCCAAGTGCTGGGTTGCACTCCTGGTTAAAGCAGTACTGGGGATCAAACCCCAGGATTCATGAATGTTAAGCAAGTACTCTATCAACTGAGCTACCCCCAGCCCCACTCACCCATTCCCCACTTTTCCCACTTTGCTTTCTATACATACTGCCCCTTCTAGGCACTGGTACTCTGGCTCATGTCTCTCCTAATGCACCCCCTGTTGAAGGTATCCACTCACTCTTTAGCCTGGTCCTTGAGTTCACAGCCCCACCTGACTCAGCTTGCTTCTTCCTGCAGCTGTGGCTGAACCAGCCCAACCACTAATGTACCAAAGGCAGAGAGAGTATGCTTCTCTGGCAGATTCTTGGTAAGACGTCATACTGTAGATACCTTCAAGGCATGATAAACGTAGACGGTTCCTAGAGAACGTCATGTCTCTAATGTTCCTACAAGATCAGTAACTCAAGCGTTGCTGTGCCTGGTCCCACATTGTTCTCTAATCAAATTTTGACTCAATTGTCCTGATCACAGAGGTGAGGCAGAGGCTAACAGAGGCTAAAGAATGCCTGGAGGGCCGTGGTCGATTTGGAACAGGGACCTGAATGGTTCTTGTTTTAATTTTCATGCTATCTAGTTTTCACAGGACACAGGAGTGCTTCTTCTCTCTCCTCCTTCTCCCCCTCCCCCTCCCCCTTCTCCTCCTCCCCCTTCCCCTCCTCCCACCCTTCCCCCCCCCCCTCCCCCACCCCCCCCCCCCCCCCCCCCCCCCCCCCCCCCCCCCCCCCCCCCCCCCCCCCCTTTCTTCCTCCCTCCTTCACCTTCCCCCCCCCTTCTCCTCCTCCCCCTCCTCTTCCTCTTCTTCTTTCTCCCCCTCCTCCTCCTTCCCCCTCCTCCCCTCCTCCTCCCTCTCTTCCTCCTCCTCCTCCCTCTCCCCCTCCTCTTCTCTTCCTCACCCTCATCCTCCCCTCCCTCTCCCTCCCTCTGTCCCTACCTCCTTTCCTCCCTTCCACGGTGGGCTTTGGGCTTTTCTGGTGTTTACCTTCTAACTTATCCAAAGCTTTGTTCCTTCACATGCCATTCAAGGCCTTCTTCAGCCGGGGATCAGTTGGCCCTCAGCAGTCACCTGACTCCTACGCTCCCATCCCTGACTTCTCTCCCACTGTTGGCCTCAGGCTAGAGACCCCTGGTTATATCTCCACCAAAGATCTCTGTTATCTCCAAAAAGTGACTCAAATGGTTTTTTTACTAGGTTCTTCATGTCCTGCTGGGGGTTCTGCCACATTCAGATCTATACAGGTGCCGCCTCTCATCTAAAGGGCCAGGTCTTAGTTAGCTGTTCCTCCCATGACTCCCATGAGCACTTCCATAGGCCTGGAGTCTGCCTTTCCATTCAGTGCACAAGCTAGAAAAGCTTAGTCATATGTAGGCAAATATCTGGCCATCGTGAGTTTCGACCGTGTGCTTGTTTGGACCCTATTGATAGTTGGTTATTTGGCCCTTATTGTCACTGAGTAAAGACTAGGAGTTGGCTGTTGATCTGGCCATAGTGAGTTCTGACCACGTGCTTGCTTGTTGGCATGCTGAACACTCAGTGGAAAAAAAGTACCAGGAGTTGGCTGGCAACCCTTGGCAGATCCTGCTTTGGCAAAGTCACCAAATGTTCAATCTTTGTTGCGTGCCGAACTTCTTGTCATCATGCCTCTGTGAGCCTAGTGACCTGATTTTTATCTCTGGACTCTGCTCCAAAATCTGCTTCAGAGCCTATGTTTGCCCCCAGTGTAACTCACCTATTACAGCGCATTCTTGGGCAGTACAACCTGTCCTAACTGGAGCAGAGACCAAGAGGGGCAGAGGCATCCTTAGGCAAGGAGGGCTTCGCTTGACTCCTAAAATTACCCCACCCTATCCAAGTTCAGGCTCATCTTGACTCTCTGTTATTTCCTAAGGCTTACTTTTCTGCAGACAGTGCTTGTGTTAGGGTGGGGGTTGGGCCTCTGACTGTGAAAGTTCCTGTACCAGCTGATAAGAATGTCTGTCAGCTCCAAAGAAGGGGCTGCCCTCTACCCTGCCCTTGCTTTCTTCTCCCCAACTCTCCTGGGCCAAGCCTTCCCAGTCTCCTGTCTGCTCCTCCTTTGTCATCTTCAACAATGGGCTTCTTTCAGGTCTCACCCCTTCTTGCTGCCTCTGCCTCTCTCCGAGCTTGTCCATTCTCATGGTTTCATTAACATCTCCTTGCAGATGACCTCTTCAGCCATGACCCTTTCCTGTGCCCCAGACAGCAGTTTCAACCCGCTGACAGGACATCTCCCCTCCTGTATCCTGCAGGCCCCTCCACCTCAGAGGGCTCTGTCCCCTTCACACTCTGCCAGGTGTCTTGTTTTCCTGGGTGTCCATTTTGCAGTAGGGTTCCTTCCTTGTTTCTAGTTTCTAGCTAGAAAGTTTGAGTCCGTCAAAGGCTTGCTCTGTATGGGGACGCAAGCTTGGGCTCAGGGCAAGACGGATTAAGAAAGCTACCAAGAGGATGTAAGGAACTCACTCGAAAGAAGGGAGAGATGCATCAGGGGCTCAAGGCAAGCAGGAGAGCGTATAGGCTGCTGTGCACAGCAGCATGTAAGGTGCATCCCACAAAGTTTCCAGTCTGGGCTAGCCTTGCCTTTCCTTTCCATCCCTATCCTCACCACAGAGTTCCAAGAGCTGTCAATCATAACTAGCTCACCACGGTACTCTCCTCTGTCTCTTTGGTTGTGAGTTTTTGTCCATCACTATCTTAACACCCCTCCTTCCCAAACACACAAATGCTACACTCACCAGCTCTTATGTAAAGCAGAAATTCATCTGGTGCCCTATACTGCCTGCCTGGCATTGCCTCACCGCGATGCTTGGAATGTAGGCATCAGGCTCCCTCCACTAGACTCAAAACTCTGCTACTAATTGCTGCATGGCCTTAGGCGAGCTGTTTAACCTCTGTGCCTCATCTGCACAGATGAGGCTGATGTTGTGAGGGCAGAATGAACGAATATAGGTACGGATTGTAACAGATGCCCTGTAAGTGGTAGCTATTATCACTGCTCCTGTGTGCTTGGGGTTTTGTGCTCCTCTGAGGCTGGTTCTCAGGCCTTGGGTGTTCTTTCCCTCTACGGATGAACCCTTACGAGGCACGCTTTACTTTCTCAGAGTATGCTGCTGTAGTCCGGCCGTCATATGTACCTTAGCTCTCTCCACCTGCACTGAGAGTATTTCCCTCTCTCATTAGGCCTTGGATCACAGACAGAGTAGAGGGTGCTAAACGCATTTCTTCAGAGTTCTTTCCTCCCTGAGTATACTGCCCTTCTTCCATGCAGGTAAAGACACAGGGCAGTTAAAATTTGCAGCGTCCATCATGACCGTCTCCTTGGGAACAATCTCCTACATGCTTTCTGTTTTCTCTCCAAGGGAGGGGGAGAAACCTTTTCCTGCAAATGCAACTAACATTTTAGGAGGTGTAGGCCATGTGACTATAACTCAGCCACGCCCTATAGTGCAAAAGCAGGTGAGTATGAAGTTGTTGAGGAACTTTCCAGAATCTCCCGGTGTACCACACTCGGCAGCCTATGGCTGCTGTTTGCAGTTGACAAACCCCATTGCCCAATGGTGGGCGCTTCCTGATTTTTTTTCCTCTAAAGATCAGGTCAAGCCTTGGTTGCTCAGACCCAAGACCACCGCAGAAAAGGTTCAAGTGAGTCAGGGTAGTAAGGTGAGTGAGCCCTCAGGTCTGACAGCTTTGTTTCTGAAATCAGCCAGAGTGAGGGAGGATGAGATCCAGGGCGCTGGAGCAGTTTAAGGAAAAGAAAAGCAGACTTTCCCCTCAGCCCCTTCCTCCTCCCTAACCCATAGTGCATTCACATGACCCTCAGCCCACGTCCCAGAGGTAAATAAATACACATTTTATAACCACCTCGGACAGATTTTTGTTATTAAGGAAGGAAATTAAAAGTCTCTTAAGTGTAGATAATGTGGAGCTTGCTAGACAAATTGACAATAGCCAGGAAATTCGAAACACAAGGCTGCACCCCCCTCCACTGGAGGAGGGTTCTTGCTGGTGTCTTGCTGTGAGCTCTGTAGCTCTTAGCTTCAGGGTGTGGCAGGGCAGCCCAGAAAGTCTGATCAGTAGGCTGGGCTATCTCTGTGGGAATCGAATCGGTGGGTCGTTTTTTTGTGCCACCAACTATCAGTTTGGCAGTTGTGAAGGACACATACCTGCTTTTAACCTGAGTCCTTCTATTTGCTCCTTGGGGGTGGCAGGCAGGAAGGGCAGTAGAAATCCCACCAGGAGTCCCAAGTGACCCTCACTTAATGGGATTCTCCTTTCAGGGAGAGAGAAACATTTCTGTCTGGGGACTGTCCAGCTTGCTGGCCTCTCTAACCCTGTTGGCTGTCACCAGGGGAGTAATTATGATGTAAATGGGTGGGTGCAGGAGGGAAGGTGAACTATTTGCCCTTCCCTAGCACTTGAGCACAATGAAAGGTGACTTTGTATATTTATTGAGCTATTATGGCTTAGCACTAAGAGGAGCTCCTGCCAAGAATTGAAAGAAACCTCCATTTTTTTTTTTTTTTTTTGTATTATACATTTAAGCACAAATTGCTTTGTTACTGGTCAATATTTGTGGGAGGAAAAAAATCCAGCAAAAGCCACACTCGTTTGATATTACGTACATTTTTCCTGTATCTCACTGGGTTTGCTGAAAGTAAATCCCTTCTCCGATATTTCCCACATCTGGTCTTAATATTACAAAGTCTTTGTCTCATGTACTTTTGATAGACAACATCTTTGTGGAGCATTTTGTTATTAGACTCTATGAAATGTTGATATTAATCTGAGCTGCCCTGATCTTCGTGGAACACGAGGCTACTCGGAAACTATCCTTGGAAGCATCTTTGGGGGAGGAGTATTTGGGGATCAAGAGATGTATTTTGACATCCTTCCAAGAGCATTTGACTCTGTTTCGTGGGAACGCTGCATGCATTTAACCCAGGGGACCTCCAGGCAAGGTTGCTGCTTGCTTCAATTCTCTGCAACCAATGTCTGCTGCCCTCCATGTCAGGAACCTTGACAGGGAAAAGAACGGATATCAGGTTCACCCCCGCCACTCTGAGACTAAAGAAACTGAGACTCTATAGGTAGAGTGCCTACCTACTTCCTAGGGACCATCAAGTTTTTCTGATTCTGAGTGGATTTAAAAATGAAGCTCAAGGCTGGGGAGATGGCTTGTCACAGGAGCAAGTGATTTTGAGTTGGAGATCTAGAAGCCACACAAAGCATGGTGTGGCAGTGTGTGCCCATAATCCCAGCACCAGGGGGCAGGAGGGTCACTAGGGATTTTTGGCCTGGCAGGCTAGCCAAATTAGTGAGCTCCAGGTTCAGTGAGAGACCCTGCTTCAAAACAATAACATGAAGAGTCATACCCAACACCAACTTCTGTCTCCACACAGATGCACACACACACACATGCCCACATACTTTGTGCATACACACATGCACACATATCGACCCATGTACTTCCCTAGAATGCCCATTCTTAAAGAGGGTGGTCCATATTGCTATCTGAAGGGAGGCTATTCCACTAGGCTGGGCCTAATTCCAAAGGGTCTTGTTGAGTGCCAGGCCAATGAAGGTCCTGTCTCAAAGTCGACCTAAGGAGTGACAGCTGAAGTTGTTCTATAGCCTCCACATGCATGTACATGCATATACATGGACACTTAACAAACACACACACATATGTGTGTACACATTGTAATATAGACTTACTAAACAGTTTAAAGGAGCCAAAATGGGCATGTTAGGAGCTCAGGGGTTAGACCTGTGCTGGGTTCTGCATTCTAAGTCCCCAGATCTGCCCTCCACTCACCCTTCCTCCACAGCACCTGCTTCACCCCAGGAGAGTGCTGTCTGCTTTTAAATTAAGCCTTGTCAAAGTCTCCTTGGAACTAAACTCAAATCAAGATGCTTTCTTCTTAAGTTCACCGAAGAAGAAAATTAAATTGAGGGGTACACAAGTGAAATGTGTCAGCCAGTCTCATAAAGGAAGGCGAAGATGAGAAGCTGCAAGAGGAGAAAATTCCCAGAGCATTTCCAGACGTGGATTGGTGGTACCTCCAAAGAGAAAAAAGGTCTTTTACTCCCAAGAATGACCACTCATCTGGCAACTCCTTCAAAGGTTCATGACATTTCAGGGCGCTCTTGGAGATGCAGTGCACTGGCCCTGCTTGTATACGGACCGGAGGCCCTCTGAGATGTGTGGCTGAGATGGAACGATGTGTAAAACAGGCTGCACACCATCCTCTGTGATGAAGAGCTGAAGTGGAGCACTGTGGGGAAGCATGGAAAACATCCCAAAGGACAAAGCTGAGAAGGCTGCCTCAGGGCTGATGAAATAGGTGGCCCAGGTCCAGGGTAGAAGGGCATGATTTGTACTGAAATGTCTTTTTTCTCTTTTGAAATGTATACCATGTACCTGTATCATCAGTTCAAGAAATTAGCTAAAACCAACCACACACCAAGTCCTCTATTTATTCTGTGTAGTTTTTTGGAAGTCAGCTAAATTTCTCTTTCTCTCTCTCTCTCTCTCTCTCTCTCTCTCTCTCTCTCTCTCTCTT
>NC_034599.1:66308019-66322417 GCF_900095145.1 Mus pahari | reverse complement strand
CTCTCTCTCTCTCTCTCTCTCTCTCTTCTTTTCTTTTCTTTTCTTTTCTTTTCTTTTCTTTTCTTTTCTTTTCTTTTCTTTTCTTTTCTTCTTATTCTCTCTTTCCAACAGGGTCTCATGTAGCCTGGTTTACCTTCCAACTCTGTATATAGTTGAGGATGACCTCTAACTCTTGATTCTTGTGTTTCCACCTTCTGAGTGCTAGGATTACAGTTGAGCAGCAGCACCCCAGGTTTATGCGCTGCTGGGGATGGGACTCAGGGCTTAGTGAGTACCAGGCAAACACTCTGTCAAAAGAAGTACATCATCACCAGCCCTGGAACACAACTTTCTGAAATAAAGCAAAACCTAATGACTTACAGAAGCAAACATTCTCTGGTCTAGACCTCATCAGTCAACAGGTGCACCTTATACTATGATCCAAAACCAAACCAAACAAGTAAAATCTCTTACTAGTCTATCTCAACTCCCCTTTTATTTAAACTAACCATTGGGAAGACCCAAGTCCTTCCCAAATGAATTCAGAAGGCTCACAGCATGCTAGATCTCGAAAAAACAGTTTTGAATTTAGGCCGATGGCTTCTAAGGTCTACAAACATGCTGTAAGTGTGGAAGGGAGCCAGGCTCCACCATTCGGAGTCCATCGGCAGAGAGAAGCTTGCTTATAGAGAAGTGTGCTCAGACAGAGCCTGCACAGGAGACCACGATTGAAATGTGTGTTTAAATGATAAAGTAGATGAATGTAACTTTTTAAAACTGTCACAGGGAGAAAGGATTGAGGGTGAAGGAAAATTGACCTGTGTAATCTTTCAATATTCCACATATAATTTGCCAAAGGACTTGGGTCTTCCCAAAGGTTAGCATGCGTAGCCTACCTTTTTTAGTGACATATCTCTGTCATTAAATAAATAACAACTTGGAAGAGATGATTTTACCCCACATTTTAAATTCCTTAGCAACTGTCTCATTTTCTTCAGTAGATCCCTAAGGAACTCCTGGAAAGCGGAGCCAGTGCATTTCCTAGGTTTGTCAGACGGGGGCGAACTTGGTTTATATCTACTGGCATTGCTCTCTTGGGAACAGTATATAAGGAAAGGGCCCTGAAGCGCAGGACCCGGCTGGCCCTTCACCTCTCATCCCTGTTCAGCCCCTTATTGCTTCAGACAAGCTAGAGAACACTTGTGGCTTGTAGTTTTCTCACCTGTACAATGGGGTTTCTGATGCTGAGTGGGAAGAGCTATTGTGATATAGCTTACCTGCCTGTAATCAGCACCCATAAAAACTTTTGCCCCATTTCTGGGGAACTCTGTGGCTGGCTATCACCGATCCTATGTTGCAATTAGTTTGATCCAGCTGCCACGGTGGGCCTTCCAGCATCAGCCTCAGCTCCATGAAATGCTTGCTGAAGCATCCGTACAGTGCCCACCAAAGGTTTTCGTTACCTATCAGACCAATTTCTCAGAGAGCCTAGAGCTTTCTTTACTGTTTCACCATCTCTCAGTAGACATCAGCAGTCAAGCTGGACCATGGAGAGAACAGAGACATTTAAAAACAACTTTCTATTTTTTTAAAAGTAAAATGTATTTGCCCTTTGCAATTCTTTTGCAAATCTCAGGATTAAAATAGCAAGCTCTACCTGGAGATTCTTGAGAAAGTTGCCAAGGTGCGCCCGTCTGCATTTAAAGACTGACCTCTTATTGTCTGTAAATGAAAACATCATCCCAGAATCTCTGGGGATTAAGGCAGCCTTTTTAGAATTTTCTGCAAGTTTATCTCTCATTTACCCTCCAGGCAAGAGTGAAATAATAGAAGATGTCCAATATTTTGCTTCTTCCTGTAAAAGTAAATCAAAACCGTGGGAATGCTTCCTCCTAATTTAATATACTGCTGTCTCCTCAAATCCATCTCCGATTGTATTCAATTAACCCTCTGATTGCTACCACAGACAACCATGATGAGGTCAAAGAGTAAGGCAGAATTTTCTTGTTAGAATAACTGCTGACATGAGTCCGGAGCCCAGTAGTGGTGTAACATGGTCATCTATCTATCATCTATCAAGCTGGAGCACCTTGGTTCATATGTCAGGTGACTCTCTCTCCTGCCCTTGTCCTTGCTGCCTGCCCACTCTCAGGGCTCCTGCAGGTTAGCATAGCTTTGCTGAGATGTGGGGTATCTCTAATTACACACTCTTTTGTCCTCAATAATACATACTTTTGTTGTAATTTGGGCTATACATTTATCACATTTCTTGTCATCCAGTTCCCCATGGAGGTTGATCCACAACGTTTTCCTGACATCCCTTGAACAATGGTTTTGGTTAGCGGGAAATGTGACAGGGGCTATTGGTAGTTGCCTGTGGTTCTTGGGATATTGTCCCTGGCATGGACAAAGAATTGAATGCTGGGAAAGGCAGAAGACCAAGTGGCAGAGAAAGAGAAAGCAATGGTCCTGCCACTCAGAAGGGGACAGGCCTGTAGGTTTGAGTCCCTAAACAGAAGATAGCTTGGTGTATATAGAGCCACCAGGTGCCCATCTCCCCTGTTGATACAGTTTACAAGCTAGATCTGTGCCTTCCCGCCATTTTTCCTCCCTGTGTCTGCCCAGAACAAGAAGCTACCATCTTAGAGAAACTGCTTCCATTTTCCAGATCTACCTATGTCCCCCTCACAGTTTCAGGGAAATAGATGGCTTCCAGGCTTGCAGGATGCACAGCCGATTTGTTGAACATGTTTATTCTCCACTGGGTCTCTGTCAGTCCTATGCAAAGAGAAAGCGAATATGAGGGACCATCCATTCTGGATTTCCCTGGACTGTCTCAGCTTTAAGTAGTGAAAACCCCATGTCTTGGGGCACATTTTATTTACTTTTTTCCTGTTGAGGCAAATTAATATGCTTTGCCACTTCCAGATGTGAGTCCCTGAAGATCTCAGTAGTTGAAATAGGTATTCTAATAGCCTTTAAAAGCAAAATTAAATGCAAAAACTTCCATGCTGAGCCAAGCAAACTAAGAACAAGTGCCACAAGCCATACTGGCATGTGAACGTGCGTCCATGAAAATCAGAGCACAGCTCTGCGGACTCAGAGCGACCAGGACTGCTCACCCCGTCTCCAGTTTTGTTCATTAATGCCTATGCTGCATTTGAGTACAGTGTGCCTTGATGACCAAGTTCTTCCATGTGCCCTTAAAAGTTGGCTCTCTTGCCTTCCCTCAGTCCTAGAGCTGGGAAGGATGCTTCTCTAGGGGGCCCTGTCTAGCAAAGAGGGGAGGCTTGAATTCCTCAGAGGCCCCATGGGCTCATAGTGTTCTATCTTCTTCTACAGCAGTAAGAAGTAAGATGGTTTCTCGGGACAAGGCGGTGGTGCTGGTGGGACTCTGAGCAATTCAGAGAGCCCAGGGGTGGAGGGGGGAGGGATGGGGTCAGGGAAAATTGGAGTCCTCTCTGGTTGTCAGGCATAGTTACTTGAACCACTCTTTTAAGGGAATGCTAGATTATTTGCCTGTTTTAGCTGTCTCAAATTTCTATAACCTTTTGGGTAAGAAACCAAAAGACTATGTTTTTTGTTTTTTTTTCACCAGAATTAAGATTAAGCAAATCCAGAGCTTTCCTTCTGTTTTTAAAATAGAATAGAGAATATAAGACAGTTTAAGAAGAGATGGCTCAGTGGTTAAGAGCACTGACTGCTCTTCCAGAGGTCCTGAGTTCAATTCCCAGGAACCACAGGATGGCTCACAGCCATCTGTAATGGGGTCTGATACCCTCTTCTGGTGTGTCTGAAGATAGTGATAATGTACTCATATACATAAAAGAAATAAACCTTTTTTTAAAAAAAGAGTTTGTCTGAGGTAACAGAAGCTGGGGCAGAGGGCTGGTCCGGTCCTGTGTTATGCAGTGACCAGCCAGCTATTGTTCCTCAGCTCAGTCTAGATTGGCAGTAACAACAGCAAGAAGAAAGCCAAGTGAGCACAAGGCAGGATAGTGGCTTCAGACATCACACTGCAAGCGGTGGGGTGGGGCCGGCTCATCCTCTACTCTCTCACTCCCTTGGGCCAAGAACTGCAGATACACTGGGCACAGTGACGCAGACCTTTAATCCAGCACTCGGGAGGCAGAGTCCATTGGTGATCTGAGAGTTTGAGGTGAGCCTGGTCTACATAGTAAAATAGCACGTTCCAGGCCAGCTAGGGCTACACAGTAAGACGATTGATGACCTGCTTGAATCTCCTACCACCTTACCTCCTTCATCATGATAGACTTATCCTTGAACCGGGCGCTAGATGGAATAGTCCTTCCTCCCTTAGGTCGCATTTGTCAGAATATTTTATCCCAGCAACAGGAAAAGAAATTAAGATAGATCTGGAGCAGAAGACCTGATTCCCGTTTCAGCCTTGTCTTCCCATTATTTGTGACATCTTGAGCAAGTTTGTAAGCTCACTAGAGATTCATCTGCCAATTAGGGAGACGAGACTATGCCTACCTCTAAGGCCATGATACTTGACTGTATTATTTTTGGTGAAGGTGAGGATGCCTCACACGAAGTTCAAAGCTCCAGGAATGGAATGAAGGGTGTGGCAGGTGACGTCAGCCATAGACGTATTCTTCGCTCCCTTCTCATAGCCTAGAACCTCCCTTTAGCTTGCTGGCCTAATTAGGCAATTCAGTGTCTATCACAGAGTCCACTATGTGCAAGGTTCTATGCCACGAAGCTCAAGTGTCTTCCTGCTATTGGGCTATAGAAGACAGGGCAAATAGGGAGAAAATAGTAAAGGTGATAAAAGGTACAGAGGCAGGAGGGAGCATGTGCGGGTTGCAATCCTCCTGTGGGATGAGTGCCAGAGCACAAGTGTCCCGACAATGCTGTGTGGAAGTAGCAAGAGAGGCTGTCCATTCAGAGTGGGTTGGGAGTGGAAAGGCATTTCCTCACTGGCCAGCAAAGGCTGGAACTGGCCCACCAGTGCTGTGCACTGGGAGAGATGAGCCGCTTCTCTGGCTGGGCTGTTGGTGAATGAAAAAAGCAGCTGACAACAGATGAGGAAGTTGGGTAGGGCCTGGTGGAATCCGATGTGGGGGGCTATCATTCGAAGTATTTTAAGGGGTGATCAGGCCTTTGGGGCTCTTTCTGCACAAATGGAAGGGAAAGAAGCTTCACAGATTACGCCAAAGGCGGTACCACTCCAGCTGGCTTCTCGAACTTAGAGGGCGTAGTCGTCACTGGGCACCAAAGTGTAGTGCAGGTGGTTTTGGACTTTGAGTCTCCAGAACTGTGGGAAACTAATTTATTCTTCATAACGTTCCCAGTTTGTAGCATTGCATTACAGTAGCAGAAAAGGTGAAGACACTGGGGAAGGGCTGACTCGGAACCTGCTTTCTTATCCCATAGAATCACTGTGAAAAGCACATGAGCTGTGTGTGTAGTGTCTGGCACACAGTAGGTGCGCAGTCAGCGGCAGCAACTACTTATTACAATGACTGCTTCAAGCATTCCTGTGCACTTGCTCTGAGAATGAGGGGTCATATCCTTGTAATTCTGAAGTGGTTTTTTCAATAAGAGGAGTTCAGTAAAATGCCGAAACTTTGACATGTTTTGTGAAGGGACCAGGCAGACCAGCAACTGGGGCAGCCTTTGTTCTTTTTCTGAAAGAATAGAAAGTTAAAAAAAAAAAAAAGATATTCAGGAGCTGGGGAGATGGCTCAGTTGGAAATGCACAAGAACCTGAGTCCAATCCCCAGAACTAATGTAAAAAGCCAGACGAGTGGCTCGTAATTACGATCTCAGTGCTTGGGGTAGAGACAGGCAGGCTTACAGAATCCATATGGAAGCTCACAACTGCCTGAAACTCCAGTTTCAGTGGGATCCAATACTCTTTCCTGTCCTTCAAGGGTACCTCCATTCCCATGCTTGTATGCATATACCCATGCACATATACACATTCATAAATGATTAAAAAAAACAGAATAAGGTAGGTAGCCTTCACATGCATGTACATGCATGTACACACATGCATGTGCATACACACACACATGAATACACAAGTATGCATACACACATACAATGGGTATTTGTATGTCATTGTAATAGCTAATCTCAGTTGTCAACTTGACAACACCTGTAATTAACTAAAACCCAAGCATCTGGGCACACTGTGGGGGATTTTTTTTTTCTTGGATGGATTATTTGAGATAAGAAGACCCACCCTAAGACCACACCCTCTGGTGGCATCATAAATGCAAGGATGTGGAAGAAGGAAGATTTTGCCTTTGCTTGCCCTCACCCTGTCTGGTAAGTTCATCCACTCTGTTCCTGAGATGTCCCACTGCTGGTGTCAGAACCTTCTTCTTCAGGATGCCAACACAGAGTGAAAACCTACAGCTCTCTAGGACCTCCCTGGGACCAGACTGGGACTGCTGAGACATCTGGTCTTGTAAGCTGGACAACTATGGGATCCTTGACCTTTCTGTCAGGAGACAGCCATTGTTGAACTACTCGAACCACAGCCTGCAAGCCACTCTGATAAATCCAAATACGTGTGTGTGTATGTGTGTGTGTGTGCGTGTGTGTGTATACACACATAAATGTATAATGTACAAATGTATACATGTACAAATATATATTCCTTTAGGGAACCCCAGCTATTACAATCACATTATGAAAATTTGAACAGATGAGTTCCACTGGATAGCTTATATTTCACGAACCTGTCAAACCTATGCTCCCTGTAGGCCTCATCATTTTGCTTGGCTCTCAGGGCCAGGATAAGGCCTCTTCCACCTCCTCTACCCTCTCTCCTCCCTTTCTCCCCACCCAGCACTTTCCTAGCCTGAAGGGTCTGACCTGGGCATATCAGTGCCAGTAACCATCTTGTTCCCACAGATATCCATTAATTGCAAATGTCTTTTCTTCGCCCTCTCCATTTACTCTGAACTTAACCAAGTAAAGATCTTTCCTAAAGGGGGATCAGTTTTGTTTGGGCTAAGATGATTCTTGAAATGTATACATAGCCTGAACCTCCAGGAGGAAATATCAGCATGTTCCTAATACTATTCAAAATATATACTGTCACACAGATTTTCCAACTTGTAATAGAGTGTGTCAGTTTACTGAATTGCTGGGTGGCACATGGGATCACATCTCCCCATGAATTCTTCTTACAGTATTTCAGTCAGGATAAATTATAATCAAAGACTGGTAGGTCATTTTTGGTTGTGATTCTAAATCAAAGCTAGCCTATGAAAAGATTTGAATACACATACACACAGACACATAGACACACACTCAAGCCAATTGTTCTCTTTTTATTTTTAAGTGTGTGTGTGTGTGTGTGTGTGTGTGTGCATGCACACAAGTGCCCATAGATGCTAGAAGAGGACATTGAATCCCTTGGAGCCAGAGTTGTGGAGATTGTGAGCTGCCTGATATGAATTCTGGGAACTGACTATATGCTCTCTATAAGAGAAACAGGATTGAATCATCTTCCCAGATGCAGGGTTTTCTTCTATGGTCATTTTGGAATGTATAATGCTGATAAGTATTAATGATTAAGATTGAATAGCAGGGTCAGGGAGACGACTCAGTGGTTAAGGGTACTGGTTACTTTTCTAAAGGACCAGGGTTCAATTCCCAGCATGCACATGCAGCTCACAGCTGTCTGTAATTTCAGTTCCAGGGGATCTGACACCCTCACACAGATAGATGTTCAGGCAGAACACAAATGCACATTAAAATAAATAAAGCATTTAAAAAAACAAAAAAGATCGAGCAACAGACTAAACTGTGGATGTTACAGATGGGTGCTCTACTTATAAGATATCAATGAAAAACAGTAGAGAGTTATATTGTGAAAAGAATAGTTCAAAATTGCTGGGCAGGGAGCTACAGGAATGAGGTCAGCAGGGGCTAAAATCCTAGACTAGATATGGGAGCAAATGTCTATCACCAGACAGAACGGGTGAGGTGAAGACTTGCCTTGTATATTTTAAAATTTGGCACAACTTGTATATAAAACGTGCTGTAAAGGACTGTGCATGGGCACATCCCTTTAAACATGGCATGTTAGCTTTTCTTCTTCTTCTGCAACAAAAACACTGTAGAATAAAGTGTTTATTTCAGCTGATGACTCCAGAGGGTCAGAGTCCGTAATGGCGGACAGCATGGCAGCTAGTGGGAAGCACAGTGGCGGGAACAGGAAGCAGAGAGAGCAAACTGGGAATGGTGGGAGGCACTGAAACATCAAAGCTCATCCCCAGTGACATACTTCCTCCAGAAAGGCCATCCATCCTAGAATTCCCCAAATAGTGCCACCAACTGGGGCCAAGTGTTCAAATGCTTGACATTTCTCATTCAAACCACTGCATAAAGCTTTTGTAAACTCTATGTATTCAACTCCTGATAGAGGCAAGTAGAGATGTTTGTCTACTATAGTACACATAGGGCTAAACTCTTAGTTTGTGGTCAGGCAGATATGGGAAAGAGTGGTAGGTATTGTGGCTAACGACACTGTTCATGTTCTGATTCGAAGGGGGTCTGCTTTTGTGTAGAACCAGTTGATGTTGCTGGACCAGAAGAGTAGAATCTGATGGAGACATACTTTATTTTATTGCTTCTATTGTTTGTTGGTTTGAACCAGTGTCTTATGTATGTATCAGGCTGCCATTGAACTTGCTATGTATCCAGAGATGACCTGGAATTTCTAATCTTTCTATTTCTGCCTAAGAGCCAGGATTATAGATATGTGCCATGATACCCTGTTTATTTTATTGGATTTTTGGACAGGTTCTTGGGATGTGGCCCAGGCTGGCCTTGAATTCATGTTCCACCTCAGTCCCTTGAGCAGGTCTGAATTTTTGAGACACATCAGAAACTTGCTTTTGGTAAAAATCTGTCTTTCATATTAGACCACCAAGGGAATAAATGTGAAACATTACAGGCACAGGTTGCCTGTGAAGTGTTCCCCAAAGGCTGCTGTGTTGGAAGCTTGGTCCCTCATTGGTGGTACTTGTTGGAGCAGCTGGATCTTGAGGGTGCTAACCACATCCATGAGTTAATTCACTGATGAATGACCATGAGCAATGGGGGCCTGGTGGGAGGGTGAGGCTGTGCCTTTGAAGTGTACATCTTGTTAGTTCTCAATTTACCTCCTTCTCTCTCCTATGTCCCCCCTTTCTCCCCTCTACGGTTCCTCTCCCCTAACCTCCAAGCCCCCTTCTCAGGCTGCCAGTGCCCTGTAGTAGGAAGAATGTTCACATACCTTGGGTCAAAAAGACGGATGTGATCAAGGTTCCAACAAATTTCAGAAAGTATGATAGATAGCTTGGTACAAACCTAAGTCGGCATCAAATGGCCAACAGAAAGAGGAAGTTAATGGCGTGCAGGTGGAGGGCACTGGCAAAGGGAGCCAAGGAAGGCTGAGTCCTTCTTGTTATCTGATTTTCCTATAGGACTTTGGTTTATGCCAAAACGACCCAGGGAAGCTGTGCTGCTCTCATGCTGTTTACACTTTGACGAAGGCCGTCAGGAGGGCTTGTCCTTGACGAAGGCCGTCAGGAGGGCCTGTCCTTGACAGAAGGCCATCGGGAGGGCCTGTCCTTGATGAAGGCCGTCAGAAGGGCCTGTCCTTTCGTCTGTGGTCAGAGGAAGAGAGGTCAGACACAGGGAGGCTTTGGGTCTGGATGTGAGACTTCAAGTGGCTTGGGTCAAGTGTTGTGGCTCAGTCGGTTAATGGAATGCACACCCCAATTCTCAGCAGGTCACAGCCAGATCCCAGATCTAGAGAGGTCAAAGACAAGGAGCGCACACAGTCCAAGCCACCTCTGGTGATCCAGAAGGCCTCAGGGGTGTGGAAGGATTAAGGATCAGAGGGCACTAACAACCCCGGAAGCCTTGGCTTTCATCCCCACCGAGAAAGAGCAGAATGTCTCCACTCCCTCTGATCATCCTGATGTTCTTTTGCTTGTGAGGCAAAAATTCCATCCCAGGACATTTAGCATACTCCTGTCAGAGAGCACAATGACCACTATAAAAGGATGAAAATGGCAGCTACTACTTGGTCTGTGAAGGCTTTACAGCTTTCCACCATTCAGAAGGATTTGTATGCAGAACATGAGGCCTGTAGGTTGGTGATCAAGAGCGAAAGTGTTGCAAGCAGAGCAGAGGAAGATTACACAGTCAGATATCTGTGCATGAGTGTGTGTGTGTGCGCGCGCGCATGCACACACATGCATATTTTTCTGTCTGTCTGTAGGTGCTTATGCAAATGGAGTCCAGAAACCAACATCAGACATCTTCTTCAATTGTGTTCTTATCTATCTGCCTGTCTATTAATATGTCTGTTTGTCTATCTATCTATCTATCTATCTATCTATCTATCTATCTATCTATCATCTATCTATCAATCATCTATCTGTCTGAGACAGGGCCTCTCACTGAACCCGCAGCTTGAGAACTAGTCTAGACTGTCTAGCCAATGTTGCTCCCTGACCCTCCTTCCTCCATCTCCATGGGACTGGGATTACAGGTGTGTACCACTGTGCTCATCTTCTACGTTGGCTCTGGATATCAACTTTGGGTCTTCATGCTTGCGCAGCAAGTGTTTTGCAGACTGAGCTATCCTCCTGTCCCTCGCCGGATCGCTTTCTGTCCTGGGAAATTTTACACAGGAGAGATGAGTCAGTCAGTACACAGAATGCCTAACAGAGACAAGATCCCTTAGGAAACAGTCCAGTCAGCATCCTGAAGTCTGGTTCCAACAAATTCTTGTCTCTTTCTCTTGCACAGAAGTGAGAATCCTGGGGGAGTACACAGACAGATCTCTTTCTCAACCTTGAGTCTCTCAAGCTGTAGTTTCACTTTAACCACTGCCCCCACAAAGTGGCTCGCTCTTTGCTACTTACAGTGTATATGCTTCTGACAGTTTCAAGTCTGACTTTGTGCAGTTAGTTGGCTTTTGGAGCAGCTGCCCTAGCCCTGGACTGGACGGGCATTGTTAGTTAGTACTACGGGCTTTGGATGGGTACAGGGTCACAGTTCTACTGCAGCAATGCAGAGCTCCCCCTCCCCAGTTCTTTTCCAGATTTCCCTACCTCTGAAAAGTGTTCCCAGCTTGCTGCTGGGGGTCCTTCCTTAGACAAACTCCTCTGGGTCACAATTTCCTCCTTTTCACTCACCAGAGCCCTTTCCAACAGAACCAAGGAACCTCAACTTAACTCTAGCTACCCATCTTTTGGTATTATGGGGTACCTTTTTCTTAAGAGCAAAACCCAGGCATCCATGGACAATACAGCCCACATAATTCTCCCCTGCATTAGTGATATGAACGCCACTTGAGTCACACTAACTGCTGCCTTCACTGGCTGCCTTCCTGTTCTCACTCTTCCACCTGCTCACAGGAGTCTCCAGCCCCCTCCTAACCCTCTCAGTTATTTCTGTGGCTACAGAGAGAAGCTTGCCCTCCAACTACAACCAGCCTGTTGCCTGTGGTCAGCAGGTGCTCCCATAAGGTGCTCTCATATCACCTCCCATATCCTTTACATAACCTGTGCTAATGGCAATGCCAACCTCTGTGGTCTGGGGTAGATTTTGCTCCCACAATCACTCCTCACTGAAGGTCATCTGCTCAAGGGGAGGGAGATCTTCCTCTGCTCTGTGTGGTCAGGTGGCCTCCAAAGAGGCTCTGCTTTTGTTAAGACTCTCCACATTCTCTGGATCACAGTCCTGGACATTCTGCTCTAACTTCAGTAGAGTCCTCGAGGCGATTTTCTAGGTCTTATTTCTCTCCTTTCTCACCTGACTACAGTTGTCCCCTACTATGCCCCCCTCACACTCTCTACACAGGTTGATTCTTATCCAGTCATAAGCAGTTCTTGGCTCTTCAGTACCCCATAGGCAAAACCTCTGAAAGGCTGCATGTGTGACCTAGGAAATTCTACCCTGTCACAGAGAAAGGTTCCTTTCCTTTCTTGAGTTCAAATTTGAGAGGCAATAAGTAACTTTTATTTTTCTAATTTGCATACCAAAAATCTAATAAAACGAACATTGTCTTCATTTTTGGAACCAAATAAAAGTCTTTTCAGTTAATTATGTTTTTATTTTAGTAAAACCAAGGTACAGTTTACTGTTTTAACCACAGGACTCGAGGGTATTAAATGTACTTAACATTGTTGTGTACCCAACTGCCCGTCCTCATTCTCAAAACTCTTCAGTTTTTCAAACTAAGCACTTAGACCTAGAATGGTAACACCCCAGTCTCTCCAATTCCCAGCAGCCACTACTGTGATTTCTAACCTATGAACCTGGCTGGTCTGGGTACCTCACCGAAGTGGAGTCTTACAGTGTTTGGTGAGTGGCTTACTGGCATACCGGCCTGTGCATTCATCTGCATGGAAACATGCATTGGTGTGCTGGTTACTTTTAAGCGTTAACTCCACACCAGCTAGAGTCACCTAGGAAGAGAGAATTTCAATGAGGAGTTATTCTCTAGATCAGTTTGGTCTGTAGCCACGTCTTTGGGGGTTGCCTTGGCTGTTAATGGCGAAGAAAGGATCCTTCCGGATTGTGGGCAGCACCATTTCATGGGTTGGGCTCTAAACTAACAAGCATGAAGAAAGGTGGCTAAACATGAGCACACGAAAGCTGGCAGGCAGCATGGGGAAACTGGTTGCTGTCTGCTGTTGGATGTTGGTGTGGTATGATTGGCTGGCTCAAGCTCCTGTCTCCATACTTCCCTGCAATAGTGAACTATAACCTGGAAGTGTAAACCAAATAAACATTTAACCCCCAAGTTTCTTTTTGTCAGAATACTTATCCCAGCAACAGAAATGAAACCGGAACAATCATGATTTCTTTCTTTAAGGCGGGATGATATTCCCCTGTATGGTTCAATCATGATTTATTTAGCCATTCATGTATTAACGGACATTTTAGTTACTTTTAAATTTTTTTATCTATTATGATTAGTATTTATAATTTAAAATTTGTATTAGCCACTAAAATATGAAAAGGAACATGAGATTGTTTTTAAAATTTGTTATTCAACCTAGTATATCCACAATGTCTATTGTTTCAGTAAGCATTGTAAATATTTATTATGATATTTAAAATCTGTGATATCTAGTGTTTATTTCACATTTATATAACAAATGTATTTGAGATTGCTCTATTTCGAGTGCTCAACAGCCACATGTAGCCATTGGCTACTCTATTAGATAAAGATCATAGGCTTTACTTCAGCACAGGGGTGGAGTGTGGAAAGACCAGCAATGCCCTGTTCCTATGTCACGGGAACTATGTCAGGGACAGGCAGTGTCTCAGATCATTGGCAGGGGTTGTTGTTAACTTTTCAGCCAAGTAAATATCTAGAGTTTCAAATTTCAACAGCTCCAAATGTAGCTTCATGTTCAAACAGTCAAGATGATGATGTTGTTGTTGTTGTTGTTGTTATTATTATTATTATTATTATTATTATTAGTGTATTGTGAATGTAGATGTATGTATGTCATAGTACATACACATAAAGGCCAGAGGACAGCAGTTAGAAGTTGGTTCTCTCCTTTTCCCTGTTGAGGCCATGACTCTGTGATTGATGTTTCCGGTGTGCTATGTATTCCAGACTGGTTGGCCCACGTGCTTCTGGGAAAGCTCAGAGATTCCTGACGCATGCCTACATCCCACTTTTCTTAAAAAAAAAATATGTATTCTGAAGATTGAACTCAGATTATTAGGATTGTGTGCCAAGGCTTTTATCTGCTGAGACAACTCATTGACCCATAAGCTGACATGGCATTTAGAGAACAAGGAGAACAGTTTGTGCTGTCCCCAAGAAAAAACTTTGAATACATCTGTACTCAACACATGTATGTTAACAGATCATACTTCATGTGGCCATGCATGCACCTCTGAGAATAGCATTGTACTAACTCCTTTGTTTATTCATGAATTCAAGGATGGCTTCCTGTGGTGTAAAAATGACCCCCATAGGCCCAAAGGGAGTAGCAGTATTAGGAGTGGTGGCCTTGTTGGAGCAGGTGTGGTTTTGATGGAGGAAGTGTGTCACTGGGGGTGGGCTTTGAGGACTCAGACGCTCAAGCCAGGCCAAGTGTCTCACTCTCTTCCTGATGCCTTCTGATCCAGTTGTAGAACTCTCTCAGCTATCTTTGCAGCACTGTGTCTGCCTGCGTGCCACCGTGCTTCCCACCATGACAATAATGGACTAAACCTTGGAACTGTAAGCCAGCCCCAGTTAAATATTTTCCTTTATAAGAGTTGTAGTGGTCATGTTGTCTCTTCACAATAAACCCTAAGCCAATGAGATGTCTTATGGGTCAGGCACATTATGAACAGTAGAGGTTCTTATGGGTCAGGCACATTATGAACAGTAGAGGTTCTTATGGGTCAGGCACATTATGAA
>NC_034599.1:66294019-66308014 GCF_900095145.1 Mus pahari | reverse complement strand
GCACATTATGAACAGTAGAGGTTCTTATGGGTCAGGCACATTATGAACAGTAGAGGTTCTTATGGGTCAGGCACATTATGAACAGTAGAGGTTCTACAACGGGAAGCATATACTTCCCAGCCAAAGGGCTGGATCTGCAGCACAGAGTCCCTGCCAGCAATGACCTTGACAATGGCTGACATGATGATGACGACATATCTCATCCTTTATAGCCCAGGTAGATGTTGCTAGCTCGTTCCTGTTCTAGTCTCCTGATTACATCTTGGTAGAAAGAGTGACCTTTACCGGATTGAACTTCATGGATTCTGATGTCATGCCGACCATATGGGAATTTTTGGGCTTGCTTTGTCAAATATAAATGTAAATTCCAACAAAATTTCTAAAAGTCCCCAAGTTTATGAAATGATAGCTGAGGTGGTCAGGGAAATTTTTCTTCACATGTCAAACTCTCAAGGGTACTGTCTTCATTAAACACAAATCTTCCTTTTTTTTTTTTTTTTTTTTTTAAGCTCATGAGTTCCTTGTGGTATATTCTGTGTCATGATAAGGTGGTTCCTACAGAGAAGAGTCATCACCTGTGAATGGTGGGAAGGTGCCAATGGAGTCTGAGCCTGATTCCTTCCTTCTGTTTATCCAAAACACATATACATGATCCCCAAGCCATAGCCATCTTGTTTCGGCCCCACTTTTGATTTTATTTTACACACACACACACACACACACACCAGACTGTTGGGAGTTTATGTATTGGGCAACTCCTCAAACTCGAGAGAGTGGATTCCCAGATGTGTGCTTTGAATTTGAGCTGCAGCCACGCTTCCCTGGGAAGAGTTCCCCGATGTTTGATTCTTCCACGTGCAAAGGCTCCGTGTGCCAGAAGTGCTCCCATCAACAGTTTCTAGAACAGTAGGTTTTGTTGTGTGGGTCTGGATGGAATGTGTTTCCTTCCTTTGAGGCTAAGTTTCTGGGTCCTTCTGGTAAATATTTAATAGGACCTCTTGCTTCTGCCAGTCCCTGTGGTATCTGAGAGGGCAGTAGGAGAGACCCTTAAAGCAGATGAGTCAGGGATTTTTAGTTCAGCTGCACAACTGAGCAGTCACGGCCACTATCTAATTCCAACGCAATTCATCATCCTGGAAAGAAAGTCTGGATTCATTTCCAGTCACTATCAGTTCCCTTTAAAAAAATGTTTGATCATGTTTATTTATTTAGTGTGTGGGTGGACATGTGCATGTCGTGGTGTGTGTGTGTGTGTGTGTGTGTGTGTGTGTGTGTGTGTGTGTAGGTCAGAGAACACCTTTCCAGAGTTGGTTCTTTCTACTAAGTAGGTTGTCAGGCCTTCTCACGAAGCCATCTCACTGATCCCAAGATTCCCCATTTCTCTTTTTCTCATGGTCACTAATCTATTTTCCTCATCTGTGGATTTGCCAGTTCTAGGCATTTCTTTTATGAGTCCTGTGACACTTGGGCCATTGGGCCTGTCTTCCTTCACTTAGTGTCAAGGTTCATTCATGGCGTGGTACTGGCCACTGCTTTCGACACTTGTTAGAAAAGCAGAAGATCCTTGATACACAGCGCAGAGGCAGAGTCTAAGGAAGAGCCGGGCGTGGTGGTGCACGCCTTTAATCCCAGCACTCGGGAGGCAGAGGCAGGCGGATTGAGTTTGAGGCCAGCCTGGTCTACAGAGTGAGTTTTGGGACAGCCAGGACTACACAGAGAAACCCTGTCTCAGAAAAAAAAGAGAGTCTAAGGAAGGACTTCTAGCTCAGGGAGTGAGAACCTGGAAAGAGAGAACTGTGTAGAAAAAAAGCATATATATATATGCTTTATAATATTGTTGCAGCTTGGTTCTCCCTTCCTGTCATTCCCTCACCCCACCTTACTTTGGGCTTTTCTGAGAAATGTCCTCTTCTTTGAGGGCAAAAAGATTACGTGGTCTACGGCTGACTAGAGCTCTGGGGACACGATTGCCTTTCTGAGCAAGAAAAAAAAAATCTATGGAAATCTTTGTCCAAAGTTAATTATCTGAGATCTGGAGTTGTGCAGCCTGCCAGCGGAAACTACAGGCCATTTGTATGTGGCCCAGTGTACGTCCGCCAGCTTTCCTGGCTTAGCCCTCCATCCTCACGGGAGATGGAGGCAGCTGCAGCTGCCTCCTCAGCTGACATCCACCACAGTCCGCACCCTCTTCTGGGATGCTATCAGCTGTCATGTTTATACTGGGAAGTCTTGTTGGATGTGTCTCCCATCCTCTGCATGATGGGCAAATCTAGCGCATGTTTTGTAGGATGGATGGATGGAGCCAGGAGCTCAGGGAACCGTGGGTCTTGACAGAGGCTCTGCCTTCTTCAGGGTTCTGACTTTGTCTTTGTAAGTCAGGGCATCTCTGTGACCTTTACATTTATCTCCTGTATATGACCAGCTGACTTCTCTTCTTGTCCAGGAGGACTTTGGGCAACTCTCCTGAAGCATTAGGGAATTGGCCCACATGGTTTCTAAGGCATTTCTCTGTTTTGTGGTTCTTAAGAATCCTTAAGAGGCTGGGCTATAGCTCAGTTGGTAAAGCGGACCCAAGTTTGAGTCCCCGAACCTGTATTAAAAAAAAAGCAGTTCTGGGATGGTAGAGATAGGTAGAGGCCTGGGACTTTGTGCATGGCCAACTTAGCCAAATGGGTGAGTCCCAAGCCAATGAGAGACTTTGTTGTTGTTTTTTTTTTTTTTTAAAGTAAATGGCCCCAGAATGGCAACACTTGAGTTATCGTCTTGCCTACACACATACACATGTGCACTCACACACATAGTCACACATACATATACATTCACACACACATACACACAAACTCAGACATGCATAGTCATACACACATATATATTCACACACACTCAGACATGCATAGTCATACACACACACACACACACACACACACACACACACACACACACACACGTCACACAGTTTTGCAAAGTAGCTGACACTTAGGGCTTAGAGCCTTTCCATATTCAAGTTTGTCTAAGGGGCCAGCGGCCACCATGTCCTTTGCCTTCCTTTAGCTATTCTCCTGCACTGGGCCACAGATTAACCGAGGTGCTTTAGAATTCCTGCTACCCAAAGGAGCACTATCTTAGATGAGAGGATTAAGAGCTGTGGAATCAAACCTAACCTATACCTCTAATTGGATCAGAAAATGGCTGTAACTTTACAGTGGCCAATTTGGGAACGAGAGGCTGCTCAGGCCTCCAGAATGCTGTGTGCTCTCTCTCATCCCTTCCAACCTTGCTCAGCCTGCAGGGTCTGCTTCACGGCTCCACTGTTTCTGCTTTCCTTCCCCAGCGTTCCCGCTTTGCTGGCTGCTCCCATCCACATTTTCAGATGTACCCCGTTTCTCTCAGTCTCTCCTTTTGGATTCGCTCCATCTGGATGCAGGGATTGCTCCATTTGTGTGTCTTAGTTGCCTCCAGGAGAGGATAGAGCTGTCTTCTGTGCTGCGCCCAGGCAGCATATTCATTTTTTTTTTTTTTTTGCTTTTGAATTTAGAAAAGGCTTTTAAATAAAAATCCTGCTTTTTTTTCCCCCTGCTGAGAGCCAAGTTCCATATTCTGGGCTTCTTGTTCATTTTTCAGAGGCAGGGCAACGTGGGCAAGATCAAGCCAGACCCTGACAAAGCCCAGCTCCCCTGAGCTCAGGGCCCTGTGTTTATTTTACAACAATTAGAAGCATACAGGCTCCTTTGCAGACAGGTTAATACATCAGAGTAACATGTGCAATGCCCTTTCTCAAACATGCCTGGTACAAGAACCTAGAACAATTTAAAAATTACCCCAGGCACCGGGGAGATGGTTCAGTGAGTAAAGTGCTTGCCTTGCAAGATGAGGAAGACCTCAGTTTGGTCCACAGAACTAAGCTCAAATGCTGGGAATGGTGGCACAGGCTTGTAGTGCCAGTGGTGGGTAGGCGGGGACAGTGGGTTCCTGGACCTCATTGGTTAGTAAGCCTAGTTGAATGAGTGAACTTCAGGTTCAGTGTGAGACCATGGCTCTAAAGTTAAGGTGGACAATGTCTTGAGAAGTGGTACTTGAGGTTGTCCTCTGTACCCCATCTTTATTGTATCTAATTAAAGTTTGTGCACATGCACCTACCATATAAAATAGCGCATGCACACACCCACACACATACACGCACACACACACTCCCACACACATATATACACATACCACACACACACACACACACACACACACACACACACACACACACGGTTATAGCACATCAGCTCAGCATCCTACCATATGCTTTATTTCCCTCCTTTGCTTTACTGGCATCTGAAATGAAGTGTTAGAGACTGGAAGAAGACCATGTGTAATGGTGAGCTCCATTTTCAAGGAGAGAACAACACTGTCATCTGGATGAATACATTCTTGGGCAACAAACTTGTCCACTGGAGACCAGTTTTCAATGTCTAGAGTTGGCCAGTTCAAAGATAGTATAGGTATCTGGTGGGACAAGGATGCTGCTAAGCACCAATGTACGTGGCACAGAAAGGATGCTCTTGTCAGCAGTGCTAACATGGAGAAATCCTATCCTGGTATAAAATACCATTGGGCAAGAGGGGAAAGAATTGTCTTGGTGTTCTTGGGGATGGCAAAGCCACTATATTCTTTGTGTTTGTGTATTTCTCTACCATATTGTCACAGTTCTGATTCACATTCCAGGGGGTTCATATGACCTTATACACCTCCTGCTGTATGTGACCAAGATGGTTGTCTCAAACTTGGTCTAAACCATCAGAGGATCTGGTTCAAATGTGGATTCCAAATCAGCTAGTTTTGAGGGAGATCCTGGAGTGATACCAGTCCTATGAGTTCACAGATCACACATTCAGTGGCAAGATTTTGTTGATGATTGACAAACAGTGCCCAAGGACACTACATAGCCTTCTAAAGTGAGACATCAATTTACATTTTCATCAGAGATATGTTTTAATGAATATCTTCTCTATAATTTGCTATTGTTAATTTTAATGCACATTCCTTAGACTTTGTAACTAGTTTAACTTTTCATATGTTTATTGGCTATTGGCACGCATCTTCTCATCTTCTCAGCTGGTTTTTCTTTAGGTAGTCCATCTTTTGCTTTGTGGACACTATATTTCTTTCAATTTTTAAAATTGTATTATTTTAAAACTCTCTCTCTCTCTCTCTCTCTCTCTCTCTCTCTCTCTCTCTCTCTCTCTCTCTGTGTGTGTGTGTGTGTATGTATGTTTGTACTCATGAGTGCAGGTGCCTGCAGAGGCCAGAAAAGGGGGTTGTATTTTCTAGCTGGCGCTAGGACATGAGCAGCTCCATGTGGGCGTTGGGAAATGGACTCCAATTCTCTGTAAGAGCAGCTAGTGCTCTTAACCGCCAAGTAATCTCTCCAACCCCATCTTCCTTATATCTAATTAAGCCTTGGAATGTGTGTGTGTGTGTGTGTGTGTGTGTATTTGTAGATTTTGACATCTTTTTTTTCTTTTACTTTTCTCTGTGTGCACTTTGGTGACTAAAACTCTTCATTTTATTATGATTTAATTTATAAATCTTTTTGTGTTCAGCCAATGTATCTTTTTAAAAAGTCCTTCCTTAACAGATAAAGTTGGTAGTTTAGGTAGTAGCTTTGTATCACTACTAGATATTTAGTTTTGGTGATTGTACCAGGCTATGACATGCTTATAAGTGTGTTAACTTTGAAAGAAGCTAAGTGATAATTTTATGCTCTTGGCCTGTCAGGAATTGATTTTTTTGCTTGGCATTAAGTATGGATTTAATTCTGTGCTTTACTGTGTGAGCAATCAATTATTGTACCATCATTTATTGAGCAAATCGTTTTTCCTTTGTGCTGTGTAACACCCTTATCATACAGGAAATGCACAGACTTTTAAGCTATAAAGAGAGCAAAGCTTAGAGACTGCTTTTCCAGAGGACCGGAAGTCCATTTCCCAGACAGATGTTGGGTAATTCACAACATTCTGGGACTCCAGCTCCAGGGGATCCTACACTGTCTTCTGACCTCTCTGGCCAGAGATATGCACAAACTCACTCACAGACAGGCTAATTCCTCTTCCCTTAAATTACTTCTTGTTAGGTCACAGCACTGAGGAACGTAACTAACATATACTTCAGCATACTTAGAGTGTGCCTGTCCCATTAGGCCTTCCTGAATGGCCCGGGTGCCGGTACTCACCCCTGCTACTTCTGTCATGGTTCTGCCATCCCCACTGTAACAGGAGGCTTAGGCGCCTTACTAACCCGCAGGCTTCCGAGTTCTCAGTCATCTTTTCTCATCTTTGTACCTCAAGTGTGTGACCCGTAGTGAACCTTACAAATTATTATTAATTGAGCCAATAAACGCACAACGAAAATAGTAGGAAATGGCTTAATGTTATTAACTGCTTATTTCACTGACATCTCTCTATTTTAAAACACGTGACTCCTCTCAGGGCTGTAGTAGCAGTGTGCCATGACAGGCTTATACTGATTCACATGGTCAGCTATAGAGAAAGCAGGCACAAGATGTCTGCTTACAGTCCTCAGAGGTTTCAACCCCATGCTCCAGGCTCTGAGTTTCTCTGCACAATGGTTTCATTTCTTCCATGGGCTTCTTTCCAAGAGGACTCTGGACTAAAGACCATTCTTACATTCTGTAGCTGAGTTTGGGACAAGTGCCTGCCCCTAAGTCTTCTAAGGAAGTTAAGACAGTTAAGGAAGAAACAATATGATGGAAAGAGAGAAGCGTGGGGCTCCAAAACGGATGGGGACAGCGCCAAACAGATTATGAACTTGACAATGGTTCTTTTCCTTTACTCTAGTGCCCAGAGGGTAAGAGACAAGAAGGGACTGCTCAGAGGGAGCATGGTCTTTTCAAGAAAAAGTACAGGGTATTTATTCATTCAGTCGATGTCCTAGATGATGTGTATCTTGATGCCCCTGCTGCAGTGTTCTCTGAGAGCCATGAAGTTTATGGATAAAGTGGCAGAGGACTAGGGTCCTAGAAAACTTGATGGGTGCTCACAGGTTCACTGTCTTTTGATCTCAAAGGCTGAGGAACAAGGACAAAAGGAGGGCAAGCGGAGTCTCACCGAGTAGCTTGGTGTCTTTTCTATTGCTGTGCTGAGACACCATAACCAAGGCAACTTAGAGAAGAACGAATTTATTGAGGCTTATAGTTCTAGGGGGATAGAGTCTGTGACCATGGTGGGGAGTACTGTAGCAGGAGGGAGGTCATGGCACTGGAGCAGTAGCTGAGAGCTTACATGTTGAGATGACAAGTCTAAAGCAGAGAGGGGAGGAGGGAGAGAGAGAGAGAGAGAAAAAACACTAACTGGGAATGGGGTGGACTTCTTGAAACCCAAAGTGACACACCTTCTCTGACAAGGCCGCACCTCCTAATCTTTCCCAAACTGTGCCACCACCCAGGGACCAAGTATTCAAAAATATGAGTTTATGAGGGATATTTTTATTCAAACCAGCACACTGAAGTAGAGAAGCCAAGGAGGGGATTCCAAAATCATTTGCCAGCCTGTCCTGCTTAGATGCATTCTTCTATTTCTAGCACCTGAGCCTGACTGGTCCAGACTCTTTAGGAGGGATTGAGATGAGAGACTTCAGTCCAGCTGAACTGAAAGGCTGTGGGGGCACTTTGGATGGGCAGGCCCAGAAAAAGCCCGAAGCTAAAAGTGCTGGGGGCTGTGTTGGTTGAATGAAAGGGTTACGGGGCTGGCACTGGGGGAAGGAAGCCCTGCTAAAAGCTTCAAGGCAGAAGAACAATAAGAGAGTCAAGAGAGGAAGGCCCTTGCCTATCTAGCTACCGAAGGAAAGAAAGTGCCCGCACTCCCTCTCCATCACCCCTAGCAAAGTTATTCCACCCTAACAAAGCGATGTCCTCATATTTGACAAGTACCAGGGACTTTAATTGAAAATTACTTTGGGAATCTTGCCAGACATCACAAATTGAAAATATGAAAACCCGTCCTTGTGGGTCAGGGGTGTAGCTAGCCCCATGTCAAACGTCATTACCTCTTGTACGGTCCAGGGCTGTGCAGGTGGGAAGCTGAGTGTTGATTGCATATTTTAGCCCAAGAATAATTTCCTGAATGGCAATTTGTTCCTTTATTTGATGAAACTGAGGTTTTCAACAGCAGTAAAATGCAATCTTTCCAGAGTATATTTCCGTGGGTTATAAAGATTGATTATGCTTCTTAGTGAGAGATTCATTATTTGGTCATTTAGACTGTAATTTATTTAAAAGAAAAAAAAAAAAACTCAGCAACCCTAAAACGCTAATGAATTCCAGTTAGAAAGCTTTGTCCCACGAACAGTGGTGTTTTGCTCAGCCTTGTTTCAAACTGATAGCCTTGGGAGATGGGAGAAGGGCAAGCTAGGAGAGCAGTTCTGTTCTGAGCTGGGCTGGGGTCAGTCTTTGGGACCACAGAGGGCCCTCTCATGTCTGGGGCTTTCAGAACATCCGTCTCTATCTCCTTGAAAACTCCAGGAGATTGTAGTTCTGATTGTGCTATCAAATAAGGGGGCCCTGCAGGGCAAAAGGAATGGCCAGAGGCGAAACCTAAAGAAAGGACACAGAGCGTGGAAAAGATGGGGGTAAATCAGAACAGAGAGCTCTGAGGAAGAGGAGAAAGGGGACAGGAGAAAGGCCAGCACTGGATGGTGGAGACAGAGCTCCTCTCCACACCTGTCACTCTGGTCCTTGTTGGTTCTCTTCAGGAGGCTTGCAGATCCATTTCTAAGTAGACCCCTTTAGAGCCTTCATCCCTAAAGAAGCTTAAAAAAAAAAAAAAGAACAAATAAATCTGTTTCTAGCTTTGAGCATCAAAGACAAACAACCTAAAGGCTTAGGAGTTGGAAGACCTGAGAAAGGATGAAAGACCCAGGACAGTGAGTCCTCAGCCTCCGTTCTGTGCCCTCATCATGCTTAGCCTAAGCCTGAAGTTTGAGGCACACAAGACTTCAGAGAAACAGCCTCGTTTTGGAAGCCACATCACAGTGGGCAAGAATGAAGGGAACTCAGGAACTCCCTGTTCCATGGTAGAAACTAACCCTGGGTCCTAGAGAAAACTTAAGAAAAACTACAGGGTGAGAACTCTATGACTCTCAGGATTAGTATTGATTCTGGAGGGCTGAACTGGACAGCTCTAGGGTCTGATGGTCACAATCCCTTCAGTATTGTACAAACTGTAGAGTCCCCTCCCACTGTCCTGTGTTTATTTTAAACTTTAAAATTTAAACAAAATTTAAAAAATTAAATTTAAAATTGTTTTGGATCTAGGGGGAATGTCTCAGAGGTAAAGAGCACTTGCTGCTCTTGAAGACGACCCGAGTGCCCAGGTTGAACATTTCACAACCCCCTGTAACTCTCGCTCCAGGGAGATCCAGCCCCTCTAGCCTCTGTGGGCAGCAACAGTAATAAGTGAGCACACATATACACACTTGCGTGTGGGCGTGCATGTGTGTGTGTGTGTGTGTGTATATACACATGTACACACACAATTTAAAATATATAAATATAAAATATAAATAAGTCTTAAACAAGAAAACAAAGGCATACATTTTTCTCTTTCTTCTACAGACAAAGAAATTCAGGCTCAGGGAGGCTGACTGTCTTGTCTTGTTCAGGGGTTTGACTACATTCCCACTTCTTGCTGTTCCACTGCTGACCAGTGAAACCAGAGATTAAACAATTCATTGAACATAAGAAGCCTTTACTATCAAACTTAATAGCAATTTTACTAATGCTGTTCATGTCTACCATTTGGATTCACTTTGTAACTACATGGTTTCTACAGTCACATGACTACAGGACCACATGTGAGGTAGACCAGTTATCCCAGTAATAGGAACCTCAGGTCAAGAGTCTCCTCAAAGATTCTCTGGAGTTTGAAAACCCAGCATTGCTGGTCACCTTGACTCACAAAAGTGTGTCCCTACCCCTGCCACTTCCCCACACCAGAAGCTCCATTTGGGGAGGTTACCTTTCTAGCCAGGCTTCAGGAGAATGTATCCACTCTGTGACTGTGATCAAGGGAGGAGAATGGTGCATGCTATGGAGCCCAGCCAAGGACAACTCCTCACTTGAACTTCAAAGCAATCCACCACAGGAGAAGCTCAGCCATTGGGGTGAACAGAACATCCTTTATTGTTCCTTTGAGATGGCCCCAACCCAGTTTCCACAAAGTCATGCTTCGAATTCCTTCAGCATTCTTACATTCCCTCATTACTGGGTCTCTAGGGAAACCCTCCAACCTTTCAACATCCTGGGTTTTCATTTCCAGAGATGCCAAAGATACAATTGTGGAGTCCACTCAAGTAGTTCTTGAAAAATGAAAGCTCACTATCTTTTTTTTAAAGCATTGCTCTGCAGTGACAAATTTCACAATTATCTGTCTCCCCATATGTCTCTTTTAAGCTTGCCACCAAGCAGTTTCCTTTCAAGTGCCCATGAGTGATCATTTTTCAACTTGTCCTAGGCTACCATGAAGAAAGAGAAGATCTGATGAGAGGTCCTCTAGATCTGAGAAATGTGGAATATATATATATATATATATATATATATATATATATATATACACACACGTGTGTGTGTGTGTGTGTGTGTGTGTGTGTTTTAGGGTTTAATTCTCTGTGTGGGTGGGAGTATAGGTGGGGGGATGCACATGAGTTTTAGGTGCCCCTGGAGGCCAGGAAAAAGCACTGGATTCTCAGTCCAGCATTGTAAGGCTGGACTTACAATGATTGTGAGGCACCCAATATGGGTGTTAGGAACTAAATTCAGGTCCTCTGCAAGAGCAGTGAATGAGGCATCTCCAGACCCTGGAGTTGATCTCTATGGTCATTTTCAATGAACGAAGCCAATTCTAAGAGGAGGCTATACACCCATAGGTTACTGTAGATTCATTGAACTGTAAGTAAGAGAGTCATGTTTCAAAGTATACCCAGAAGAGGGGGAGGGGGAAGGCCAGAATAGGAGACAATGAATTGTTGAGGAAATACGTGTTTGCTCTTTATGAAATTGTTTCCTGAGTAACTGGCAACTTCTCTGAGCCAGGACTGTGTACCCCAGCCTGGCCCTTAAGCCTTTTCCCTTAACTCAACCCAGGCAAAACAGTAGTAACAAATGTGCTTGACTTGCTAAGTCATGAGGCCTGGCCCTTCCTTCTTCTCCTACCTCATGTAGTCTGGCTTTGTGGAACCTTTGTGGAACACAGCCAGTGCTCCATACATTAGTTTTTGTTTCTGTTTTTTTTTGTGTTTTAAATCTCATCAATGAATTTATAGTAGTAAAATACTTAGTTGGGGGCTGGGAAGATGGTTCAGCAGCTAAGAGCACTGGCTGCTTTTGCAAAGGATCCTGAATTGATTTCCAGCACCCATATTCTGGCTCACAACTGACTGTAACTTCATTTCCAGGAGTCCAATGCCCTCTTCTGGCCACCACAGGTACTGCACACATGTAGTGCACATATGTGCTGGGGGAAAAAAAACCCCATCAAACACATAAAATAAAAATGTGTTTAAAAATGTAAAAACAAACAAGCAAAAGACCCCGAAACCCTTAAAAATTTAGTGCTATAGGAGTGATGAGGCTGACATAAAAATCAGAGAGCATTTTGTGAAGTGCCATACTCGGTGTTGCACCCTGAGGGCCTGAGCTTGAAGATTCTAGAACCTGACAGTCATGACCCCTTTTCAGCTTTCTGTGAGCCACAGTGATGTTTCCCTTTATTCTTCTATTCTGTTTTTACTTTAAGTCATGCATCTTCCTGTCTCTTCTATTGATGTGGACTCCTAGGTGGCAGAGAAGCCAGGCATTTTCTCTTGTCTAAGGGATTGATTTTAAATCCTCTCGTGATCTTCCATGGACAAGTGGGAGCTAGTGAGCACACATTTTCTGACACACTTTATAACTTTGCATAGCACTGTAGGAGCTGAGGGGTTTCTGTCATATCAGTAAACCCTAAGTTGAGTGTCACACATTGTTCTGGTATTTTCAGCTCCATATTGTATGTTTGGGAAGATTTGTTACTCAGTGTGGAAAAGAACTATTTCTAGTGTGTGTTACAGTCTCATTAACCAAACCCACTGAACACGGGCAGTTGTTGTCCTTGCTAAGTGGAAATGTTAAAACAGAATTCTCTGAAATAATTGCTCTTTTGTAATATTCGAAATATCTCAATGGTGACAGTTTGGAAACACTTTAGCTTTTAAATGCTGAAACCAAATGACCAAATAAACCCTTATGAATCATGTTCCAAGAAGGACGGTGAACATTATCCCTACAGCTGTTCATGATATAATATCAAAATGAAAAACATGAATGTGTGAAACAGAAAGCCCGTGCTGCTCTGCCTTGCTCGTTCTGCAGAGAGCTCTGATGTGAAGGCTCTGATGTGAAGATGCAGCAGCCGTATTTCATCCGATCATCATTTAGCCAAACCACAACAATACTCCTGGGGCCTCTTCAGCTTCACTGACAGCGCCTGTCATTTGAGTTGCTGCAAATGGGATCCTCCACAGGGAGGCTAACTCCAGCTCTCTGTAGCCAGGAAAAAGCACGGATCTTTTAAAGAATAAACAAATTTTGTTTGTTTGATTTTTAAAAGATTTTATTTTTATTTTCATGTGCATAGGTGTTTAGCCTGTATGTATGTATGTGTATCTCTCTATCTATCTATCTATCTATCTATCTATCTATCTATCTATCTATCTATCTATATCTATACACCCTGTGAATGCAGTGCCTGTGGAAGCCAGAAGAGGACACTGTATACCTTAGAACTGTACTTCCTAAGGGTTGTGATCAGCCATGTGTTTGCTGGGAATTGAGTTCCAATCCTCTGCAAGAGCGCTCTCTCTCTCTCTCTCTCTCTCTCTCTCTCTCTCTCTCTCTCTCTCTCTCTCTCTCTCTCTCTCTCTCTCTCTCTCTCTCTCTCTCTCTCTCTCCCAGGACAGGGTTTCTCTGTGTAGCCTTGGCTGTCCTGGAACTCACTCTGTAGATCAGGCTGGCCTCGAACTCACAGAAATCTGCCTGCCTCTGCCTCCCAAGTGCTGGGATCAAAGGTGTGTGTGTGTGCCACCTCTTCCCGGCAACACCCAGTTCTCTTAAGTGATGATCCACTTTTCCAGGCTCAGACTAATTTTTTAAAAAAGATTTATTTTATTTTATTTGTGTGTGAATGATGTATGTTTGCACGTGTGCATGCGAGTGCAACGATCACCTAAGGAGAAAAGAACAGGGCATCAGATCCCTTGAAGCTGAAACACAGGTGCTTGTGAGCAGCCCGACATGGATACTGGGAACCAAAACTTTGCAGGAGTAGTATCTGTTCTTCACAGCTAAGCCATATCTTCAGCTGGTAAATACGGATAATTGTGATGTTCTATTTCTGACGTAAGAAGAGAGGTTTGTTGTATTGTTGGTTTGTTGTCAGGGACTTTAAAAAATAAAAGTGAAACAGATATGGGCAAGTGCACATGGTACTGATTTGACTGTGTACCTGAGCTCCTAAATTGCTGAAATTCCTGTTTATATCAAAGGTGGGTTTAAACAACAGAAAGTAGAATTATAACTTTTAAAAAAAATCCATAATCTTAGTCAATAATTTATTGGCAGAATTCCCCTAGCAACTTAAATTTTTATGAGAATAGTAACAACTACCACATGTAGCCAACTTGTTCTGTACTGGGCTTGGGATCAGGCGGCCTTAGATGTTGATATCTGACCGAGGCTTCATTATCATCTCCTGAGATGCTCCTTCTTCCATTCTGAAGTACAGAACACAGGTTCTGGAGGGTTACTGAGAAGGCTTCCAGCTCAGGATTGCCTGTCCACCATGGAAGCTCATGCACCATCTCACACCTGCCTAAGGAATCACTGAGGGCTAGGGATGTAGCTCAGTGGGCAGAGAGCCTGCGTAGCACGCACAGAAGCTCAGTGGGCAGGGAGCCTGC
>NC_034599.1:66276855-66293954 GCF_900095145.1 Mus pahari | reverse complement strand
TAGCACGCACAGAAGCTCAGTGGGCAGGGAGCCTGCCTAGCACGCACAGAAGCTCAGTGGGCAGGGAGCCTGCGTAGCACGCACAGAAGCTTTGGATTTATCCCAGAACAGCACAAGAAGGGTCGTAGAGCACGCAGGAAGCCTCAGCACTCAGGAAGTTCAAGGACATCCTATACATACTGAGCAAATTTGAGGCCATCCTAGGATATATGAGATCCTGGTCAAAAAGAAAAAAAAGGAAAAGAAAAAAGAAAAGAAAAAAGAAAAGAAAAGAGAAAAAAAAAAAGAAAGATGTTTGGGTGGTAAAGAGCTTGCTGCTGAGTGTAAGTTTGAGCTTTAGAAGCTATGTATAAAGAACTGGGCATCACACGTTCATTCACGGTAAGTTTGAGCTTTAGAAGCTATGTATAAAGAACTGGGCATCACACGTTCATTCACGGTGCTGGGGAAGAGATAGTCGGATCTTTGAGGTTCAGTGGTTGGCCAGCCTAACCTAATTTGTGAGCTCCAGGCCCATGAAAGAGTCTAAAATAAACAAGGTGGTACCCAAGGAGCACTGTCATAGAGTTCTGGGCTATGTGCACACAGGTTCATGCTCACTAGCACATGTGTGTATGCATGGGTGTGCTCGTGTGTATACACACACACAAATTGGTAAGAACATGGTTACTCATACCTGTCAACTTTAGGTGGTGAGTATAAAATCCATTTGGCTCTTTTCACCCTCTGCTTGTTTTTGGAATGAGTCCTCAGTGGGCTGGGTTGAGTTGGGATTGTGTGTGTTTTCTGAAACCAAGCATTTGTGTCTCACCTCTCCGGGTTCATCAGAAATGGCATCTCTCCTGGGTGCCACAGCCTCCCCAGGAAGCCTCCCTGTCCCCCCCCCCCGTTTCTGACTGGCCTACAAATCCCTGCTAATCTGGGAGTCCCCGCAGGCCCAAACAGTGCTAATGGAGGGCAGTGGGCTTTGATCATGGACATATGCCCTGTGATAGAGGCTCACAGGGCTGACACACTTTCCCCTCTTGACTCAGAAGTGGGAGGGGAAGGAAGGCAGGAGGTGTCAGTTCAAGGCAGCTGGCTCTGTCACCCTTTCTGACATGCCCATTCATCAGGTGGGACCGGTCCCTCAGGAGATGTGGTTAGAGCAGGGTGGGTGGAATACCACTTGAGCCTCCTTCTGAGCTTGTTATGTGAGAAATTCTTCCCACTGGTGTTTTGGTCCAAGATCTTTCAAGAGAGGCGGGTTTAAGTCCACAGGGGTTCAGAATGAGTGTGTTCTGGTAGCGGGCCTATGAGATAGAGCATTGCAAAGTAGATAGATCCCATGGGCTGTAGTTCATGATTTTCCCTGCTTCTTGCACTCTTCCTAAGCTGTCAGGGTTTAGGGAGTTTCCGATGGAACAGTGCAGCATCTGGATTTAGGTTCTGTAAGTTCTGATCCTTGCCTTAGTAAAACGACTCACTCCACCAAGTGGCCCTTGACTCTAGAAGTGACCTATGGGCCGCTTCCTCCAGGGGTCCCTACCAAAGCTCAGGCTAATCTCTGCTGCCCAGTACCGGGGAGGGGGGGTGCCCAGGTTTACTTAGAATCTATGCATAAGAACTAGTCATGAGTGTATAAGCAGTTCATAGAGCCCTGAGTGGGACAGCTAAGAGAAAAATAAACACATACATACGTGAAATCATAGCCTTTCACCAAGGAAAACACACGCTTAGGGTGTTTACTGATGGAGGAGGCTGTGTGGTTTATCTTGGTGATCTTGGTGACAGCTTCTCTTTCCATCAGCTCTAAGTTTTCTCTCAGCCCCGTTGTCTGATCACTCAGTATTGGAGTGTCTTGAGCCTGGGGTTGTTTGGGTGTTAGAAAAATTCAGTTTGTCAGAACACTGAGCAGAAGTTTAAGTTACTAAAGTTGAAATGCCAAATGGTTTTGTATGTATGTATGTATGTATGTATGTATGTATGTATGTATGTATGTATAGTGTGGTATCTGGGGAAACATGGCAAAGTGCTAGAGCTGGGTCCTCACTATGGTCTGGTTGGCTCCAACGGCTACTGTGAATGTTGTACAAATAAGCTGAGCTCATAGTGTTCAGTCTACCAGGCCTGGACCACGGAGGGGAACACGGATCTCTCCAGTCCTTCTGGAACTCCTTCTTCTCATTGTCACCCAAGAGTAAGGATAGGCACAGTGACTTGGCTGAGTAAGAGCTTATGGAAGAAGGGGTTGGGTCAAAGTCATGGTCCTTAAAAGCTGATATTTAGAACACCAGAATAAGAGTCTGTATTAGTTACTGTTCTCATTGTTATTACCAGATACCCAACAAGAATCATCACAAGCTCTCTGCCTGTCACTACACAAGAGTGACAGACAAGGCAGTGTCCCAGAATGCAGTTTATTTTCCCTTTTATTTACGAGCCTGTGTTAGAGACTCTCAGCTCTTTCATTCTTTGATTTATATGAGGCACCAACATGCTCTCTCCATGTGGTCAGACCCTTTACCTCTGCCTTCAGACTAGAAAACCACCCCGTGGGTTGGGAGTGGTCAGTTGACATGGTGAGTCTCCTTCAGGGTTCCTAGCCTCTTGTATGTGCTCGGTGACTCCGCACCAACTGTAGGAGCTTGGCCTTTAGATGCTCTTCTACTGTGAAATAGAACTATGTGATTTACCTGATTATGAAGGTAACACTGAAATATTACTGATATGTCCTTAATAAGACTACAAATATATAAAAAGAAGCCGGGCGTGGTGGCGCATGCCTTTAATCCCAGCACTCAGGAGGCAGAGGCAGGCGGATTTCTGAGTTTGAAGCCAGCCTGGTCTACAAAGTGAGTTCTAGGACAGTCAGGGCTATACAGAGAAACCGTCTCAAAAAACAAAACAAAAAAAGACAAAAACAAAAACAAAAACAAAAAAAAAAACCCCAAATATATGAAAGAAAGAGTCAAAACCATCCATCTGGTGGTAGCCAGAAAAAGCTACTAAAAATCTTACGTTTTCATACTGTTCCCAATAAGAAATACACACGGGAGTAAATACCTATTTTTATGAAAGTACACTGTCCTTGTTTATTTTGCTCATATATAATTTTGACTTAAATATGTGGCAAAACATTATCAGTGAAAACATCATAGAATACAGATCTGCCGCACAGTGGGTATGGATTGACTTAGTCCCCCCTCTGCCAAATATAAATGTCTGGTCACATTTGCAATGATGAACATCTGTGTAGGAAAGAGTCTCAATACTGGTCTAGAGACCTTGGTATTTGGGCTCATGGAAATGTCTATGACTGATGAAGGTGATGCTAAGAATTAGAAACTGAAGTCTTTGTTACTCAGCAGTTCTCAGAGACTGTTTATGAGCCTCCAAAAACAGTGAGTTCTGAGGCCAAACTCTGTCTTGAGTCAGGACTGGAGAGAAGTTGATTGGTTTGGAATTGACTTTATCTCCAGGGACCCTTAGAGTAGAATGACCTCAGCCTAGGACATGCTTCCTGGAACGGTGACTCTCCAGGGGGCTAAACCCACAGTGTCTTCCAGAGAATGAAGACATCACCCACAGGGCAGAGATTGTCTTCTGTCTCTGCTGAAGCCCAGTGAATCCTTTGTGTTGGTGCCTGAGCAAGCAGGGGGAGTGAGGGGGAAATCAGAGAATGAATGGCTAAGCGAGCTGAGCTTCAGATACTTGGTGTCTTGAGGAGATGCTGCCGGGGGTTCATGGTACCCAGAGATTAGGAAAGGAAAACAGCAACTGTAGAATGTTTTGGCGGTGTTCTCTCAACTCTCAGAATGAGTCTTCAGGATGTGGAGGAGGGAATGGAATCATTAGAACAAGGTCACTTCCCTAAGGCCAGCTGACAGCTGAAGAATTAAGATTAATTTGGACTTTTGTCTTTCTGGAATTTTCTGTAAGACTGGGTTGAGAAATCTGGGAAGTGTCCATGAGCTTCAGCAAAGCGAAAACTGATAGTTATTAATTTTGAGGGTAATGAGTTAGTAACATGTGTCTGAGAGCTAAAAATCATGGGAGTTTGAGGTGTCAACTCATGCTTCCTCAGACCACGAAGTCAACCACTCCCTCTTCAGACCAGAAACCTTGCCATATCTGGGAGTGTGGCCATGGAGAAGGGATGGGTTGGGTTCTGACTTCCATGGGCTCCTGTTGTCTTCTATGTCCTCAGTGAATTCACAACTATCCTGAGATCTTCTCTGAGCTGAGCCCAGGGAAACTGCACTGGAGTGCAGAAAAGCTACAACTTCCCTCAATTGCAATTAGTCCATCTGCTGATGTAGCTGAGAGTTACATTCCAGAAGACCCCAAGGATTCCAGTGTCCCAAGGGAATTCCCAAGGATTCCCAATGTCCCTAGGCTTAGTTTCTAGGTATGGGGTTTCTGTTTTTCCCCTTCAGCTACTGTCCTACTGTCCTCCTTCTGGAGGGGTTGGGAGTCAGTTAGGGGAAGGCATAGAACCAGATAGTAAATATTCAGGCTTTGTAAAAAGAAGCCAAAACAACACAGAAAAGAACAAACATGGTTGTGTTAAAACAGAGCTTTGCTTAGCTGGTGGGTTGTAGTTCCCCAGGTCCTTCTGCAATCTTTCTACAGTCCCCAGGTGAGCTGGAGATGTAGCTCAACTGAGAGCTTGCTTTGTACTCAAGGCCTTGGTTCTATTTCTAGGATGGCACCAACCAAGCATGGTGGCATAACCTGTTATTCAAAAGACTTTAGAGGTGAAGGCAGGAGGATCAAAAGTTTAATATCATCCTTGGCTACAATGTCAGCCTGGGTCAGCCTGGGCTACATGAGATCTGGTTACAAAACAGAATCCCCACCCCCTCAACCCCACAGTGATGTATCACCTTGTATCTATTAAGATGGTTACCATAGAAAGAGTAGAAATATACATGAGGTCTTGTATCCAGTCCCCAGCTTCTGAAAAACAAATAAACAAAACCCCCAAAAATAAAAACTGGAAAGGAATCAAATATTGGAGAGGATGTGGAGGGGATTACTATATGAAATTCAAAGTGTGCAATTCCCTTAAAATCTGCACAGTAGTTCTTTATATAACTAAAAACAGGGCTACCTTATAAGATTAATTATATAGCCACACTTGTAGATTATTCCCCACAGTCAAAAGATCTAGGAAGAAGCAACTCAAGGTGGTGGTATGCCCATTCAATGGGCTTCTGACACATGATACAACATGGACATTATTCTAAGTAAAATAAGCTAGATGCAAAGTGTAAATACTGCATATAAGATATGGAGACAAAAAAATAGAGTGGTGTTTTTTGGAGGCTTTGGGGAAGAAGAATGGGGACTATTATTCAATGGGGTGGGGTTTCAGTTCTGTGAAGTAAAACACACCCTAGAGATGAAAGCGCGTGGTGGTTACACAACATTAGGAATGCACTTACTGTCACTGAGATGTCCACATCAACTGTTAACACAGTAAATCGGTATATGTTTTAGCTCAATTATGAACAGGAAAAGCTTCAAGTGATCCTTAGGGGCTGAGGAGACAGTTTAGCCCATAGACTGCTGTGAGCAAGTATGGGTTCCAAGTTCGGAACCCTAACATCCATGTAAAAAGCTGATACTGCAGTGCATGCCTGCAACTCCCAGCACCTTCATAATCAGGTAAAGCACATAGTTCTACTTCACAGCGGAAGAGCATCTAATGGCCAAGCTCCTGCAGTTGGTGCAGACTCACCGAGCACATACAAGAGGCTAGGAACCCTGAGGGAGGTTGACCATGTCCACTGACCACTCCCAGCCCACAGAGTGGTTTCTAGTCTGAAGGCAGAGGTAAAGGGTCCGACCACGTGGATAGAGCATGTTGATGCCTCATATAAATCAAAGAATGAAAGAGCTGAAAGTCTCAGTTCTCCAACACAGACCTGTAAATAAAGACGGAGGGTAGACCGCACTCTGGGGTACCACACTGCCTTGTCTGCCCCTCTTGTGTGGTGACAGGCAGGGAGCTTGTGGTGATTCTTGCTGTGTATCTGGTAACAACAATGAGAAAGGTAACTGATGCTCCCTTGTCTTCTAGCCAGCTGGTCTTGCTGAATTGGTGAACTTCAAGTTCAATGAGAGACCCCGATTGAGCAAGAATATACCATGCTGATCTCTGACCACTACATACATGCTTGCTTATATATGTACACATATACACACTCACACACACACAAACACACATAAACACACACAGACAAAGAGAGAGAGAGAATCAGAGAGAGACAGAGAGACAGAGAGAGGCAGACACACACACACACACACACACACACACACACACAGAATGATGAACACTCCAGTGCTGAAGAGCTGAGCATGCCTTTGTCCCGAGTTGTTGTTAGAGGCTGAGGCAGGAGAATTGCTCGAATCTAGGAGTTTGAGTCCAGCATGGCCAGGATAGCAAGGCTTGATCTCTGTCCAGGGTTGGGGAAGAAGGAAAGGAAGCCGAGCCACAGGAGAGGAGTCGCCCACATGGACACAGTGACCTGCTCATCTCAAAGAACAGTCTCCGTTGGAAAACACTTTAAGCTGCTGATGCCTGGCATTGTGCAATGCACTGGGTTGGGGCAGGAAGCAGGGTAGGTCACTGTGTCATGGTGCTCCAGTTCCTAGGCTGCAGGGCGAAAACACAAAATCAAGAGCAAAACACGGTGTGTGTTTTTAAACAGGGAGGAGTCTAGAGGGAATGAAGGTGACATTAGAGAAAGAGGCTGCAGCAGCCATGCTAGTGTGATTAGAGAAGAAGCAACTTAGTGCCACTCAGGGAATGCCTTCCGTTCCCTTCCCCTTCCCTCCTCTCCGTTCCCCTCCTCTCTTCTCCCCTTCCCTAACTCACTCTCTCCTCCCCTCCTCTTCCCTTCCCTTCTCTCCCTTGCCCTTCACTAAGTAACCCTCCCCTCCCCTCCCTTTACCTTTCTTTGAGGCCCCTCCCCTCCTGCTCTTTCCATTTCATCCCCTTCTCCCTCCCCTCTTTTCATTTCTCTCCTTCTTTCATAAACGGGCTGTGAAGCTTCCACTGCAACTAAGGAGTAAGAGGCCACAATAAAGGGAGAGAACCCTAGGTTAGAGACAGCCACTGCATGGGACGCCAGTGGGCAGGGATGGAAGAACGGAGGGAGGTTAGCAGGCCAAGTGTGGCAGGAGAGGCATGTGAGGAGGGTTAGCAGCCATGGTCCAGAATGGGAGCTCGATTCCAGGGGCTATGTCTGTGAAGAGTTCTCCATCTAGTCTCCAGCCTCCCCTCCCCTCCCCTCCCCTTCCCCTTCCTAGGGAAAGCTCCCAAGGGAAAGGTCCCTAGGGCTGGTCACAACTCACCTCTGCAAACCAATTCTGTTACCCATATGGAAAAAATCTAGCCAGCATATTTGAGAAGTTATAGGATGTACACAGTTTTTTAGTGTTTCTTTTAGGGACCATAAACTTTCAATTTTACGATGAGTTAATATTGATTCTGGGCTATAAACAGTGGGGTCAGTTTGATTAGAAGAGTGGCAATTCAGTACCAAACGGGATAAATGCTTTCCCTTCTGGTTCTTTCCTCTTTTCCCACCCTTTCCTGCCCCTTCCGGCCCCACTTCCCCCTTCCTTTCCCTCCTTCCCTTTCACTTCCTTTTCCTTTTCTCTCCCTCCCATCATAACCTACTCAGATCTAATGTCCAGCTCACCCTTGGAGGTCAGTAGCGTCCATGCACCCCTTGGGCTCAGTCTGAAGCCAGGGACAGATTCCAGTTTGATGCTGGCTTTAAATTTAGCCAGGTACCCCACATCAGAATGTCCAGGGTGGGAAAGGACTCCTGAAACCCACTAGACGTTAACTGATCCCAGCTCCTCCCTTCCCCTCCCCAGCAACTCTCCAGGAACCTAGTATTTGCAGGACCCACAACATGAAGGCCAGAAGCAGGGAAGTGCTGGAAGGGGGCAGTGAGAAGATGATGAGAGATACCTTCCGTCAGATACGAACTCACATTCTAAATAGAAACAGTACTGAAGGAAAAGAAGAAAACTCAAATCACTCGCCAAGCATCCCCTCTAACAGAAAATGATAATTGGCTTTAGGAAAGTTCCACCAGAGTACACCAGGCGGTGGCTGAAACCTTGGTGTGCGGCCCACAGGCGAGCAGAGGAGGACCTGTAGGTGGATTGACAAGTTCCCCTTCCCTGGACTTCTGGGGTTGTGCTCGTAGTTCTGAAACTTTCCGGGACATCCCAGGAAGGCAGAGATGTCAGTGGCTTGCACATGTAGTCAGGTGAAGGACACCAGACATTTTGCTTCGTGAGCGCTCCAGTCAGAAGCTGTACTGGGTGCACATTCCACATGCTTGATACTCTTTAGTCTTCAGGAATGTTTACTGGGTCAGTCCTGTAGGCAGCCTCGGACTGTGGCTTTGGTCATGTTCTGCTTCCAGATTGAAGAGTGTCATGCAGCTGTGGATCAGAGTGACCTGCCCTTCGCAGGAGGGGCAGAGAAATGACTGATCTTGCCCTGAAGTCTGAATCAAGAGTAGAGTAACAAAACTCCTGGCAGATCGCCAGAGATGGTCTTTGTCGACTCCCCAGCAGAGGCTGCTGCCTGGACCCTTGGGGCAGCTGGTACTCAAAGTGGCCGACCAGGCCTCCCTCGTCTCTGAGCTGCTGCAGGGTCATCTGATAAATCCATGACTGTGGCTTGCAACCAAGGACCTTTGATGTCACAAGGTGGCCAGGACGAAGGGGCTGGATGGAAATGAGAGCTTCTGCATATAGAATAAAACACAAACTCACTAAGCTGCAGTCTACGTTTCTTATACTCAAAACCTCTTTTTCCGTCCTTAGATCTTCTTGCTTAAATTATGCAAGTAGACCTCTTTTGGTCTCCTTGTTTTCAGTTTCTCTTATTGTCTCCCAAGAGACTGCCAGCATCATTACTTAGACTGTTTCCCAATTTCTCTGGAACTGTCAGCATCATTAGCCTGGTAGATAAGGTCTGTCAACATCTGGTACCATTCTGACCTTGTAGCTTGCTCCTGATATCCTTAAATATCCAAGAACAGATTGAGTGGGATAACTTGCCTTTTCTTAGCATTAATGGTAAGGGCCTGCTTCCGTGCTTCTGTATGCCCCACCCTCTCCCAGGACTATCTCCCCAGTCTTCTGTGTTCTCTGGAAGTTCTGATGCATTGGGAAGAATTCAGTTGGACTAGAACAGTGAGTGTGAAGCCATTCCTGGCCGTCTGGCGGGAATCAAGCCGGTCTCCTTCTGTATTCCTACAGTTCCATCTTGTACAGTAATTTATTCCTCTGTCTTGACCTTGAGCTGGCACTACCCATACCATACATACATCATGCATGCTCAGGAGCCCATCCAAGAGTCTGTGGAGGTCAGAGAGGTGTCATAGGACTGGAGATACAGGAGGCTGAAGACATGGGTGTTGGGAATTGAACCCAGGTACTCTGCAAGAGCAGTAAGTGCTCTTAACTGCTGAGCCATCTATCTCCATGCCTGCCCCTCCCCCATATGCCTTTTTGAATAAAGGTCTTGGTGACAGTCTTAGACTGGGATGGATGGAGGAGACTCGGAAATCAAAGAAAGCAGAGGCGGGCAGGCATCTCCAGGAGCAGAGCTGTTTTTAATCAGAACAACCAAAGGATACCAGTCTCTCTGTGGGGGTGGAGCTAGGTCATTAACCCTTCAGGTAGGGCCTGGACTTCTTTCTCAAGGCTTCATAGCAGGTGGCACTAAACAAATTCACGCAGAGTGACTTCTTTGCCAGCTCTGGACGATAGGAGTTCTTAGTTGGGTTAGTTTCATCAAAGGTCATTCCTCTCACATGCAGACTCCTTGTGAGTCTGCTTAGCAGCGCATATCACCCGCGTGTGTCCTCCTCCTCTCTGGCCTGCTACCTCTCACCATGGTCCACCCGGTCCCCAGCACTGTGACTAACTTATGGAAGAAAAGCGACGTACAGTTGAGTGAGTGTCCTTGTCCTTCTGTGCTCCTTCTGGAGTGAGTCCTGATTCACACTCCTGGAGTTTGTGTGATTCCCCCCCAACAATACAACTGAATGTCTAAAAGCTACGACACGCCCCCAAAACTGTTCCACAAAACACGTTTTCTTCTCCTTGCCAAGTATGCTTTCATAGTCGGCATTTCCTGCCCTGACTCTTTTTAATGCTGTGTATGTGTGCTTGTGTGTGTGTGCTTGTGCGTGTGTGCTTGTGCGTGTGTGTGTGTGTGCGTGTGCATGTGGAAACTCAGGCGTGATGATGGGGACCATCCTCATTAGCTCCTCCATCTACTGCAATGAGGCAAGATCTCTCAGTCAAACCCAGAGCTCGTTGGTGTGGCTCCTTCTGCCGTCTGACTTACTCTGGATACACAGTGTTTCTGGCAGGGATGACAGACAGTTCTCTCAGTCTACCCGGCATTTACACAGGCTCCGGGAAACTGAACTCCTGTTCATATGCTTGGGAGGAAAGGGCTTAGCCACTGAGCCATGTCCCTAGCCCCCAAACTTGCCCTTCTTTTCCTTCTGGTCTGGAAATAGATGGCCCAGGAAAGGCCTCTGTAGACTTGCAATCTCCAACCTGCTCACTTCTCATTCTCTGTTGGGTTCACCCTCTAATTGGAAGGTCCTCTTATATCACAGCTGAAGTGCCCTACCCTAACGTGCTGTCCTTGGGTACCCTCTAGGGTGCATGTCTCATTGATGCTCCCTGGTCTCTGGAGGCTAGACCGAGGATGAGAGCAAAGGAAGGAGTGCTGGGCGTCAGTGCATAATCAGGAAAGGTAGTGTGGGCCTCAGGTGTGTAAGACCCTTCACTTTATAAAAAGGAGAATGGCTTAAAAGAGCTGAATTAGTCCCAGAGTAGGACCCTTCATGCCTGGCTCTGAAGAGTGTCCTGTTCTGGCTTTATTCTAGAACTCGGTAGACCCATCCAGAGACTAGGCAGGAAAAGCCCTGCCTTGGCCCCTTGAGCTGCTTTCTACACCACAGTGAGCAGTACATCTGCACCCAGAGAACCAAGCACTGGAGCCCTGAGTGAATCGGGGAATGCCAGTGACTCTGGATGCCACCCTGGCCACAGGGACAAAAGCAGCCAATTTGCAGGTTGTGGAGTTAATCTGAGGTCTAGGAGCTTCTCCCCCTCAGTGCAGTTTTGCCTCCCTTCCAATCCAGGCAGGCGGGCAGGACCCCGGAAGGCCAAAGTCACTCGTGCCTCTTTGAATTGAGCAAAGCTGGTGGCTGGCACTTTAAAGGAGGCAGAAGACTCTGCTAGAAGGCTCTCAAATGGGTTCCTGCACACAGCTGTGGCCGAGCTTTTGAAATATTTGCAGCCTCTGTCTTCCTGCTGTGAAAGCTCTGGCCTGCAGCTCAGGCTCTGGGAGCTGTTTGCTATTCTGGGCAGTGGGTGTGCAGATGAAAGGGCAGATGGGTTGGGGAGGACTCATTCCCCAAACGCCCATAAAATTTTTGATCTTTGGCCCCTGTTGTAAAATGATTCTGGGAATGTGCTCAGCTGGGAGGGCTCAGGGCACCAAGATGGGGGACTCTCATGGCTTCTGGCTAGAGCACAGGCCGCTCTCAGTGACACCGAGGACTGGGAAGGTGTTGGGAAACAGGCTGCATGTAGATGATCTGTTCAAAGATGTAAATATCTACCCACTAGGAAAAGGAAAATTTGCCTGTGGGTATGCTTTGCTTTACCTCCTGGGCTCAGGAGAGTCAGGCTCTGTGACTAGCTGGACACCTGGATATGAGGCAAAGAACCTACCCTGAGCCTGGGGCTCAGCCACTGTCTCCCTTCCCATCTTAATTTCACAACCTGGAAGATGAGGGCTTTTGGACCATTGTGTTCTAGAAGTTACCTTTCCAGCGGCAGTTACCTTTTCAGTGGAGCCCAAGAGGCAGTCTGGAAAGATCTTCACCCAGCCCCATGTTCATGTGATTTCCAGCTTTTGAATCAGCAACAGTGCTTCCTGAGGGTTGTGGATTTGAATTTAGAAGTCAGAGCAGATTTAATCCCAGGCCTAGCCTGGTCACAACAGCTACCATGATGGGTGTGTATTGATCATCTCTTTGAGCCTCAATTTTTTTGTCTATAAAGTAGTTTATGACCTTCTCCCCCCGTGGCTGGGTGAAGTAATGGTTGTCGGTAGTGGCTCAGCCTCTATGCTCTCCCTTGTCAAAGCTGCCCTGCTCCCATCCCCAGCAAGTCTGGATGCGCTCAGCAAGGCAGAAGTCTTCCTATGTGGGTCCTCCAGGGCCCATGATTGGGTGTGCACAGGCTCTCCCAGGCCGGTGGAGCAGAGGGACTTGAAAAAGGAAGATGCCCTGAACAGTTCTGCTGTTGCTCAGGGTCTCAGATCTAGAGGGTGTAGGCAGAGGCTGTGCAGTGGGGGTTACTGCCATCCACTTTGGGGTGTGTGTGTGGCAGTGCAATAATGGGAAGATGGTGGCATCTGGAGTCAGGGTGAGCTAATTAGACTCTGTGTCTTAGTACCTAGTAACTTACCTGTATTCTGCTGGGGTTAAATAAATGAATGTTTAACGAATAAAGGAAGGGATGTATGGAAGAAAGCTAAGCTCAATTTCTTTCTCTGCCCCATGAAATCTGGCATTTGTGATTTCCTTATTTATAAAGTGTGGATAATAATGTTTACCACGGAGTTGCTAAGATGATTCAGTGTTTCCATCAGTTCATCTATCCTCCCCTTCCCCTCTCTTTTCCTCTACTTCTTTTTCTCTAATTCCCTCCCCCTGGTCCAGCTACCCAGCCAGCCACCATTTGCACAAAGCAACAAAGTCATAGCTGAAAATTGTCAACAATGATAAGAGAAAATGAGTGTGCATATGGAGACAGATGTCACTAGGAGTCCAGCTGTGGCCTTGAGATGATACAACTTTCATGGTGTTAGCCAATGAGGAAGGCTCCCAACTGCATTTTAATGTGCAGGGGATAATGATTCTCTGGGTTTATATATTTTCTTGCCCTTGTTTTTCCAACCTTTTATAGATTTACTTATTTTATGTATACAGTGTTTTGCCTTCCTGTATGTATTTGTCCTATGTGCCTGGTGAAGGTGGAGCCAGAAGAAGGCCTTGGAACTGAAGTTACAGTTATGAACTGCCAAGTGAATGCTGGGAATCAAACCCGGGACCTCTGCAAAGCAACAAATGCCCTTGACCGCTGCTGACCCATCTCTCCAGCCCATCAGCTTTGTTTTTTTTTAAAAGAAGAAATAATAATAAAATAACATCAGGAAAATTTCTTTGTGCTCTGGGTTGTGTCTAGAATATTCTCTCTCCATCCAAAAAAAAAAAAAAATCTCATTGCTGATCATGGAGTTACAACTCTCACTCATGAGCCGATCATGGATTGTATGAGAAATATTCAGCTATTTCTCATAACTTATGTTCTAAGTCAAAACATCTAGCAATTTTATTCTTTTGAGATGTTTACAAATATGTGTTCTTTTAAAAATATTTTAAAATTGTGTGTGTGTGTGTGTGTGTGTGTGTTTACAACCCGCAGGAGTCAGTTCTCTTCTTTACCATGTGGGGCCTGGGGATTGAACTCAGGATGTCAGGGTTTGCAGGAGGCTCCTTTACTCACTAAGCCATCTCATTGGCCCCAAATCTTATATTCTTAACAGTATTACTTGACATATCTTTTGTTGACAGCTTGTGGTTAGCACAGTAGTTATTATATACCTACCATGTGCTAGGCCTTCCCTTACACTAGGGGTGATGATAGATCATGAACAAGAAGACATAGGCTGTCCCCAAGGAACCACAATCAGGGAGACAGACATACAGAGAGGTCATTAGGACAGTAGTGATTGCCCCATACAAGAGCTGGTTGCTTTTAAGAACCACAGAAAGGAGACTCTTTTGGGTTTCTATGGACTAATCCACAAGTGCGGTCAGTCAGGGCACACTCAGAACAGAAGAGCAAAGCAAGACTGACCTCGGATTTTGTGCCAATGTGGGTGTCTTGCGGATGATTTTTAGGCCCAGTTCCCCAGCCTCTGAGAGATGGTACACTCCCATTTTGCAGCAAGGGTAATCAAGGCGTGGAGAGATGGATACAGCAGATCCCCCTCATTACAGACCGGTGCTCTAAGACCCCTATGCATGTCTGAGACTGTGGGTAGAACCAAACCTAGATACATTACGTTTTTCTTGTCCATACACAACTCTCTTAAAGTTTACTTTATAAATTAGTTCAGTAAGAGGTTAATAAGAATAACAACAAATAGAACTATTGTAACAATGCACACACATACACACACACACACACACACACACACACACACACACACACACACTGTACAACCACAGTGGTTGATGTAGTAACCAAGATGGCGCTCAAGGGACTTATGGGCAGGGTTAAGGTTTAGACATGATCTGAATGTCCTATAAAGTATCGTAGACATAGTGCATTTTGTAAGATAGTAAAAGAGTTGGAAATATGCTGTTTAGATGTGAGGGGGTTTCATGACTGAGTCTTGGTTGCTTTATAAGACAAGGGAGGGACGAGATGATAACTCCCTATACACACACACACACACACACACACACACACACACACACGAATGCACAGATATGCAGCCACTGGCAGGTGCCCACTCTCTCTCTCCACCCCTCTCTCCACCTGTCTGTCTGTCTGTCTGTCTATCTCTTCCTCCCTCCCTCTCTCCCTCCCTCCCTCCCTCTATCCCTCTTCCTTTCTCTTCATGTCTCTTCCCATGTGATACCTGTGCTATCTTGGGACTCTATTAGAAATAAGGCGATTCCCACATGTGGCCTGTTCACGTTGCCCCTCCATCACTGTGAACCACTTTCCAGCGGCATTGCATCAATCACAAGAGAAAACAGGCTGGTACAGGTGTGTAGTTTATACAGAGGTGGGATGATTCATGGTCTGGACAAGATGGGGCAGAATGGCGTGAGATAAGGCATGCATTTTTAAAACACATTGTATTGTTTTATTTCTTGAACATTTTCTTGAATATTTTTGACTGCCCATGACTGTGGGTGATTGAAACAGCAGAGGCCATGGGTAAGGGGACAACTATGGTTATCACAGGGTCTTAAAGCTCCGAAGAGCACCCAGATCGTGCTCCTCCTATTACACCACTACAATAAAATTGAATAGTGCACCCAAGAAAATTTTTTCCAACCGTGGAATGACTTTTTTTAAAAAGTCCGGAAGTTTTGAGTGAAGTGTTTGGTGTAGGTCCACAGCTGGGGCAGGAGACTGGCAGTCATGCTCTAGCTCTATCTGAAGTGAACAGGGTGACCTTGATGCTCTGTATGTTCTTCCTGAATCTTAGCCTTAGGAGAAGGCCAAGATAACTTTGGCTTCACCATCACTGGCCCTGGTCCCACATTGCCTTCACAGTGCTGTGACTGAGCATCTGGAAGGAGAAACCTAGTGTATGGAAGATTTATTTTGGCTCCTGGTTTCAGGGGATTTCAATCCATCATATTGACAGTGGGAGAGGCATGGTGGAGCAGTATGGAGCACTAGCAGGATCCTGAGGTAGCAGCTGCTTACAGTGTGAAACCCAGAGGCACGGTCTGGGCTGATCTACTTCCACCCGCCAGGCCCCACCTGCTCAAGGCTCTACACTCTTCAAAAAGGCACCACAGTCAGGGAAAGTTGCTCATAACACGAGCCCGTGTTTTGGGGCACACATGAGCAGGGGCTGGGGCCATTTCAGACTCAAACCATAACAGTGAGTGCTCCCAGAGTGCCTTTCCATCTCTGCGACAAGCCTCATCTTCAAGTAGGATTTCTCATGGAATCGCTGTGGCGTGTTTGCGCTAGCATTGGTTATAAACGGTTGGCCTTCGTGATTTCCCTCCCTTAGATACTTCCAAGATGTAGTTCAGAAGCAAAGGATCGCGTGAGAAGACTTCAGCATTGCAGTTGCCTGGGGCTCAGTTTGAAGCATCGGTAGGCTTAGCACAAGCGCTCGTTGGGAATTTTACGGTCCTTTAGGCCACCTCTAGGTTTTCCTAGTGTGCATTTCCTAGGGTGTATCAGAATAGTATGACACCACTAAGTAATGAACAGTTACGCATGCGCAGTTACTGGTTAAGCGCCACAGTCTCCTGGATTTATCACCTTACAGCACTGCTGAGGTGCATGTCAAGGACTTAGGTCCCCAGAGACTGTCTGTGAGTGGGGATTAGTCCTCTCCTCCCCATTTCTAGGATGACTTCAGACTCACCTGGCTCCAAAAGGGACCTTGCAGATATTAACCTTCCTGACTCCTCTAGTAAGTTTTGGGCTTCGTGGTTCTTTACATCCAAGTTTTGCCTGGGCTATGCATACTTCTGTCTCCCTCACCAGGGCCCAGACATCAGTGATGCCGCTAGGGAGCCAATTAATTAAAAGCACATCTCTGATGCAAATAGGTTCATTGACTTATTCTACATTTAAAGAAATAAATCATATCGATTGTCTTGTTTATTGCCAAATTCAAGTTTTGCAGTCTCACCCACTCCCTTATCTGGACACAGTAATGTCGAGAGGAGGAAGAAGAATGCCATATTTTGTGCATCAATACTTTTCACTGGAGCAGTGGGGATCTGCCTCAGACACTTTATTAACCAGGATCCTGTTCTGTGCCCACTTCCAGGGGAGCAGAAAGGCCCTAATTGGTCCTAATGAATGGACTGAGCTGAAGCTAGGGTTGGCTGGCTGCTCTCTCTGTGTTCATCTTAGGTACTATTAGAAACTTGCACGCTTATAAAATTACCCTTAATGCAATAGCTTTTTAATCCAAAGTCAACAGCAGGGGCCTAGGAGATTTTGATTTTACCATTCAAATTTCATAAGTTCTGCTGCTGTTTGAGGTCCTCTATATCTTAGTTTAACTTGGCACACACAACACATACACTCACTCAAAGCAAGCAAGCAAGCAAGCAAGCAAGCAAGCAAGCAAGCAAAATACTGTAAGGATTCCACGAAGGTTTTTTTTTTTTTTTTTTTTTTTTTTTTTTTTTTCTCTGTATATCCCTACCTGTTCTGTAGATGCAGGTATTCAGATATGGCCCAAGTCCCACTGCCGCTCACCA
>NC_034599.1:66266068-66276825 GCF_900095145.1 Mus pahari | reverse complement strand
TTTTTTTTTTTTTTTTTTTTTTTTTTTTTTTTTTAAGGAATTCCCACCAGTTCAGTAGATGCAGGAACTCAGATATGGCCCAAGTCCCACTGCCGCTCACCAGGTCCCCGAAAGCTCTTTTTCACATCCTTCCCCCAAGCCAGGATAGATGATTACTGCAGAGCTGGCTTCCTCTCTGTAATGAATCCCACGATGCCTTGCTCTGGGCAGGCCTTCCTGGTTTCTATGGCTTCCCTGGCCGACTGACTAAACTGGAGTACAAGAAGAGGCTGAGACAGTGCCACCATGGCCTTCTGAGTCATAAAACCAAGTCATCCCATCATTTTGCTTTTCCTCAGAGGGAGAAAAATGTTTGGAACACAAGGCCTATCAAGACCTTTCCTGCTGCTGATGTCTCTATTGGAGTCTTGGCTGCAGAGGTTAAATGTTTTGGATTACAAAATGTACATTATATGGGGGTCTTCCTATAAATCAACAAGGCAGGTATGTTAAACACAGAAAAACATCTCCAGCTGTCCTCTTACTCATCCTGCTTGTTATTTAACTCAGTCTGGGCCCTAAGGAATATTTTTAGTTGTACTGTCAACAGTTTCAAAACAAAGAAGAAAGTAGGGCTGGCAAATGAGGAGCCCAGCTGGCCCTCTGTTTCGGCTCCCACTGTATATACTTTAATCCTGACACCTGCAAGCTATTTAATCAGGATTTACAATTGAACATGAAGGATGAGGGGTCCTCGGGGCTGTGTTTCTAGTGTTTGGATTGCAAATGACGGAGAAAAACTTTGTTATCGGATGTTGTAGCTATTTGAAGTTGGGTGCCCTCTCACCCACGGGGAACCCAGAATCATTTATCACTCCCCAGAAAAAAAAAAAAAACCAAAAAACTCAGCTCAGGCAGACTCTGTCCCTTGCAGCAGAACATTCTAGAGTAAACAAACTCGGGATTTATGAACAATGAGAAAAATAATTTCCAGCAAGCAAATGGCAAGAGGGAGCAGTTTGAAGGGAAATAATGAAACCACAGTCATGGCTAGGATGCAAAGCAAAATGTAGCACGGGTATTGTTCTACAGTCTGGCCAAGGACTATGGGAAAGAGCAGCTCTGAGACAGAGCAAAGGTGATTTTGCCCTACACAATGGATGGAATCAAGAGTTGCCTGTAAATCAATAAATTATCAAAATGTAATATCAAGACATCAGCTTTAGAGTTCCAAAGCTGCCTTAGGAATAGTACCGACTGTTGCAGAACCCGGTGCTGTAGGCCAAGTTCTAGTTATCACATTTGGGAGAAATGAAGAAGATGAAGATATAGTCCCAGCCACTCTGTTGGAGAGGAGGAGACAATCCCAACAGAGAGAGTAAGAGCCAGTTAGAAAACTATCCAATGACTCCCAGAGAAAGTTGGCAACCTTTGTCAACCAGAGCTATTGCATAAAACTTTCTGAGGAGCCTTGAGTTGAAAGGCAACGGTTCCCAAGATGATCTAGTTAGCAGGTGGAGATCCGGCGGACTCTCCATGTTCTCACTGAGCGTCCGGTAGTTGAGCGATGCTTGGAGAAAAGCTGATGTCAGTTCATTTACACTGAAGATTACATTTGTGTCTACTATACCAGCATCTGTGTGGAGATGAAAAATAGAACCCATCAGTACAAAACAAGACTTGACCATCTGGTCAATGCTGGTTTGTGCATGGATGGCTTCCCTGGCAATCATGTTGCTGTTTCCTGGGTTCTGGAGTGCACTGGCTAATGAACGCTGCCTTAGGGTATAGTCTGGGGGTTCAGGTGATGATTCTAGTGTATGCTAGTGGGCATTAATCTACTACATTGGGCAGATGGCCCTGGGGATGGCTTCAGGAACAGGTTAGGGACAGGGGCCAGGAGGACTGGGGGTTGGCTGTGGCTTTCATGGCTAGCTTTATTTCAGTTTTCCTCCTAGCAACTCAGTGCTTCCAGCAAGTCTTTACTCCCAGTCTACTTTTCCCCAATATACATAAGTTGGGGAGTGCGCTAAATTTAAATTAATCTGGAAAAGCAGGTCTGAGAACTATGATGCAAGCTGCTTATGTCTTCTGTTAGACCAGGATCAGCTAACACTAAGTCCGTGACTGGGTCTAGAGAGATGGCTCATTCCATTAAGAGCACTACTTCACTTCCTGAGTCCGGCATTCAGCTTTCAGTATCTACACTGGGAGGCTCGCAAACACCTGACTCCAGTCCAGAGAATCCGGTGCCCTCTCCTGGTCTCTGTGGGTGCTGCACACATGTGGCATACACTCATATAGACATGTACACATACACATAAATAAAAATAAAAGTCTTAAAATAAGAATCCTTTGGCTGTCAAAAATCCATGTGACTTCTAAAACCCACCCAAGAGCCAGGTTTGCTGGCTTGCTTGGAAACTCCTTATTCAAATGAATAAATGAAGCATGATAGCATTTTCTCTGATTGTTAAAATAACATATGCTTCATTTTCCCTCCATTAATGTACCAAAGGCAGGCAAACATAGAAGAAAACCATTTGGCAATATCATCATTTCATAATCTAAGTTTTTTTTTACAATATCAGATTTAGTTTCCTTATTTGTCAATATTGCTCTAAATCCCAGTTTTAAGGCCTGCATAATGTTTGATCATGTGCTTTTCCTTGAATATTTAACCAATCTTATTTTGTTACACATTTTCAGCCACTTCCACCTTTCTAAACCTTAATGAGCAATGTGTCACGATTATTTTTTGCATAAATCTTTAGTAAGAAAAAGTAACTTTATTTGAACCACTGTTTTGAACTGTTTTGAAAAGTTTAGTCTTAAACTTTTCTTTTCCATCTTAAAGTTCCATAATTTCATGTTTTTACCCTCCTGGCTTTTTTGAATCATAATTGATCGATACAAATGAAAGGCATTCAAGGTGTATAGTATAAATGACACTTATGTGCAATGTATAATGACCACTCCAATCAATGACTCAACATAGCACTTTAATTCATAGTTATTTGTATGTATGTGACTGGTGTGTGTGTGTGTGTGTGTGTGTGTGTGTGTGTAGAGGGCACTAAAAGTATGCTATCTTATCAAACTTCAAGTAAACAGTACAGTATGTTTAGCTACAGTCACAACATTAAACATTAGATCCAGGTACTCATTCTAATGTTTAACAATGTTTCTTCATTTTTCCCTTCCCACAGCCTTTAGCAACCTGTTTCTATTCTTGTTTATATAAATTAAGCTTTCTTAGATTCTAATATTTTAAAAGAAGATTTAAATTGTGTGTGTGTGTGTGTGTGTGTGTGTGTTGTCAGTTCCTCCTGAGGTGGCTGTGAGTCCCCTGATGTGGATGCCAGTGACTAAACTGAGCCCTCTGGAAGAGCAGCAAGTGCTCTTAACTGCTGAGTCACCTCTCCGGCCCCTAGATTCTAAATAGAAATGAGATCATACATCTCATTTCCTGTGTCTGGTTTATTTCACCTCATATGATGGCCTTGGATTTTGTCTGTGTTGTTAAAATGATAAAAATTCCTTCTCTCGTAGCTGAATAATGTTTGATATTATATATATATATATATATATATATATATATATATATCACATTTTACCTATTGACAGACATTTAAATTGTTTCCATACCTTAGATAATATAAATAGTGCTACAACAAACAAGAGTCCTTTAAGATACAGATTTAATTTTATATATCTATATCTATCTATCTATCTATCTATCTATCTATCTATCTATCTATCTATAATATATGAAATTGCCTGTCTATCTATTTCCAGAAGTAGGGCTGCTAGGTGAATGAGAGTTCTAATTTCCCATAATGGTAATTTACAATCCCACTAGCTCTGTACAAAGCTGCTTTTCCTGACTCTCTGGCCTGTACCTCTCTGTTGTCCCTTCCTAACAGGTATCAAGTGCTGACCCGTTGTGACTTTGGCTTGTATCCTCCTGATGATTAATGATGGTGTGAATTCACATGTACCTTGTATACCTCTTAGAAAAACATCTATTCCAGTTCTTTGTCCCATTTAAAATTGTGACTTACTTATTTATCTGTTAAGTTGCATCAGATTCATATGTGTTTTGGATATGAATTCCTATCAGTTATATAGCGTATATTTTCTGTAGGCTGCTGTTTTGTTAGCTTTGATTGTCAACCTGACAAAGGAGTTATCTAAGAGGAGAAGCCTCATTTGAGGAACGGCCTAGTTCAGATTGACTTGTGGGCACATCTGTGAGACATTGTCTGAACTGATGTGGGAGGCTCCAACCTACTATGAGTACCATACCTCATGTAGATGGTTTGGGGCTACATAAGAAAGCTAGGTAAGCCAGGTGTTGGTGGCACACTCCTTTAATCCCAACACTTGGGAGGCAGAAGCAGGTGGATTTCTGAGTTCGAGGCCAGCCTGGTCTACAGAGTGAGTTCCAGGACAGGCAGAGCTACCCAGAGAAACTCTGTCTTGAAAAACCAAAAGAAAAAAAAGAAAGCAAGTAAGCAAGCTAGAAAAGCACCAGTCAGTGAACAAGCCAGCAAGCGGTGTTCCCTCATGGTTCCTGCCTTGCGTGCCTGCTCTGACTTCCTTCAATAACGAATCGTGACCGGATGTGTACAAAAACCAAACCGCTTCCTCTGTAAGCTGCTTTTGGCCAGGGTGTTTTGTCAGAATGAGACCAGGAATGCTACCTCTCCCTCTCTCCCTCTCTCCCAACAGGGTCTGGCTGTATTGCCCAGCTATCCTCAAAGCTATGAACCTTCTGCCTCTAGCTCCCAAGTGCTGGCATGACAGGGATGTGCCACCATGCCCCCATGCCTTGTCACTTCCTTTCGTAGCCACAGAAACCCATTCTAGTTTGATGTAGTGCTATTTGTTAACTTTTGTTCTTGTTATTAGTGCTTTTGGTATCAAACTAATAAAGCATATAACTGCCATGCTGAATATCAGAAAGTCATGTGCGTGCGTGTGTGTGTGTGTGTGTGTGTGTGTGTGTGTGTACACGCATGCGGTCCAGAGATCAGCCTCATGTGTTGCTCTGCCGGTGCCATCTACCTCTTATTTTGAGACATTTCTCTTCATTGGCCTGGAGTTCACAGATGAAGCCAGGCTGGATAGCCACCGAGTCCCAGGATTCTGCCCGTCTCTTCCTTCCCAGCTCTGGGATTGCAAGCACATGCAGCAATTCCCAACTGTTCTATGAGGGTTCTAGGATCAAACTCAGGACCTCATGCCTACAGACTGAGTCTTTAGGCTTCAGGCTTTATGCTCAAGTACAACCCATTTCAAGTTAATTTTTGTACATATTATAAGACAAAGATCCAATTTCTTTTATGTGTAGATCTCAACTTTCCTTAATACCACATATTAAGGAGACTACTTACCTCGTCAGGGACTAGTTAATTGTATATGCATGCGATTTTTTTCTAGACTGTTAGTTCTGTTCTGTGATCATCTTTTCTGTGTACCTTTGCTTCTTGAAAATGTCTTGCTGTTTTGATTATCATAGTTTGTAATTTAAAATCAAAGATCATGCTTCCTCTAATACATTCTTCTTCCAAACTGCTTTGGTTATTTAGGGACCTAATAGTTCCGTGTAAATTTTAGAATTCTCTAATATTTTCTATGAAAAGTGTCATATAGAATTTGATAGGAATTTATTGACTCCACAGGATGTTTTGGGTAATAGGAACATTTCAGCAACATCGACCCTTGTAATTCATAGCTATGGCTCCCTTGAATGTTTTCTTGTTTAATTCTTTTAACTATATTTTACAGTTTTAGTTTACAGATTTTTACCTCCTTGGCTCAATTTATTTCTGAGTACTTTTATTCTTTCTTAATATCATAGAAATACAAAGGATCATAAGAGTGAAAATGTTTTTTCATTTGATAGTCAATATGTTTAGATACTTGATATGTATAAGTTTTTACAGCCAATGAGAAAGTGTGAGTTTTGCAACTAAGAAAAAGAAAGTCAGATGAGAGTGGCTATCAAAAACATACAGATTAGGGGCTGGCAAGATGGCTCAGCGGGTAAGGGCACTGACTGCTCTTCCAAAGGTCCTGAGTTCAAATCCCAGCAACCACATGGTGGCTCACAACCACCTATAATAAGATCTGACACCCTCTTCTGGTATGTCTGAAGACAGCTACAGTGTACTTAATTATGACAATAAATAAATCTTTGGGCTGGAGCGGAGTGAGTGAGGCTAACTGGAGTGAGTGGGGTTGACTGGAGCAAGCAGAGGTCCTAAAAACACAATTCCCAACAACCACATGAAGGCTCACAACCATCTGTACTGCTACAGTGTACCCATATACATAAAATAAATAAATCTTTAAAAAAACATAAAGATTAAATCCAGGAACAAAAACAAATCAGTCCCCACTTAGGCTGAGTGTCTTTGTTCATGTTATGTCAGTCAACTTTCTGTCCCTCTGACACAATACCGGAGGTAACAAAGTTAATAAAGGAAAAGATTGATTTGGGTTCATGCCTTCAAAGTTCCAGCCCATGGTTGTTTTTGGCCTATGGTGGCCCAGTGAGTCATAGTGGGAGCACTTGGTAGAGTAGGGCTATTCACCTCATAGAGGGAGGGAAGGAGAGAGAGAGAGAGAGAGAGAGAGAGAGAGAGAGAGAGAGAGAGAGAGAGAGAGAGAGAAAGTTAGTTCAAGGGTATACTCCAGAGATCCAACTTTCTTTTGTTGGGTCCCACTTCTTTAAGGTTTCACCATTGCCTCCCCAAAGCACTACTAATATAGCATTAGTTGTCACCTTTTTTACCACATCAGTGTAAGGGGAGGTTCTGATACTAAGGTCTTGTTCTCTAATTGGTTCTTGTTTTGTCAGTAAAGAAAGCCAGAGGGCCAGTTGCTGGACAGAAGGTACAGGCAGGGCTTCTGGGTCCCAGGAGGAAAAAGGAGACACGAGGAAGTAGAGCTGTTTTGTTTTGTTTTATTTTGTTTTACTTTTTTTTCTGTCATGCTTTGGAGGAAGAAGAACATCACAATCACATAAGGTCTCAGGGAGAGCTGGGGATGTGGCCTCCCTTACAAGTGGGTGGCCAAAGATGATTGACAGGGGCTAGGTGGGACTAGCTGCTAAGTTTAGGGCAGGTGGGAGTAGCAGAGATAATAAATTGGTAAGGACACACTTTTCCAAGAGGGAGATATCTGTGCCCAACAATTGTGCCAAGAAGGCAAATTATAAAGGTACAAACTCTCTCTCTCTCTGTGTGTGTGTGTGTGTGTGTGTCTGTGTCTGTGTCTTTTATTCACAGACTCAAGGAGCTAGTAGCACAACCAACTCCTAGAGCAAAGGCGGGTAAACAATAGGGAAGCTGGGAGGGGTTAGTAGCACTGCTGACCCCAGACAAAGGTAGTAGTATTCTTTTAAAACTACGCACTACGCACAACACTTCTGTTCAAACAATAATACCATTCAGGACACAATAATAGAAATAACCTTCCCCCTTATGGGGACTCTATTCTATTCTGTTAGAATTACATGAGCTAACCCATGTAGCATATAGTCAATATGACTAATCCAGAATCCTTTCCCAAAGCCCTCAGAGCACCGGTGCATCCCAACCCCTGCTAATCTCACTGCCTAACAGTTTCTAGCTGCCTCTCTTCTGGACTATAACAGTTTCTAGCCTCCCTCCTCTGGACCATAAGCTCTCAAGGGAGCTGCACATCATATTTGTTGGACCTGGAAGATGTCCATTCAAAAGATCAACCTAGGCTTCTATCTGATATTCCTGCTGTTAGTTACGCTCTGATCACCCACACCCAAAACTCCTGCATGCTTTCTCTACCAGAATCCTTGTGTAACCACCATCCAGATGCACACTGAATGTAAAATGCCATGTCCTTTCCTGTCACGGCCTCCCGGGCTTACCTCTCCAGAATCTGTGGTGTTCCTGTCCAATTTTGATATCTGCCCCATGACTTCCCTTTCACAGAAGCCCTTTCCTTCTTCTCTTCCTTACCTGACCTTCGCCACTTGTCATTTCTTTGCTGTCCTTGCTTCTTTCTCATGGCCTCTCTTTCTGAACAACAACAACTTCTTCTTCTTCTTCTTCTTCTTCTTCTTCTTCTTCTTCTTCTTCTTCTTCTTCTTCTTCTTCTTCTTCTTCTTCTTCTACATGAAGACGCTGTCACATAATTTCCTCTTCTCCCTCCATCACCAAGAACCTCTAATTAGAGGTAATTAACTACTCAAGTCTGGTAAATTCTGCTCTCTAAATGTCACTCCCCGCTACCCCCGTACTTCTGCTTTGCTAAAATCTGTATCACTTTAGTTTTGATCCTTGATTAATGCCATTATCTTGAAGTTGGTCCTACCCTGCTCCACTCCTGTATCTTTCCACTGTTCTCATCAAATGTCCATGTGTTGCCTGTTGCTCCATGTCTCCCCCAGTCCACTGAGACCAACTTTATCAGCCATTTCCCAACACCTGAACCCTTCTTGGGTTTAAATAGTTCTTTCCTGCCAATCTGGCTCAGCTTCACCCTGGACTGCTCTTTCCCACCACTTCATATCTCCATAGGGAGCTCTGACCAAGTGTCCACCTTCACTCTAAATATTATGCCTTGAGGATGGCTCAGTGGTTAAGAGCTCTGGCAGCTGCTCTTCCTGAGGACTTGGGTTCAATTTTCAGCACTTGCATGGAGAATCACAACTGTCTGTAACTCCAGTTTTAGGGGATCTGATGCTCTCTTCTGGTCTCCATGAGCAGTAGGCCCACATGTGATGCACAGACATACATGCAGGGAAAAGCCATACCCACCCCACTTCGACCAATAACTGTTACTTCTCCCAGGGAGCCTTCCTCCGTATTGTGCCTCTGGGCTCTGGGTACTCAGGTTCTATTCTATGTCACATCCTGCCCTAACAAATTAAGCCCTAAAGTCTCAGGAGCTCAGCCCAGTTCTTTCCCACTCTGAGTACAGCCTGATGCATGCATGTCCCTTGCTCTCTTTCCTACTCATCATTCTCCAGCAGTGACTAGAGATCCCAGCTGCCTCCATCCATCAGCCTTGTGCCCCTGAATTCTCTTCTTCCAGTACCCAACAGTAGAGGACAGCCTAGAGAACAGAAACCATCACCAGCCACCACCTCTTTTCCATTCCCACTGCTAAGAGGAACCACAGAGGAGGCTGGAGAATGTGGGGAAGCCCAACCCAGGGCAAGCAGATCAGCACTGCTTTGCCAGCAGGCTTCTCTGACCAGGTAACACCTCTTCCAGTTGACTTGGGAATGTCTGAGTGTTAATAGTGAAAAGCCTCACGGCTCGGAAAAACTATCACTGCAGAAAAGCAAACTTGGTCACCATCTTCCTAGTCTCTTTCCTAACTATCTTTGAAAAGAACATTATTACACCCATCTGAGTACACAGAATGGAGGAATCCAATGATCTCCAGGAAATAGATACAAAACATAAGTATTGTTTGTGGACCCAGGGGAGTCAGGGACAGGAGGGTGGGTGGATGGAGTTGCTCTCTTAAGGTTAGAAGCATGGAGCTTTGTGTATTCTCAAACTCAGAATAGTTTTAAGTACCAAGGCTTAGTCTGTTTGGGTCTTGAAGAAAAACGGTTACTCTCTATAAAGCACTGGTTCAATGGCTTGAGCCCATCTGTGGGAAACTTTCCTCTTCAATGCTATTCCAAGAGACTTTCACTTAAGGATAATTTGGAGGAAGGACACCGACAGGACATCATACATGGAGCCACTGAGAGACCCACCCACCTCGATGCTCCCACCCAGCCAGGCAAACCAGTTGGTATCGACACCCCAGCCCTCTGAGTTCAAAGCAAGAACCACCCCAGAGTTTCCACCATCCGAGGAGGACCTTGCTTTTCTCTTTTGAAGTGCTTCCTTTGAAGGTCAAGGTAGAGGGGCCATGTTGACTCAAGAAATCGCTAGTGAAGGAGGTGGCCTCTGCTCCATCCCACATTTGTAATGTTCACATGAGGTTAAGAAAACAAATGGCTGCGACTGTCATGTGGGAGCCAGGCCTAGCTTTCTTTCCCAACAAGTTCCGAACACAGGGACAGTTCTTGAGGATCAGGTGGGACTCAGGCTAAGGAAAAAACCCTGCAAACCTGTCATGTCTCTGAGTTTATTTCAAGACTCTTTAGTTTCCATTGTCATTCAGCACGAGCGAGAAGTCAGTTTTGGCTGCTGCTTGCCAACAGACTGGACTTGGAGGCAGAAGACCTGGATCCAAGTCTCCACTTCCTGCTCCTTATTTCTCTGGCAAGTGTAGCTAATTCTCTTTCCCCTGCCACTCAATAATCCCTTCAAAGAGTTTGGTTTACATAACTACTGATCTCGAGGTAGAGTTCCAAGTAGCCTAGGTTGGCTGCAAACTTCCTATGGAGCCTGGTGACCATACATTTTCATCCTCCTCCCTGTACCTCCAAATGCTATTGCCCTACCACTCCTGGTGGATGGAACCCAGGGCCTTGAAGCCTTGACTTATCCAGGAAGCCCACTACCGACTGCACTGCCTTCCCAGCCCCAGAGAATTTGTTAAAACAATCTGAAGATGTTGGACGGCCTTTTAGAAATGGAGCCAGTGGGTGGGACCTGGGATCTGAAGCTAAACTTGATGAGGGAGATGACAAGGGAACTCAGCAAATTCAGAGAAATAGCCAACGATACAGAAAACAGCATTTGGACTTTGCAATGTACATGCCTCTCTCTCTCTCTCTCTCTCTCTCTCTCTCTCTCTCTCTCTCTCTCTCTCTCTCT
>NC_034599.1:66251998-66266053 GCF_900095145.1 Mus pahari | reverse complement strand
CTCTGTGTGTGTGTGTGTGTGTGTGTGTGTGTGTGTGTATACATGTATGCATGCATGTATACGTGTGCATTTGGGTGTGCATTTTAATATTTCTGGTACCTAATACCGATATAGGAATATAGTAATTCCTGAGTTCAGTAATTAGAGAATAAGGGGTGTTCTCTTCATACACACTCTACTCCATCCACACACTAGAACTGATGCCATCACAGATTAAATTTGGGCTATTTCTGTCTTGAGCCAATGGATTGCCTGAAAAAGTAAAAACCAAACCAAACCAAACAAACAAACAAGCAAACAACAAAAAACCCCAACCTGAAAACCAGGCAAACTCTAAGGAATTTTGACCAGCATTTTGTTTTGCAATTGATGCAGGTAGCATACCCTTCCACATCACCCTTTCACTAATTAGGTCACTCTGGGTATTTGGAATGGATGTTGCATATGCCAGCCACCAAATGGCCTGCCTCAGAGCCCCAAAGGGTCATCTGTTTGGATAAAGTCCCTCAGGCCTCTCTGTTGTTGTTTATCTCAAGTTCTGAGTCAGGAGGCTTCGTCCATCTTACTTCTGTCCCTGCAAGGAAATGCCACCCAGAGAGCAGGGAGATCAACAACAGAGGGTGCAAGACATGCGGCAAAGACTGTGGTGCTTTGAAGGGGTAAGGGCAGGCACTTGGAGGGCTAAAAGAGTGATTTATACGACCTCAGTTAGGGTTTATGTGTAGCTATGAATCTGAATAAACACAGGTATACCTATGTATAAACCAAATCTATCTATCTATCTATCTATCTATCTATCTATCTATCTATCTATCTATCTATCTATCTATCATCCAGATATCTATGATATCTATCATATTATTTATCTATTATATCTGTCATACCAACAATCTATTATTTCTACCTATTTATCTATTATCTATTCTATTTATCATCTATCATATCTATCTACTTTTTTTATCATCTACCTACCTATTTTCTATGTTTCTATCACTTATGTCATCTAGCCCCATCATCTGTATCATCTATTATCTATCTATCTATCTATCTATCTATCTATCTATCTATCTATCCACCTATCATCTATCTCTTGATTTATCATATATCTGTATCTATCCATCATTATCTGTCCCTATCATCAATCTCTATCATCGCTCATCTACCTTATATTCTATTACCTATCAACTATTTGTATCTATATCTACTTATCTACCTACCTACCTATCACCCATCTATTCTGTTTATCATCTCCTTAAGTTCCTCTATCTGATATATCTGGGGATTCTCCTATACAGCGTATAATTTATATTTTTATAACTATCTTATTGTGGGGTAGAAGAGGCAGCTTTCTCTATATTTGGAGCATTTAGTTCCCTTCAAAGTACCTCATTAACTACATATCACTAAAACTCTATAGCAAGGATGAAAATTAATACTCTAATGTGAGACTAAGTGAATAAGCCTAGATCATTTTGGGAGGTGGACCCTTTCCTCACCAAGGAATCTACCAGCCCAAGCCAGATTGAATACCTCTCCAATCCCTTGGTGGTCTGGATCATAGAGGAGGGTCAAGAATGCCCTTTGTCCCCTTCCTCCAGATGTTCTCTTGGGAGGGAGGTGTGCTTGTCACCCGGCAGCCTTTCAGGCCACCATGTGAATGAAGGCCCCTGCAGAATTCTGAAGAAACTGTCAGGGGAGGATCACTGAAACCCAAGCATGGACTTGAGGCGCGCCAGTGATGTGTCCACCATTTGGTTGCCTTGAGAAATGTTGGTTCAGCTGCTTAGGGAGGGATGGGGATGAGGTCTGGGGTTACAGGCCCAGAAGCCCAGGGTGTTTCTGGGGCATGATGTGAAGCTGTAGTTAAGTGGGGAGATTGAGGTGCAACTGTTTTGTGGGAGATAAGCACGTAGGCATCTCAGCAATCTGGGAAGGTTCAGCCATGGATCCTGTTGATAGCACTCAAACTTTCAGTGGTAAAAAGTATTGGCAAATTATTTATGTTCCTTTCCTGTAGGCTATTTCCCACACTGCAATCAGAAACAAGCCAAGGATCGTGTGCACGTGTGTGTGTGTGTGTGTGTGTGTGTGTGTGTGTGTGTGNGAGAGAGAGAGAGAGAGAGAGAGAGAGAGAGAGAGAGAGAGAGAGAGAGAGCGCTTTATCTGAATCCCCAGAGGGTTGGATGTTAAAAGATCCTTCCCCTCATTCTACTTTTCTGGATTATTTTTATGTTTATGAAAACGTGTTCTTTCACAATGCTTTAATTATATTTATAAAGACATTCTCATATATGTTTCTGTAGCCATAAAGTGTGTATTTGTCCCTAGTGTCAAGACCCTCCATCTTCAGCCAAACTCATGTCACCAAACTCATGTTCCTTGGTAAAGCACAAAACCCCTCTCCAGACCAGGAGGACCACTCACCTCCCCTCTTCCTCCCCTAGAGCACCATCCCAGCCTCGTCTTCACCTGAGTTGTTCTGCACAGAGGCCTGCAGGCTACCCTGTCTCCCTGGCTAATGTTTTTCTAGTCCTTTAAGATTCGGCACAAGCACTGGTCTTCCTGTTGATCTCTACTCAGACCTTGCCCCTCTCACAAAAGGCAGGGACACCCTGTGAACAACATGGACAAAGAATCCTGAGCAGGGCTCACGACTCAGGCTCTGATACGACGATGTTAAGGGCACCGAGAACACAAATGATCTTGCAGAGGCACACTGTACCTCTTCCTGTGGGAAAGCTGGGGCAATTTATAATAATCATAGCAATTATAACGTAATCTCAGGCTTAGAGTTTAAAAATGCTTTTCCTAACTATTGTATCTGATGTCCAATATAGGCCCTGAGCCATGCAGAGCATAAACTACACCAAGGTCTTTTAGAGATAGATTCTAGAGACGACAGGTAACTTGTTCATAGACACATAGTTAATTAATGCGAGAGTCAGGGTCAAACTCCACATCCTTTGCTGTCTCATACATAAAAGGCCTTACAGGAAAGAGCCTTCAAGATAAACCACAATGTGGGGAGGCATGTAACATATACCAAGTTGAAACCCTATCTTGAGTTTGCATCCCACACTGCTCCCATTCCCCTGGGCACACCCCTTGTCTGTCACCCATCTCTCCAGCACTGTGCTCAGAAACAGCTCTTGCTAAAGAATTCTTTATGCCAAGCTTTGTGCTCAGTTTTACAGATGAAAACAACCTTGTCTGGCGGCTGTCACATTCCTCTGTGACAAATTAGCTGAGTAGCCCATGTGTACTCTCATAGAACGTCACAGTACTGGACTTCACATCCAGTTGTCCAAATCCTCCTACATTATAGTAATCAAAATCTAGACTTTGTATAGATTCTAGTCACTGACTTGACTTCTTGATGGTCTTCAAAAGCTGGCACCAAGGCTCTTTTGATATAAGAATATCTTCAGTACCATCCTCACCTTGGGCTATACGTTGCCAGCCTGCGGCCAGGTAGCCTACTATGGTGGGAGCATGAGTTTAAGCAAAATCATCCATCTCATGATGGGAAGTGAAGGGGAGGAAGAGGAAGGGACCAGGATGCCACACTCCCCTATGAGGACCTGTCCCCAATGATTAGGGACCTTCCACAAGAGCACAGATCTCAAAGGCTCTGTTGCCCTCAGTAGTTTCAAACCTTCAGCACAGAGGGCTTTAAGGGGGCTATCCAAGAGCCAAATCAAATCAATGAGTGAATCAAGACACTGTCCTTTTAAGGGTCTTGCTGAAATTCAGCAAATAGAGGAGGAAAAAAATTCCCATCCTTATTTATTGTAGTGGCAGATATATTTGGTACCCAGGAATGGCTTTAGTTAAAAGCAAACAAACCAACAAAACCTGTGATTCCCATATGAAATAAAGCTAATGGTTTATCATCAGACGCAAAGAGAACTCCAGTGAGAGACATCATGCATAGACTGATAACAGCAAGGTCCAGAGAGTATCTGAGGGGGATTGAGACAAAAGGCAAAATTCTAAGAAAGTATTCTGAATTTGGATGAGTAGCGATTTGAAAGGTAAACGGCAGTAAGACTCATCAATGCAAAATTTTCATGAATAGTGGTGGAGGGTTTTTGTCTCAGAAGATGGAAGAATGAGGTCTTAATTCTGGCTCAAGAGAAGAAGCTTAAGGAAACATGACAATCAGCTCAGAAAGAGACACTGACCTTTTTGGGGGTTTGAGCATGCTGAAACAAGTAAGTCAAATCAGAAGCAGAAGGAAATAGTGACATCATAAACCCTGATGTGCTTAGGCTACAGAGATGGCTCCGTGCTGAAGAGCACTTACTGCTCATGCAGAAGGCCCAAGTTCAATTCCAGGCACCCACACGGCACTCACAACCACTTCCGAAGGATACAAGCCCTCTGCTTCTGCTAACACCTGTGCTCACTCACGCACACACACACACACACACACACACACACACACACACACACATCCATGCACACACATCCATGCACACACACACACGCAAACACACACATCCATGCACACACACACATCCACACATATATGCACATACATGTACACATACACATTAATAAAATCAAATAAAGCATCTTAAAAAGGAATGTATATGCTACTTGAAAAATGAAATGTTTTGAATTTTTTACTTGACTGCAAAACATACACTGGGTAAAAGGATGAACTATTAAACACTGAAGTCATAATAAAGCTAGAAGAAAATATAGACAAACCGTTGCTCTTGATTTTGTTTTGTTTTCCTTCTTTTTCTTTTGAAATTTCTTATAAAATTAATGTTGGTTATGAAAATAACCGTTTGAATGAGAGACCTGGAAACACTTCTTGGTGTGCTCGAGAGAAGATTTTGCTGTCCAAAGGCAGCAGAGAGAAAGCATGTGTGAAAAAAATAAAAAAAAATATTTTATGATGCAAAAAACTTAAGCATGGTATATAGAAAGAAACTAAGAGACAACCTCGAGAAAACTGTTATAACAAATGACATAGGTTTAATGTCCTTAATCTGTTAAAAAAAAATCAGAGTCACCAAAGAAAAATGATCTAAAGAAGAAAAAAAACTTAAAAAAAAGAAAAAAAGCCCACCGAGATGATGAAAGTCCTCTCAGCCTCATGAGCAATCCAAGGAACACAGAACCAAGCAGCAGGACACCATCTGAAATTTATCAATTGTCATGATTTAAAAAAAAAAAAAAACCAAAAACCTGACAAAGCCCCAGCACTCACAAGACACACAGGACAGGATCCTGTGACAATCAGACAAATTCTGATGAGGCTGTGGGGTGAACTCTATCCTTTTGGGAAGGTAGTCGACAATACATACCCAGAACCTTGTATCTTTGTTTTCTCTGACACACAATCCCACCTCCGACACTGTCCTCCTTATACACAGCTAGGAGATGACACAGATCTAAGACTGCAGTGTTAAAACCAGACCTACCCCAGGGGCCACGAATGGACCGCAGAGAACTCAGGATCTACACGGTGGAATACTGTGCCGACAGGCATCATCTTTGCAATTGAATAAAGACTTCCTTTTTTTTGTTTTATTTTTATTTATGTGTGTGTGTGTGTGGGGGGGGGGTGTATGCTCATGAATGCAAGTGCCCCCGGGAGTCAAAAGAGGGCATTCTAGACCTAGAGTTACAGCAACTTGTAAGCTGCCCTACATGTGAACACCCCTGAGTAAATGGTCTTAACCTCTGAACCATCTAAAAATGACTCCAGCCCCTGAAAATCCTCCTTAATACATCTAACTATTTTAGAAGAGGAAGAGCAAAGAATAGTAAATCCCAAGTATTGATGTGTAGTAAATGCTTTTACTCATTTAAAACTATTTTTCATCCAAATGGTTATCTTTATAACCAATGTTAATTTTATAAGAGATTACAAATGAAAGAGAAGGAAAAGAAATGAAAAGGAATTAAGACCAGGGATTAATATCTATGAAAACCTCATATCTATGAAAGCATTAGAAAGATCAGATGTGTGGGAAAGAGAACATGATTTCCTCACGGGTCACTGACCTTGTAGTATTAATTGTTTTGTCTTTGACGTTGCCAAGAGTGAGAACAGTTAATGCAAGTTAAACAAAGTCAAGGCACCAAGTCATGAGTAAAATGAAATTAAAAACTTAAAATGATTTCTGGTGTGGAATAGGGCACAGTGAAATTAGTCACACGCCTAAGTGCCCAAGCAGTGGAAAGTGATTGAATTCTCTACAAAAGCAATTGGGACTCACACATCAAGCATTATAATACCATCCACAGCCTTTGAGAACACTGATATATCGGGGTATGTTTCTAAGGAAATTATTCAAAAGGGAAAAGAAAAATAAAGATGTCTTCTTCAGTTTAAATGAATTGGAATTTATTGTAAGGAGCAAGCTACGTCCTAGGACATTAACTCATAAAGTCTCATGATGCTATATATGTAAGGAAATTACGATTTCATTCTCAAGTGGAGAATCAATGCAGAAAGCAGAATTGTGTGTAGCTAGATTGTCGAGTTAAAGATTAGACAGTGGGAAAGAGAAGGTCACATTCGAAAAGGGAATTACGGGTACATTCCCATTGCCACTTTGTTGCATATATAACCATGAAATGTATTATAAACATAAATTGTAATATATGAGCTATGTATTGCACATAATGACTACATGTAATTAGCAATTCATAAAAACCAGAGGAAAAGTAGTAAAGTACAGAGAACAAGAGGGATATAACATCAGCACATCAGTTATATTTACAGATGTCTTCCCCTCTCCTTTTCTTGTGTGCACTCACCCATGTGTTCGGATGTGGATCCCAGAGCACGCTATTAAGGGCTTTTCTCCACATCCTGGGTTTGCCCTTTTGTCTATGCTACCTAGCTAGGAAGTTCCCAGAATCCACCTGTCTCTACCAGCACTGAGATTGTCAACACTCCCACCCTCACCCAAGTTTTATATGTGGGTGCTGTGGAATCTGAATTTAGGTCCTCATAGAAAGCACCTTACCAGCCGGGCGTGGTGGCGCACACCTTTAATCCCAGCACTCAGGAGGCAGAGGCAGGCGGATTTCTGAGTTCGAGGTCAGCCTGGTCTACAAAGTGAGTTCCAGGACAGCAAGGGCTATACAGAGAAACCCTGTCTGGAAAAACCAAAAAAAAAAAAAAAAGAAAGCACCTTACCCACGGAGCCAGCTGCCCAACCCCCGTGTGTAGACTTGCACATCAATGGAAGATAGTCCTTGGAGAGATAGGTACTGTCCCGATTTCTTACAGTGGACTATAGTCCCAGGAGACAGGAAAGTCACTGGCTTGAGATTGTACATTTTTAAGTTCTGAATCAAAGGTTTAATCCCAGGACCCCAGCATGCCACTTTGACAATTATGAAACACTGACGGCTACTGGCCTTTCTGTGTTACAGGCCTGCCAGTATGGTGAAGCTTATGAACTGTCTGCCCAGGGAAACCCTCAAAGGGCTGCATAAAAATGTGAGGCTTCAGCATCTTTCAATGGTAAGGGCAACGCAGCTGGGCTTATGGCCATCTTGGACTGGTCAGCTATAGCCTCGTTGTCTTTAATGATAGCTTCTGTGTGCTTTCCTCTCTCCTTTCCAGCCCCACTCACTCGTCTGTTCTGGGCATGACATTCAGTGTGGTTTCTGTAAGTAAAGCCACCAAAATGGGCACTCTCTCACTTACTCACCAGTGACTTACTGGCTCCCATCAGCCCCCTCCCCATCCTGTAGGATGTACTTAAGAAAGTTGACAGCTGACCACTGGGGAAGTTACACATCTGGCAACATGGAACAGCTAGTTACGTAAAGGCAAGTCCTAAGTGTGTGGGCCTTACTGGTGGCCTGTGGTGGAGCCCTGAATGTCTGGCTGGAGACAGGTCTCACTGGCACCTGAAGAAGGACAATCACCAGAAGACCATCCTCAGAGGAGCCAAACACGCACACAGGGCCTGCTGTTGCTCTAGACAATGAGGTCAGGTATGTGGGGGGATGAACAGAAGACAAACGGGACCCAGCTGGCCTGCCTCTCAGAAGTGAGATGAACCAGTTCTCACTGACATCTGCTAAGCAAATGGGATGGGTGTGCTAAGAGCTTCACTGACCCTTGCTGGGGACACAGAGGACAGACCCTGGAAGGAGTAAGGACCGAAGTGTCAGAGATGAGCCTTGTGAATGGAGTTTGAAGAATAAGAATAGAACTTTTTTTTTTTTTCAGTCACACACTGAGGAATGGCTTCAATGAAGGAATGGCAAAGGGAGGGGTTTCCCAGGGAGGAAAGGTGGAGTAAAGGCCAAGGCTGCCCACAAAACTTTTGAGGTCACGATACAAAATGAAAATGAGGAGTCTTTCCCCCCCACCCCCTTTGTTGAGAAGCAGAAGAAAAAGGGCCACTGAAGGTTCTAAGACAGGAGGCCTCCCTAACTCCTCACCCCCACCGTCCTCCTACCTGACTCCTCATTCCCCCTGCCTGTCCCCTCCTTGCCTTCCTCCTCCCTGCTGTCCTCCCCCTGCCTGCCTCCTCCCTGCTGTCCTCCCCTGCCTGCCTCCTCCCTGCTGTCCTCCCCCTGCCTGCCTCCTCCCTACTGTCCTCCCCCTGCCTGCCTCCCCCTGCCTTCTGCAGTTTCTCCTGTGTTCCCGATGTTCCTCCCATTGCTATTCTATATCACTATAACTTAATTATTATTAGCACAGATTTTTCATTCATCTTTATATCAGGAAATGCCATTTTAAAATGCAAATGTGAATATTTAACTTTTATGCAGAGACATCAGAAGGACATCAAAAAGACTCATAACCCATGTACGTCTCATTTTTACCGGAACAACAGCCTTTCACATTTGGCTTCCTGACCACTGCAGGTTGCACCGCTTCCTTCTTTTTTCTTTCTTTGTTTCTTTGGGGATTTTGTTGTTGACTTAGAGATAGTTTTTATTTATTCCTTGACGACACAGGAATACACTGGACCTTGCTCATACCCACCCTCACCTCTACCCTCCCACTCCTCTCCGATACCCTGAACACAAACATGTCCTCGTCCCACGATCATGTCCTCCCTAACTCTTCTTCTTTTGTGCCCCTCTGAGTCCAGCCAGTGCTGCCACTGGGACGCTGACTGACCTTGTGTTGTGTCTGTGAATCTGTGAGAGCAATGGCTGGCCAGGTCCAGTCCGGAAGACAGCATTTCACAGGACGCTTTCCCATCCTCCAGGTCTCACACTCTTTCTGTCCCCACTTCCACTATGTTTCCGAACCTGGGAGTGGTTGAGATAGATGTCGAATTTAGGACTGAGCGCTCCACAGACACTTGTCCTCAGTGCTCAGCCGGCTGTGAGCCTCTGCACTGCCTGCTGCCTGCTGTAGAAAGGAGCTTCTCTGGCCACAGCTAAGAGCGGCGCTGACCTATCTGCTGCTCCTCCTAGGACTCTGGTTTCCTGAGGAGGAAGGAAGGATGGAAAGAACAGTGGCCATCAGAGCACCAGAGGCCTCTTCTCCTCCTTCCTCCCCCCTCCCTCTCCCTCCCTCTCCCTCCCTCTTCTCTTTCCTTCTCTCTCTTTTCTGCAGTGTCATAACCCTCAATGGATGGGTTCCAAGCTACTCCATGAATGCCTAGTTGTGCCGAGCTCTCCAAGTATATCTGCTGTAGTGTTTGGTAGACATACATGCTTAGAACTATATATATGTGTGTGTGTGTGTGTGTGTGTGTGTGTGTGTGTGTATACCTATATAAATATATATATCACAGACAGATGCACAACTTAACCCAATCATGCAATGGAAGTTATTAGAAATATATGAATTGTTTATATATAGAAGTTTGGTTTAGAAAGCAAAACCAAGTGTTAAAAACTTTGTAGAGGAAAAAAAAAGAATTTGGTAGGGCTGCTTCATCACTCCTGATAGTAATGAACACCAGTGTCTTCGTTCTCTGTCAGAAGCAAGTTCTGGTTCAAATGAAGAAACACAATCTATTGGATGTTGGGGCTCACACCTCCATTTCTCACTCACAGGGAACAGCAAGTGTCTCCTTATGTTGATAGCAGGGTCAAGAGAATCCAGGGAATCTGGATATCGCAGCACTATAGGAAAAATGGTCCAAAAATGTAAAGCTGCAGACAGACTTGCTGGCAGCGTCTTCTAGGCTCCTACATGTAATTTCCTGTCCCATTGACTTCACTCACAGAACACCACTGAAAGAAAATTTATTAAGAATGTAAATAGGACAGCCCTAGAGTAATAAACCAAGCTTAAAGCTATTCTATTTGGCTAGCTGTAAGTCTCTGCACTAATGCTGATGAAGTCATCCATGGAAGTCATAGACAAATATGGTTTTGGATCAGGGACAGTTGATTAGTCTTGTTTATCTAGAACATAAGGCATAAAACAGAAAGAAAATCTAGAATAAGATCCTGGAGAGATGGTTCAGTGGTTAAGAGTACATACTGGGTGGCTCACTGCAGCCTATTACTCCAGCTCCGGGGGGTCTGATACCATCTTCTGGACACTGTACTCATGTGTGCACACCCTCCAACACAGCCAAGTACTCATCATTTTTTAAAAAAGAGAAAAACTTCAATAAGTTGTCTCAAGTATGAATGCAACCATCAGGAGTTTAGGCATTCCTTTGTATGCAAAATTTTAAAATTACACTACCTGTGGGGGTAAGAGTGGATCGGTGTAGAAGAGGTTTATAGAATGGACCACAGAAGGCAATGTCAGAGACCACGGCAAGCCAGAGCTTGAAGTCATTAGAGCAGTTATGGTGAGTGGAACTAGAATCAAGGCTGTGGCAGGGTGAACGCTGGATAGAAAGGGATACTTTGAAATTCAATTTTAGAGCAGTTCCCTGCCCTCCCTGCTTGTCTGGTTTTGTTTTCAAACTTAAAAGTTTATTTTAAAAATAAAGCTTCCTTTTCCCATTGGATTTCTGACGTTTCACATGTCTGTGAAAAAAAAATTGACTTGGGCTTTAGAAATTTTCTTTGGAAGCTTAAGGCTGTCAATCAGTTTCTAAGCTGTACCAAGAGTCCTTGTGGCTCTCAAGAGCGCTCTCCCATCAAAACATTGCCAATGATGTCCTAGTGCCTGGAGATTATGTTAGAAGGCTGCATGGTATCCAAGTGAGATTTCAGTGTTTTCTGCCCTAAATAAACTCCTTTTGTCTACTTCAGACCATATGGAAATGATACAGTCAGAGTAAAATGAAAATCTAACTGAAAAAAAAAGTCTTCTGGGGACTTAGGAGGATTAAGCTCTACCTCTAACCAGTCTTATTCAACTTTTGGAGGGAGACTAAGGAAAGCAGTTCATAGAAATCCCTCAGAGGCAAAATCATAACCTGGAGAGAGATCTGGGTCCACACACACGAAACAGACCTCAGCAGGACTCTGAGCTAGCTCCCAGTGTCAGACAGTGTAATGCCACATCCACATTTATTTAATACATGAAAAAGACCCATACATGGAAGGAGTTGGCTAAGGTTTCCTAGTTCACACTTTGTAAGGAAAAGTCCCTTGTGTTAAGTAGGTCTTTGCACCATGGTCAGCTGATGCTTTTTTTTGTTCTGCCCTGCAAAATCCAAGTGTTAGATACATCAAATAGATATATTATTTTGATAACAACAAATAATTTATTTTCACTTTTGAATTTTATCTGTATGTGCACTGTGTGTGCATGCATGTAACAGAGGGCAGCAGATCCTCTGGAGCTGGAGTTACAGTAGTTGTGAGTTGGTGCTGAGAACCAAACCCAGGTCCTCTGTAAGAACAGCCAGGCCCTAAAATCCCGAGTCACCTCTCCAGCCTGACTTCCTATGGTATCATTTAAAGACTTCTGTATCTCTTATTTCTCAACTAGAAATTCTATAGTTGTTGCAGTGCTTTGTAGGATCTTGAGTTTGTTGAGGCTGGCAGCATGTGACAAATATTTCACATTGATGTAAACTGTATTGTTCCTATCAAGGAACAATTTTGTGCCTAAGGGGCATTTAATAATACCTGGAGAGTTATTTTTCAATTGTCAAGACTGGGGTAAGAATGTGGATGTGGATGCTACTGGGTCTAGAGGGTAGAGTGTCTACTGGACACTCTATAGTGTGACTGAATGCTCTACAGCATGCAGGACATCTGTCTTCTTGACCATCTACGCACAGTAGGGCAGCAGGCAACCCAAAATATCAGCAGTATTGAGATTAAGAGACAGAACTAGGAATGCATGGTCAAAGGGCAGAGACATTTTATGGAGGGTATCTTAGCCACATCATTCAATTCTAATGGAGAAACAAATGCTCCCGGTGGTGAAGAGGAAACCGAAATTATGGTTAAACTTAGTTGTCAACTTGTTTAAAACTGGCTAAGAGATGCACTGCTTGGTGGATATGTAGGGTGTTCCAGGAAGGGTTAACTGAGGGAAGGAGGCCCTTCCCCAGAGTGGACAGAGCCTTTCAGAAGCCCAGCTAAAGAGGTGTCAGAGAAAGGCAGGGCTGCTTTTGCCTGCCTGCTTTTGCTCCTTGCTGGTGAGTGTACCTACCGTACTGTCGCTTCCGCTGCCATGGAACTTGGCTGATCTCAGAACCCAGACTTCTCCAGCTTTCTAATGTGGACTGAAGACTCTCTAAGAACCCTCTAGGTCTGCAGTGCTAGCTTGGGACTCAGCTCAGTAGATTCTGGACATCTCAGAAGTCCTAGGGTTTTGATTTTACTGAGTTACGGGGATTTGTGGCCGCTAGTCACTGGGGGCAGATGGATGGGAAGATGTAAACGGGGTTCCGTGGCAAGCGAGTCACGAGAAGTTGGGCAGATGCTGCAAGGGGTTAGCCAGGGCGGTGGGAGACCGCCAGGGATGGAGAGTAACTGGAGATAGTGTGGATTGTTTTTTAATTATTACAGTCAACAGGTGCTCACATACACATGTGCACACATATGCACTTCCCCACCCCTACCACACACATAAATACAATTTAAAAGAAGAGATAGTGCATAAAGAACCCTCCAAAATGGAAAGACATGACCGTGAAATGTATTGATTGTATTTTTGTCCCTTTTTTAATTGTCAGTTATGATAAAAATACAAATTGAAATTTTTTCTTTAAATTTTTAAAGCTACATTACAATATGTGCGTGTGCATGTTTGTGTGTGTGTGTATGTAGTTCAGAGGACAATTTATGAGACTCAGTTTTCTCCTTCTACTATGTAGATCCTTAGGGATTGAAGTCAGGCCCTCAAGCTTGGTGGCATGCCCCTTCACCTACTTAGCCATCTTGCCTGCCTGCTGGCCTCCTCCTCCTCATCTTTCCCTATCCCCTTTCTTCTTATTCCCTAAAAGAGGCTGGTCTGCAGTGCACCTCTTTCCTGCCTGAGCAGGCTTTGCTGTCTCTCTCATGAACAGTCAAGCCAAGATCACATTCACATTCTCAGCCCCTCCAGGTTTTCATACTCCATCTCGGACATCCTCCAGTGTCATTGTGCGTGTATCTTATCTCAGCACCTTTGAAAATGTATGCCACATGCAATGTTTTCTCAGTGCCGCTGCTTAACATCAGAATCACTCAGAAGAACTGATTAAAAAATGATGGCGGATTCCAGGACCACCTTCGGCTAGTCTGTGTTTTCATTCTGGGTGAAAAATCCCCTGGCGTGGTGCCCATGACACGTGATGGCTGTCGTTACAGGAGAGCAGAACTCTGTGCAAGCATTTCCTCCAGTCATCAAGTTGGAGGGCCAGAGGACTTCCCTGAGTGAGCTACTCAGCAAAGACGGGTAGAGTCCCTGGAAATGTATTCCTGGGCCTGAGACAGAGCAGTCAGTTTCTCCCACGCGCCCCTCCCCCAAGCCTGCAAGCAGCAGCAGTACTCTTTGGAGAAGTATGAAGTCCAATCATTTTGATAAATCCACGGAAGATATTTTCTTTCTTTTTTTAAGCACTGTGTTTGTGTTCTTGCATGTCTGCTGAACTTGCCAGTTCTTTGCAGGAGATCCCAGGACCAAATGTTTAGTGTAATTGGAGGCCACATTGGCCTTCCCTTCTTCCCTTCCCTTCCCTTCCCTTCCCTTCCCTT
>NC_034599.1:66225323-66251915 GCF_900095145.1 Mus pahari | reverse complement strand
CTTCCCTTCCCTTCCCTTCCCTTCCCTTCCCTTCCCTTCCCTTCCCTTCCCTTCCCTTTCTTTTCCATTATTTCCTTCCTTTCTTTTTGTGGCTGGAAAAAAAAAAAGAATGGGGCAGGGAACGTGGGAAGGGAAAAATGGAGGAGGGATAGGAGAAAGAGGAGGGGAAAGAGGAAGAAGAAAGTGTTGGAAGGACATGGAGGAGGGAGAGGAGGAGAGAGAGAAAGAAGAAGAGAAAAAGTATGTATGAGGAAGGGGAAGAGGGAAGAAGGAGGGAAGGGGAAAGGGAAGTTCATCCCTACCCCGGTCAAAGACCATCTGAGGAGAATTCTGTGTTTACTTTATGTATTTAAGTATTAACTTGATACATTTAATTAATTAATAGGAACGTCCTCACCAACCTATCTTAATAATCCCCCAAAGACTTAAGCTTTTCTCTTGAGTCAAACATTTAGAGATTGGTTTCTTTTAAATGAGCAGGTCTTTGGAGTCGGGATTTTCTTGTGCATTTTTTGGCTCCTGGGTCGGAAACCCCCTGATTGAGGCCCTGACTGCTTGCTTTCTTAGAGGTTATTCCCCCATGGCTGAGACTGTTAATACTGATTACAGTGAAGAGCTTTCCAGGGTCGGCCTCCATGTCAGTGTTTGGGTTTCATGTGTACAACCTTGGCCTTCTTTTCAGTCAGAGTAATTGCAGCCTCCACTCTAGCAAAGAGTAGCGAGCATTGTGTTACAGGGAGTTTAGTCTGCTGCTCTCCTTACTTCTACGCTGCAGGCCTTTGAGCCCCCCGTTCTACACCGCTGTAATCGCTGTAGCCAGGGCAGACTGAGCCTCCTCTGCCTGTCAAACTGATGTCTTCTTCCCTGGCCATGCGCAAAGCTCCCATATGAAAGATGTGTTACCCATCGCCTGCTCACGCTGTCTAGACATTGACTCTCTACAACTAGGTGAGCTATAGTAAGTTTTAAAATTATCAAATTATTCAATTTTGCCTCATTTTGCTAACAAACAAATTATTGTCCAGAGACACAACATTGTCCAAATGTACCATCTAGTAGATGCAGAGATACCCATGTGCCAGCTTGTGGTAGCCACAGGCCACACAGCACATCTGGCCAGCGGCCCTTGTGAGCCACACAGCACATCTGGCCAGTGGCCCTTGTGAGCCACACAGCACATCTGGCCAGTGGCCCTCGTGAGCTACACAGCACATCTGGCCAGTGGCTCTCGTGAGCCACACAGCACATCTGGCCAGTGGCCCTCGTGAGCTACACAGCAAGCTCTTGTTTATCTTTGACTTTCCATCTCTATAGAAATGTTTGGGGTACTACTTGGCACTAGGTTGGAGGGAATGCCTTGCTTCCTGGCATGAGCAGGGAATGCTAATATTTGCCTGGACACACTTGATCAGTACACAAGGAAAATTAACTTTAAAATAAATATATGTATTTAGGTGACTCTGGGAGTCTGTGGTGGAAGATAGTGGATGCAATTGTACATGGCAAGTGGTTTAAGGTAAGGAGTACAGCCTGGTAGAGAACACTCTTTGAAATGCAGCCAATTCAGAAGTATTCTTGGGGTGGGGTGGGGGAGTCACAGGGAAAGCCCGAGAGTGAGATGCAAAGGGTGTCACCCCAGTCTGTCCCCTGATAACTACATTGACAGCCAAGCTCACTTCTCACCCTGGAAGATCCCACACACCATTTTCTGAATATTTTAGTTACAAATCAAATCAATAAGGTTAAATGTATTCTCCTTGCCTACCTTGACACATCTGACCTTGGAACAGTGTGAAATGGCAGGCTGTGATTTATAGTTCTCAAGCTCAGGAGCTCTGTGCTAGGACAAGTTGGTACCAGGAGAGGTTGCTCTGGCTGGAGGCCCAATGCCTATCTGTCTTCTATCACAAAAAGCCTCCGGTTCACCTCTGTGAGCATGCTAGCTCACATGTTCCCAGTATACAGCTGTCCTTGGCCTCTCTGAGCTGAAGATGGCATGCCTGAGCAGAGGATTCTGGGTGTGTTTTCCCTGGTATGAAGCACAGATGGGAATGCAGGCTCCTTGCTCTGTATGCAAGGGTGTCAGCGTGAGGCATGTAAAAGCAGAGGGTCTGCACAGGGGTCCTCTTGCCTCTTCCAGCACTGCTGAGATGCTGGTGGGGAAGCAGCTGCGTTTGTTAAGGAAAGTGCTGAGCACAGCCTTGTGCCCTCTGCATCATTCCTGAGCTCTGCACACAGAACAGAGCCCGTGGTTCATGGGTGCAATCAAGCACAAAGGGGTGAATAGCTGTCCTGGAAGCCAAGATGGACAGCAAGTGACTGGCTGTTAGAACATCAAGGCCCCTGTGTACCCTGGATGCTCTCTGAAGTAGAGTGGGTCTACGTAGTTGATACTTAGTTCTTGTGCCGGTCCAAGATCAATACCCAGCTTTGAGGCGAGCATCAAAATACAAAAGTAGGACTGTGGTGACAACACAGCCCTTAACATGCTTGTCACATGGATTTAGTTTTTACCATTTCTATTGCTGTGATAAGACAACATGACCAAGGCAGCTTATGGTATGTCATTGGTTTTGTGGCTCCCAAGGGTTGGCTGGTGTCCATGATGGTGGAGCAAAGGCTCAGCAGCAGAAACAGCTGAGCGTTCACCTCTCATACCACAAGCAGGAGGCAGAGAGAACTACCTTAAAATGGCACGAGTCTTGAAAATTCAAAATGACATGCTTCCTCCATCAAGGCCACACCCTTTAATCTTCCCCAAGCAGCCAACGGGAGACCAAGGGAACACCTCATCAAATAGTCACACCACACAGACTTGAGGGACACCTCCTCAGATAGTCACACCACACAGGCTCAAGGGTTTGAGTTTGATTCTCTGAACCCACTTTTTTTTTAATACAAGCAAAGTGTTGTGAATTCATAATCTCAGCACTGGGAAAGCAGAGACAGAAAGATCCCTAGATTTACTGACCAGCTGGCCCAGCTTAACTGATGAGCCTCAGAGTAATGAGAGACAGGGCCGAAGAGAGAGGGGGGGGGCTGGAGAGATGGCTCAGTGGTTAAAAGCATGGACTGCTTTCTCAGAGGTCCTGAGTTCAATTCCTAGCACCCACAGGGTGGCTCACAACCATCTGTAATGGGATGCCCTCTTCTGGTGTGTCTGAAGGCAGAATGATGAGAGACCTTGTCTCAAAAAACAAGGTAGATGATGTCTTAGGAATGACACCCAAGGTTGGCCTATACCCTCCCCCGTACACATACACATGTGCATTCACACATATCTCCTGAAGTACTTTTTAGTATTACCCAATATAAAGACAAATAATTTTGTGTTAAAAATGACTATTTTGGAATTGGAGAGTTGGCCCAGCAGTCAAGAACACATGCTACTCTTGCAGAGGACCAGGTTTGGTTCACAGCAACAACACAGTGCCTCACAACTGTCTGTGACTACCCTCCAGAAGAAATAACACCCTCTTCTGACCTCCCTGGGAACTGCACTCATGTGGCAAAAGACCTATGCATATACGATCTTAATTTATTTTTTGCATTTTGTGAAATAACTATCTTTCAAACACTTTTTAGGTTTTTCTTTTTCCTTAAATATGTGTGTGTGTGTGTGTGTGTGTGTGTGTGTGTGTATGGGTGTTTTACGAACACCTGTGTCATGAACACCTGTGTCTATGCACCACCAGATGCAGTGCCTGTGGAGACCAAAAGAGGGCTCCAGATCCCATGGGACTAGAGTTACAAACCCTTGTGAGTCACCATGTGGTTGCTGGGAACTGAATCTAGGTTTTTTGCAAGAGAAGAGGTTACTTCAATCACTGAGCATCTCTCCAGTCCTGTTTTCTTTCTTTCTTTTTAATATCCTTTTTTTTTTTTAAAAAAATTAATTCCTTGAGAATTGTTTTCTTTAGGAAAGCTAGCAAGTTTGTGTTAGCTCTTACAGAGACTCCACATCTGTACTGATGGCTTTGCTCGATCTCCTCTGTGGAAAGCAGTTGGGCTCACGCCTGAGTTTCTTCAGGTCTGAGCAGTCCTCCTTGCTTCGCTATTTCCTTGAGAATGGTTTCCTCTGAGAGCGAAGTCGTCTTCTCTGGGGACCCCGAGTTTATTCTCTGCTTCCTGAGGTTCTCTTCATCTGCTCCATAACATGCACAAAGGAAGGCTAGTCTCCACTGGCCCTACTCCAGGCATGACGGCATTCTTTTCTTTTGCAGTTCAGGGAAGCTAACTTGGACTCAGGAAAGCTACCACAGCTGGGCTGGGGTGTAGCTCAGTGGTAGAGCACTTGCCCAGCGTGCACAAAGCCCAGGGTTTGATCCCTAGCATCACAAACAAAACAAAACAAAACAAAATGCAAGTCATTATAGCTAATCCCGTGTGCCTGGCATAACACATCCTTAGATAAACAATTGCAAGTTTGACTGGGTTTCAATAAAACACTTGGCTGAAAATACACTTAAGCCTTTACTTACGGAGATGTCATAGTAATGGAGTTAGCCATATTTGTATGCCAAACATCTTTCTAGTGTCTTCGATGTGCTAACCTTTCTGTGTTAAGGTTCATTTAAAATAGTTGAGGTGTTGGCAAATGACAGCTAGGTACTTCCAGCCCCAAGGTTTGTGACAAGAGAAGGGTGTGTCCTGTGAGGCCACATGAATGACAGACAGGCGATTTCTTTTTTAGATACCCATTCTTAATTTGCAAGAAGCTCGAACTTCCATTCTGTGTCTGAAGGCTGTTACTGTTCTGAAAGAAGTCTTTGAAATGTTAATCAGATGCCTGTGGGTTCAGACATTTTCTCCCTCTCTAGTGCCAGCTCCCAGAGCTGTTGTCATAGCCCCTCCTTCTTGCCAAATATGGATGCCATCCAAGTGACTTCACTGTTGATACCAAGTAGAAGTGGTCATTCCAGGGTGACCTGTAGCTTGGGTCCCCAGGACTTTGGAATCTTCTGTCCAAGAAACCTGGAGCATCTTCCCAGCGGTTAGACAGTTGCTGACATCACTGGCAACCAGGAACTCTGGGTTTATAAATCACCAACTTTCTCACACCTGGACAGGAACTTCTGTCTTCTGAGTGTACTTCCATAAGTCAATTCTGTTAGCTTTTGTGATTCCGTTTCTTTGTCCACAAGGAGAGTGTTTTTGTTTGTTTGTTTGTTTGTATGCATGTGTGTTTGTTTTTCCACACCAGTCAATCCCACCATCTCCTCCTTTTCATTGACCATTAAATATTTCATAATTCATAAGGTTTCATCTGTAGCCATCTTTAATTTGGGATAGGTGTGACTTTTCGTGCATGATACAGGCTTTGGGGAGAACTACCCCCCCCCAAAGGCTCTAGTTGTCTTTGTAAGTCTTTAAGGAGAAATGTTGCTGTTTTAAGGTTTTGATTATTTATTAACAGAAGAGATGAGCGATTGTAGGCTTACCTATTAGAGCGAGTGGTGACCTGGGTGGGACTCCAGTCACACACAGCATCTGTGTGTTCATCAAGCTTCCCCCAAGGCTGACATTGTGAAAATGTAGTTTAATGATTAAGCCAAGGGACTTTCTAGTTACTGCTTTATATTAAACTACTTAATAACCTACAGATCCTGTGTAAATATCACCAGTTTTCTCACTAACATTCCTTCTCAGAGTCTAGAATTCTGCACTCCAGTCAGATCTCCCAGCCCTGGAAGCTCCTTCTAGGTGTGACAATTCCTCAGCTTCTCATGTTTCTTTGAACAATACTAGTTATTCTTTTACCATGCCTATCAAACTAGATTACTTTTGTGAGTCCTCAAGTTTAGGTCAAGGCTTAATCTGTTTGGTGCAATGCCATACATGCATGTGTTCTTAGTGAATTATATCTGGACATGTCTTATAACTGATGTTAATTTTGTTCACATCATGAAGGCAGTATCTAAATTTTTTCTACCATAAAGGCACTATTTTCTCACTTATAATTAACAAGTATCTTTTTTTTGTACATATATGTGTTTGTATGTCAGCGTATGGGGTGTAGTTGTGTGTGAGTGTGCACTTATAGTCTGTGGGTCCACCCATATGTGGGTATGTGTATGCACGTGGAGGACAAGAGCCAACTGTGAGTGTCTTTCCTCAAAAGGTGTCCATTTTGTTGTTGTTTGTTGGGCAGGGTCTCTTACTGGCCTGGAGGTCACCACATTGATGAGGTTGGCTGACCAGCAGTTCCCTGGGCTCTGCCTGCCTCTGCCTTCTCCTACATTGTGCTGGGATTACAAGCTTGACTCTCACACCTAGGCTTTCCCACACAGTGCCTAAGCTGGAGCACAGGTCCTTATGCCTGCATGGTCCCCAGATAAGCATCCTGTTAGGAGCTTACATGGATCCTGTGCAACCATTCCCTTCTTGTTCCACTGATCGCAGAGCCTCGGATGGCTCTTCCAGCAATGAACAGTTAAAGCCGTGCATGCCTAGCAGAGATTTCTGCTTCCTGCTTCCTTCGACTTCATTACTGGAATCATGTTGCAAGAGGAGCTGTTTTTCTTCCCTCTTTTATTACACCAGTTGGGTTCACAATTACTCATTTCATTTTTAATATTCCCGCGTGCTTTACTCTTCAGATTATCCCATCTTTGGCTGTTGGGAGTTCCTTTGAGTTGGATCCAATGTTCTTTGAAAACATGTTTGAGGCATTTACATACTTCACAATTAGGCGCATCTTGTGTTTTCTCCCACCCGAATTCTGGGATCAACTACTTTTCCAAAGAAATTCTAGCTTTAGAAAAAATAAATAAAATCAATAATGATGTTTAAAAATCAAGATGTAGATACTGGCTGTGCTTTTTACTACTAGTGTGTTGGGTGCTATTAACTGTCGACCTTCTAGGTGGATGGAATTAGGAAGTACGTGTATACATTATGCATACATTTATAATTATATAGCATTTATGAATATCTTTTAATTAACTTTAATTAAGAAGAGATTCATATTCTTACTTTCTTTCTTTTTTTCTCTTTTAATATTTTCAAATCAAGAACAGACCAAGGACATCAGCTTATTTGTTATTCTGGAACTTTGGTATCTCCTTCAGTGTCTGCTGGCATGAGAATCCCCAAGGCTCCATCCAGCAGAATCAATACTCAGGAGAGAAGGGAATTGAAAAGGCTGTGCTCCCTCTAGTGGTCAAAAAGAGTACCTGACGATTCAGGATGTGGGGAGACCTTGAATGTATGCCGGAGTTAGCAGAGTAACCAGCAATTAATTAATTAAGCAGATTAACCTACGGGGTAAAATAGATAAGCCGATTGAATTAGCATTCGACTCCCCTGTAACATAAATGACCCCTCGGGGGCAACACTTGGCTGGGCCGTTTGCTACCTGCCATCGCACAGACACTGTTTTACAAAATGTATTCCCATGCATCTTCTCTTTGGGTGTGCCTAACAAGCTCTGCAGGCAGACAGAGCCCTGTTTTATTGCTTACACTTCACAAACAAGAAGCCAGCCTCCAAATGGTTAAATGGGTTTGCCGAGTTAATGGGGCTTGTCTGGCATGTGCTTGGTGGAAGAGTGGGTCTGTTTGGTCATTGCTGACATCCTCCTGCTAAAGGATTTTAAAACACGTGAAACACTTCATTATGGTGTGTGTGTGTGTGTGTGTGTGTGTGTGTGTGTGTGTGTGTGGAGTAGGGGGGCAAACAAGTAAAAACCCAGAAAATCCCCACCCATAATTGTACGAGGAAGAAACCAGCATCTACCTACATTTGGACTCTTGGAAATATTTTTAGCAGTTCATAAAAGTAAGAAAAAAGACAAGTGTGACTATCTGTGACGCCCTTTATCAGGTTAGCACCCAGTTAAACCAGGTCAGGGGAGCTTTATAAACACAAACTCCAGACTCTCAATGAACTTCCTACCACCAGGTGTGGCCTGAGATACTCCAGTCTGGAAAGCTAGCCACCATAAACCCCCAGGGGCCTCAGAGGAGCCTATAACCACCTCATCCCCCTGTACCATCCCTGGACTTTTTAGAGGCCTTTTTTTCCCCTTTGGCTGAACAGAGATCTCTCACCACTGATCCTAACTAAAAGGAGATACAGCCGCTCATCATTTACCCAGGTTTGAAGCTACGAAAGAGGCTGATCAATATAGATTCATCATTCCACAGTCATCCGAGAGGCCAGCAAGGTTTCAGGAGCGCTATGCAACCAACAGGACTTACATTTCTGAAAGCTTCTGTCCCTCAAGCTTATTACAGAGGTAACCGTGGGAAGTCATAAAGCCGGATCATTCGTTTACAGTGAAAGACTTAATCTTACCCTTCTCCCGGGACTTCCTCTATTAGAGAACACTGATTCAGCATTCTAAGAGGACTGAGAGGTGCCCATTTCAAGTTATAATGCAAGGACGAAAGTCCTCTCTTTGCTCATGGGGGTTAACAGGGACTCCACAAAGGCTGCATCACTTGGACTCAGAGTTGGTGATTTTTCTGGAAACTCATTAGAACTGTTTCCCTCTTTGATATGCTATGAAGTGTGGTTGCTAAATCTGATTTGAAAAATCAAAATGGATAAAATATGCCACGAGATAGAGTTCCCGATTCTATTTGGGGAATTGAACAAGAAATAATAATAATAATTAAAAGAGCAACCCGTGAAAACATCTGTATCATTTACTCCTCAAGGTGGAGACTGTAAAGGCCACTTGAAGGCTCGGTAAAATTCTTGCCCTGGTTGTTTCCTCATGTCTGCAGCTAGCCAGTGAGGAGACAAGGAGCAGGCTCTCAAGTCAACATATGGTTGTGTCCAGGCGGGCATGGCACAGCTCTTCTCCCACACGCAGGTGTGACATGTGTTGTCTGGACACCACATGGCCAAGTTCAAAGATGAGAAGGGGATGGGTGTGCCCTCTGTAATGGTCCACTTCATCTGTGGGCACAGTCCCCAGAGTGACACATGGGATGGAGGCAACATACTTCCCCATTAATTCTATACAACAGGAAACATAATGGAAAACCCCATCTGCCTGCCTGCCTGCCTGTCTGTCTGTCTGCCTGCCTGCCTGCCTGCCTTCCTGCCTGCCTGCCTATCTTGGATGCCTGGGGAACACAGCAGAAGACAGTCTTTATATATAACTATCTGAGCTCTGCCAACCAGGTCATGGAGATGTTATCTTTTGTGATTAAACCATCCAAAACTCCCACAAGAATGGGTGAGACAAGCCACCCAGAAGACAAATATCCTTTACAATATGGGTTGTCAGCGAAAGGAGCCATGAGCCTTGATCACCCTTCTCAGCTGGCTTGTCCCCATCCGGGTCAACACCAATGCTAGGAAACGTGGTTGCTAGTTCAGCCTTCCATGGCTCTTTTCCCCATTCATTCTGTGTGTGCGGCTCACTCATGGGAGACATAGACCAAGCTTCTCCTGCTCTAAGACCCAGCTCACAGGGAATGTCTAATTTCCTTCTTCAGTCACTACTGGACGTTCAGGGTGCGCTCTCCCTGTTCTCTGCTACAGAACAGTGGTATGGAAGACTCTTGTCCCCACAACGCCTTTCCAACCTAAAGCCCGATGCTGACGTCAATGGTTAAGACACAGTAAGCTGGGGATAGATGTGTTCTGTTTGCATGAAAGAATGAGAGGAAATGGGGGGGGGGAGTCACTATGCTCAGCACTGTGACAAGAGTACACTCTTGGGTCTAAAATGTAATTGAAAGAAGTTCTGGTTCAATCCAGTGTTTCCTAAAGTGTGTCTGGAGGGACATAAGACCCTTTGGTATGTTTAGCTTCCATTGAAAGGAAAGGAAGGAGCATGGAAAAGATTCTCAGATAAGTTCTAGAACACTCCATAGTGTATATTCTTCCCTGTGAATTATGTGTCCTGATAAAGATCCCAAGAAGACTGACCAGTCAAGACATCTTGTCCTGGTTGGTTTCATCTAACATTAAGCAAACAAAGTAAGGGGGCCTGGCCATGGTATGCTGCTGTGTTGGCAAGTCCTGATCTGTTTGTGGATGGAAGACTAGAAGAGAATTCCAAACCAGGGAAACTTCTGTTATAGCATCTGTTCTCAGAAAAGTGGGTCCAAGAGAAGCAGCAGAATTGCTTGGGAACTTTGTAGAAATTCAGAGTCCTGGGGCCCACCACAGGCCTGCTGAACTAGATAGAGATCAGGGGTCGGTGGGAGATTTAACTATGGTACCTTTCAGTCTGGTGCATGTTTAGGTGTGTGAGTCACTGGGTGGGAGGAACACCCCTGGCTTGGCATGTGTTGGGGAAGGTTTATCTGAGGAGTGGGTTAGAAGAAAACACAAGTGTGAGGTCATCTCTTTTGTAATTCTGGTCATCAGGTCTGCCTGCAGAACACATGCCTTTCAGTCCTTATGCCAGAATCTTTGTTGGAGAAGGTTGCCTGTGGGTAGGTTGCCTGTGGTTAATTGTCTAACTCAAAGAAGTGTGAACAAACCCTTGGTCCATGAATCTAAAGCAGTAACTTCTAATGAGCTCATCTGTGTGAGCATATGGTATTTTGCTCACCCGTTGCCTGCCCGTCTTCTGGGTCTGAACCGGGAGGGGAAGAAGTAGTTTTATAAGGTTGCCACATTGAGCAGAACTTGGAGTTGCACAATCCAACAGTTCCCATTGTCCATCCGCCCTAGATGATCCATTGTTGGTTGTTTGGAACTGAGAATTCCTGGAGTGTTGAGAAGGAACCTGGAGTCAGGTCCAAGGCTCCTGGGAAGAAATGTTCAGTCAGTACAGGTGTGGATGGGGGAGTGGAGACAGATGGGCCAGACATCTGCCATTTCAGGGTGAGCAGTGACAGAGGGATCCACACCTTAGTCCTGTCAATGGACACTGTTTGCTTTTTCTAGTCAACTCTTTAGCTCTTACCTGTTCTGGTCAGTGAACTAACCTGTCAGGAAGTACTCTGAGCCAACGACAACCATAGCCTCTCACCAGATCCCTTGCATACAGAAAGCAGTACATCAGCCCTTGGCGTTGTCCTTAAGACTCAATGAATTCAGTCCATGTGGCCCATCTGCCCAAGCTTAACCCCTAGCACACTCACGAAATAGAGCTTGGGACTGGGAAGAGGACTCAGGTAGTCAAGTGTTGCCAAGCAAGCATGAAGATTGAGTTCCATCTCCCGAACTCACAGTTAAAAAGCCAGTTGTGGTAGTTGTGTGTGATTGCAATCCCCAAAACTGAGGAGGTGGTGGGAGGTGGAGTCATGGGGCTCACTGGCCAGCAAGCTTGACTGAATCAGCAAGCTCCAAGCTCACGACAGACCCTGTCTCTAAAAGGACAAAGGAAATCATTCATCTTCACACACTCATGTATGTGCACCAGGCATGCATGTTCACCCCCCCCCCACACACACACACACTCACACTCACAACTTACATCCTGAGACCGCTGGCCCTGCGTTTGTTCACTGGAACTCTGGATCCCTGGTTTGAGTGGCCAGAGGTCCCCACAAATGTCTTTCATCCCTATGGGTAGCTGAGCTCAAAGACTCTCTCTCTCTCTCTCTCTCTCTCTCTCTCTCTCTCTCTCTCTCTCAACTCAGGCTTTCCATTTCAAAAGACAGCTTTCTAGAAAAGGGGAACGAATCTGGAGGGAGGGTTGATCACCTGGGGGTCATTTCTCAGACAAAGGTGTGCCCTGCTTCCCTTCCTTTCAGAGTGGAACTCCGCACAGTGTCACCTAGATTGTCCCCTTCTCTTGGCATTTGGAAGAAGATCCTTTTATGAGAGCCTTAATGCTGGGTTTCCCTTTGATGCAAGCTCCCCTTCTGTGTTTCTAGAACTGCAACCAATGACACCTTTACACAACATTTTGTAACATGATGCTCACACTTAGAGCTTTAGATTTTAATTTTTTTTTATTAAATTGCTTTCCTAAAATTACTTAGAAGCTGCCTGTTCTGGAATTAGCTTTTCTCTAATAAATTGTGGGGGATAGCAACCTCAGACTAGTTAAGGCTGAAGAAAAAACCAAGAAGTGGGAGTGCTGTAGTGGGCTCTCATCCAATCCCCTGCCCCTGCCCCTGCCCCTCTCTGAGGCTAGCACAGGGGGAGGGGATGGTGCAGTAAGCAGCTAGGAGGGAATTAATCCTTGTAAAACTGATGAAAGGATATCAGATCTCGTAAGGTTTCCTCAGGTCTAACAGTGAAAAATGCTGCTCTTCATTTCCCCCACCCCCAAAACTTCTTACCATGAAATTGAAATGCTGGTCAACTTTTAGAAGACAGTGCTCAAATCTACACTGTACACCCAGCATAGCATTGCATCTAAGGGCAGGGCTTGTGGGACCAAACCTCCTATACCTGCAGCTTTATGAAACATAATGACTGTCAGACTTAACACCTCTCATCTCTTTCTTACCTGTGTGACACTGTGAAGCCTGCTTCAAGTCTTGTGACATTGTGCAAGTTACTTCTGAGATTACCTTGACATGAGAGTCAAGTGCCAGTGCCAGTGAAGGAGGAGCGTTACCTACCAGAGGCCAAGAGATTGGATAGATTTGGGGAGCCATGGGCAGATAAAACATTCATCACCACATAAGCTTCTATATAGACAGATATTGGCAGGTTCACAAGCATAGGCTGTACACACACAGAGGTAGACACACAGGCTTGTAGACAGACACACACATACAGGCTAGTGAATTAATGCAAAGGTTCAGGCTACTGACCTCAACCATATTTATAATAATAATAATAATAATAAAAACAACAACAACAACAACAACAACAATAATAATACCTACATTTTTGTCATCATTAGCAGATTATATCCTTGCTTATTTTTGAGGTTCCCTGGAAAAAAAAACCCTTAACCACCCCCTCCAAAAACCTGGAAAACCTGAAAAAAAAAACCCTAAAATTCTAAAAAAAAATAAAACCCTCAAGAACCCTAAAAAGACCCCAAAAATCCCCTGAAATCCTTTAAAGCCATAAAAAACACTAAAACACTAAAATGCATTAAATATCTTCTTGTTGTTGTTGTTGTTATTGCTATTTTTTGCTAACTCATAACTTTCCAGATGACCAGCATTAACCATGTAATACTGGATATCTGTATTTGCACCATGTCATCCAAATGGAAACTGGCCCTTAATGGCCTTCTGTTCCCTTCTCTTGGTATACTCTCCAGCAAAATGAAGCCATTTGAGTCAAAGGCTTAGCCCTGCCATAGGTGTGTGTGATAAGTTCTCAGCTGATACCAACCAGTGTTACCGTTATTTTGTGGGAGCAGTTAGCTAGCTACTCTGCTTGGAACCAGAACTGGTTCTAACTGGCTGAAGATTGCTCAGCTATGTTCTCATGGTGTCATTGACTGGGAAGAGTTTGCTAGTAAAATCTCAACAGGTACAAAATGTGTGGCTATATTTGTAACATGTTCAGGAATTCAGTCGGAGGGAAGGATAGTATCCTATGGCCCATGCAGCTCAACACAGTGGGCTTCAACCTGCCTTTATCTAGAAGCTTAAACTCTGCACAGAACAACAGGGATGGACTCTGAGATTTTCCATCGGAGCAAAGCAGATTTAATGGCCTTTTGGCGATAGCTGAGGACGTATATTTGAGATTTAACACTAATGCTAGAATGAGCTTTTGGGGGGGGATGCAGATATCTTTGAGTTACCCAGAAACTAATCCCTCACTCAAGCTCTGGTGAGTAACCCCAATTTTGTGGGGATCTAGAATTCCGCTGTCTGACATATTCTAGGTTGATACTTTTGGATGGAGGTATCGTAGTCATGGACACGTTTGGGGTCTCTAAAGTCCAGTAAGGGTATCTCTAACCATATGTAGTTATGGGGCACTTGACTGTAGCCACTATGGCTAAAGTACTGAACTCTGAATTTAATTTAGCTCTAAGTCATTTGATTTCAGTGGACATAGTCACAAGCATACAATGACCCTGCTCAAGAGAGCTGTTGAGAGACTTTTTCTGGGGAGATGGGAACGAATATCTACTCACTCCAGATAGGACCCTGATGGTTAGACTGCCCCTCTGGCAGAAAATCCCACTGAAGTCTAACTTGGTCAACTGATGAATTTATTGGAATTACTTACAAGAGTGTGGGGGAGAGGCTACTTACATTGGTCCAGGTAACTCAAAGGTATCTGGATCATCAAAAAAACAGTTCCAGAATAGGTGTTGACTCTCAAAGTTGTGTCCCTGAAACTCCCTTGCTCACCTTGCAGGCAGCTCCAAATGAAGAACCTCTTCTTCCTAAATAACTGTATACAGCTTCTATACATGTGTAACTCCTGAGTTTGTTAAGTTTCATGTGCTTCCTGAGCCTTGTATGATTCCGCAGTCTTATGAGCCTCCCTCTTCCATCCAAAAAGGAACATTTTAATTTGGAAGAAGTAACTAAGAGTAACAGCACAAGTCCAGACCTCCAATTGGGAACCTGACAAAAGGCTCATTCCATTGGCCCTATCTACCAAAAGCAGGGGACCTCACGGTGTTCTACCCACACAATCACTGGTGGCAGCACTTGTTGAAAATACAGACTCTTGAGTACTACTTTGTGCCCTCAACACAGAAATTCTGGGGCTGAGATCAACCAATCTGCACTTTCACAAGCACTTTGTGTTGCTTGAACCAGGCTGGGCTTGTAGTAGACTACACAGCCAAGGCATGCGCAGTCATATGCTCTGCTGGATATTGAACCCAAGGCTTTGTGCACACTAGGTAAGCTCAATAACAAGTGAGCCACACCCCCAGCCAAGTATAAGTATCTTTAAGTGACTTTGTGGCTAAGTCTAAAAGAGTGTGAACCACAAAATACCAGTTTCTCTAATTACCTCATAGATCAAATCTTTCCAGTCTGGACTCCCCGAAGAAGACAACCAAGATGATGAAGATGGAAACCATTATGGGAGCCTCCTGTCAGCTTCTCTGTTAGAGCTTGAAGACCTCATTGACCTTCATGAGGATATTACTAGCACTCAATTTTCTGGGAAGCAGATGGGCTCAGCCAAGGGTGGCTGCTGTCCCAGCCTCAAGGCAGTCACACTAAGTCCTGCGTGCCCGTTCCTCTGCCATGTTCGTAATATTCCTGTGAAAAGTCTCTTCTGGTCCAGGAGTTATGCTCACTTAAATCTGTGGGAAATAACAAGGCACTGGCCCATGAAAGGTTTCAATGAGGTAAGACACTGTGTGTCCCAGGAAAGTGCAGAAGGGGACAGGGCTCCTTTCCCGGGAGTTGGGCTCCAGTCCCTATCTCCTCACCATGATAGAGCTTGGCTCTGGTCTGTGGGCTAGGACTTTGGGACCCCTTTTTGTCAAAGGAAGTATGGAGACAACATGGAAATCTACATCCTTTGGCTAATCAAAGTATCCCATACTTTGAAGTACTGTCTGTAATGAGAAATGAGCTAAAATAAAAACAAACAAGAGTCTAGAGCATCTGACAAGAACCAGTCTTCCATGGAGGAGAGTCATCTCTGCATCCAACTGGCTGGAGGAGAGTCATCTCTGCATCCAACTGGCTGGAAGACAGAGCGGGAAACATGAAGAGAAGTTGAGAGAGGTGCTGCAGGCTCAACATAGGAAACCAAAACACTCATTCAGCCCCTCAGCCCGCACCCATTGATATGGAGTAGAGGAGCCACAGTGGAGACGTGGAAGCTCTGCAAACCCACTGTTCCAGGAGAGCCTTGGAAGAACCAACCCACGGAAGCAGCCTATCCTATCTCATACATAACATGAGTAGTTTTTACTTACTTATTTATGTGTGCAAGTGGGTGCGCCCACTCCTGCATGTGCAAGTGGGGGTCAGAGGTCAACATTGGATGGTTCCCCTCATTGGTCTTCACCTTATTTTTGAGACAGTGTCTCTCATTGAACCTGGAGCTCATCATTTTGACTAGCCTGTGTGACCAGCCACTGATCCTCCTGCCTCTGTGCTGGGATTACAGGAGTGTGCTCCCACACCTACGTTGTCATGTTTTGTTTTGTTTTGTTTTTCATTCAGGGGCTCTAAACTCAGGTCTTTATGTTTGCGAAGCAGGGGGTTTATCCAGAGCTATCTTACCAGCCCCATCTAAATTGTCTTTAGGACCATTTTCACTTTACACTTGGCTATGAACAACTACAAACTTAAGAATAATATTATATAGTAACCACTACTGTAGTAATCACTACTGTTACGGTTTGAATGTGAAATGCTTCCCATTGGCTCAAGTGTTTAAACACTTGGTCCCTGGTTGGTGGCACTGTTTGAGAAGGTTGTGGACCCTTGAGAAGGTGGAGCTTCACTGGAGGAAGTTGGTCAGTAGGGGTGGTTCTTGAGGTTCTGTAACCCAGTCCTGCTTTCTGTTCTTTCTCTGCCTCCCAAGTGCAGATACAGTGTGGCCCTGAGACTCAGCCCTAGCCCCAGCTTCTGCCCTCATGTCTTCTCCACCTGAAAAATTAAATCCTCTTCAACTGTGAGCAAAAATTAGATCTTCACCCCTTAAGTTACTTCTGTTAGGAGTCTGCTGGTTGGATGTTCTGTTTCTGTCCTGTACAGTGCATATGAATCTAGTCTGCTGCTGGAGGGCGTCTGGAGGGCGTCTGGAGGGTGTCTGGGTACTGCTCTTTCGTGGCTATTATGAAGAATGCCACCACGGATATTTCCAGGTCAACTTCACACTCACTTCTCTAATGGCAGAATCACTGGCTTGCAGGGCATGCATACAGAGGTCAGGTAAATACTAACAGCTTTCCAAAGGGTTGGCAGTGATTTGACGCTCACTAGAACGTAGGAGTTTTTAAGTTCTGAAAACTTTCTGCCTCACAGTGATGTCTGAACTGTCATCTTTAGAGATCCAATGCTGTGGGGAGGTCTTGGCCCCTTCTGGCTAGTCATTTACATGGAGGAGTGGGTCTTCTGGCTCTTGTCACAAGAGCCATGATGAGAACAGGAACAGCTTAGCGTCAGGGAAAAGGAGCCTAGCTTAGCTAGGTTGCCTGGTTCACTAGCCTCTTTCCTCAGCCATAGTCCTGAGCTTAAACCTCTCTGCTTCAGGTCCTGTTGTCACCCCCATGAAATCATGGATTTGCCATGTGTCTTTTAGACTGTGCTTGGTCCCTGAGCAGAGCTCTGTCCCCAGGAAGGCATGGAATCCCCCTTCTCTTCAGTTTAAAGCAACTCCATTCCCTTAACTTCTTTGTGCTGGACTCCATCTTCCCTCAGCCCTCCCCCAAACTCCTTCTCTACTTTTCTCCAAAACAGGAATTATTTTGCACATTTTCTTTCCAAGTCCAAAAATAGGAAAGGGAAGGGAACAGCTAATCTGGTCCAGCTGCTGGACCGCTACTTAACAAAGATGTTTTAAAGCCATTTTCTCTCTGGTTTTTCCTTCACATCTGTACCATCTCCCACCTCCCACTCCTTACACACACACACACACACACACACACACACACACACACCCTAAACCTCCTCTCTAGAATCCAGGGAAGATATTTCAGGGGCTGCACCCAAAAATGCCAAGCGCATACCAGCCAGTCCCCATCCCGTCCTCCTTGCTGTTCCTCATGTACATTCCAGCACATTCTACCCCAGGCAATGTCCTGGACTTCTGGCTTTATGGGGAAGTTTGGAAGGCAGGAAAAGATGTGAAAGAGAGACCCCACCTCTGTAAAGAATGCAAGTTCAGTGAGGATGAAAGCTGGGAACTGATTGCATTTGTTCGTGAATCACTATGTGCTATACCTAAGTCGTGCGTCCCGTACACTTATTTCTCTGACCTACAGTTCCCAAATGTGGCAGGCCTGGTGGTCAGTTCTGGGGCTGATGCTAATATGACGTTGCCACATTGCCTTCATTGAAGACATTTGTGCTGGAGGATGATCTGAGCAGGCACTCAAGGGCTTAATATAGTGTTCTTTATGGTCATAGAGTATATCACCAAAATGGAGGGCTTCTGACAGGAAAATGGACCATGAGCAATTAAATGGGCCATCAGGCATGGATTGAAGCTGTTGTGGGTAATGAGGAGAAATGACGACTCTGTGACAGAGACAATAATAGCATTTAGCCTGGAGCACTTCCCTGGATGGAAGAATTCCAGCCAAGTGGCTATGAAAAAGGGAGGTGCATATTTCCAAGGATTCCCAGAGATCCCGTTCCCAGTGTAGGTTCCTATCTGTACCCAGACTTGTAAGCAGAACCAGACAGGTATCGGGTCAGCTTCTCCAGCAACCAGCTTAATCTTAGCCTCTGTCTGTCCATAGCCTCCTTAAACCTTGTGCCCTGCAGTTGGTAAAAGGGGCTGTGCCTCTTTTTCCAGTCCCTTCTTAGCAAGGGGCTCACCCTTCTCTTGCACAGTCTAATTTAGACACGTGGGGCCTTTAGATGTAGTCTGTGTCTCTGCACCCTTTGTCTACAGTTGAAAAGGCCACGTGCAGTGTTAGAATATGGACCTTTTCCAGCAATGGTTTCTGACACTTCACTAAGTCGCAGTTGTCTGAGCATCTTTGGAGGGAAACCCTCATGTTCAAATCCAGGTCAAATCCAAATCCTGGAAGGCCTTTAAGGGAGCATCTAAGGAGTTATCTCATTTGGGCAAAAGAGAATCTTGAGACAAGAGCGAGTCTTCATTCTTAGCTCAGAGACACGGGAGAGGCTCCCCTTGTTTTTTTATGCAGGATCTGAAATTCACAAAAGAAAAGTAAGCAGATGCCCAAAGGGGCTACAGAGACACCACATTCTGGAAATGGGGAGTTTGCTGCCCAGCCTCTGTGTCTCCCCTCCCCACATCAGCATCAGCAGCACCCAGGAAATATTGAATAACCCCAAATGCATGAAGTCAGTATTTGGCATTGGAGAAGAACAAATACTTTTAAAAGTCCATTAGGGCTGGAGAGATGACTCGGAAGTTAAGAGCATTTGTTACTTTTGCATACCAGGGATCCGTTCTCCGGGCCCACACAGTGGCTCACACAGCGTCCGCACAGTGGCTCACGCAAACCATCCCTAACTCCAGATTTAGATCTAATGTCTTCTTTTGACTTCCGCAGGCACACAGCACACACATGGTGAAAATATATACAAGAAGGACAAACACTTATAGAAATAAAGTAAAAGCCGGGTGTGGTGGCACACACCTTTAATCCCAGCACTTGGGAGGCAGAGGCAGGCGGATTTCTGAGTTCGAGGCCAGCCTGGTCTACAAAGTGAGTTCCAGGATAGCCAGAGCTATACAGAGAAACCCTGTCTCTAAAAAAAAAAATAAATAAATAAAAATAAAAATAAAAAAAGAAATAAAGTAAAATAAATAAATCCTTAAAAAGTTTTACGTATACACAGACACACCCGCGCGCGCGCACACACACACACACACACACACACACACACACGCACACACTACAATTTGGAAGACATTCCTAAAAGAAACTGGGAATATCAGTGATTCCTTGAGGTGGCTGTTAGTGGAGGACCTTCAGTGAGTTCTGTCAGTATAAACCAGTGTGATAGTCCAGTAGAGACTGTTGCTGGAGGATATGGTGTGGCATCTTTGAAGCTCAGCCAGCTGGTGACTCCTTCACCTGTCCAGCATCCACTCTCTTTAGTTTGAAGTGTTCTCTTTAGTTTGAAGTGTTCTACAGCTATCTTAGGCAGGGCTACTCTTCAGTCCATGTGACTAAGGTGGGACCTCCCACACCTTCTACATCTAGTGTTGATGGTTTAGAGATGAAGTCATGGTTCAGCCTGGCTCAAGGAGGGTCAGTCTGCTTTCAAGAATTCTCTCTGTCGCTGGCGAGATGGCTCAGCAGGTAAGAACACTGACTGCTCTTCCGAAGGTCCTGAGTTCAAATCCCAGCAACCACATGGTAGTTCACAAACCATCCATAATGAGATCTGACGCCCTCTTCTGGTGTGTCTGAAGATAGCAACAGTGTACCTATTTATAATAATAATTTCTTTTTTAAAAACGAATCCTCTCTGTGTTTCTCTGTCTCTCTCTCTCTCCTTCTCTCTCTCTCTCTCTCTCTCTCTCTCTCTCTCTCTCTCTCTCTCTGTCTCTCTGTCTCTGTATAGTATGTGTGTGTGCATGTGTGTGTGAATGTCTGCCTCTGTCTGTATAGTGTGTGTGTGTGTGTGTGCCTCCATCATGTGCATATCTGTGGAGACCAGAAGTTGGCTTCATGTATCTCCCTCTATTGCTCTCCATCTTGTTTTTGAGACGAAGCCTCTCACTGAACCTGAAGCTCACCATCTTGGCTAGCTTGGCTGGCCAGCGAGTTCCTGGGATCTGCTGCTCCCTCGCCCTCAGCGCAGGAGTTGCAGGGCCCCAGCTGAGCAGGAGAGGACAATCTCAGGTCACATGCTTGTCCTACAAGCAACTTTACTTAGTGACCATTTTTCTAGCTCTCTTTCAAAAATTTCTGAGAGGAGTTTTTTCCTTAAGATTCTGAAGACATTCAACTGTTTTTTCTTATTCAGTATTTAATTTCCTCCTAAGCAGAGGCTTTCTTCTTCCTGAAGACTGGCTAAGTATAATTAGGAAACTGTAAGTGTTCTGAGTCTTTCAAAGATACCTTCTGGGTAACTCAAGACGAAGCTAGCTAATGTCAATTGTCCCTACATAATTACTAAAAATGTCCTAATAAAAGGGGCCTTAATTGCTATGGCACATGACAAGGCCACTCCACCCAAGGGGATCTTCTTCAGTTACTTATAAGTTGAAGAATATGTTTTGTCTTTTTCAAAGCTGTGTCTTTAATGAGGCAAAGAAATCCAGTTAGGGAATGGAAGCAGGAGAGAGATTTGTTTAAAAATAACTACTGCAGCCTTTGCAAAGTTTTTCTAGCACAAATCCAGTAAGAATCCAACAATAATTTAGAAAAGAACAAACCCCAAACCTCCCAAGCTGTTGAAAGAGTTTGATGGGGCTGCCGACTTCCCTGCCTCAGCGCCCTTTCACTTGAGGAATCCGCACTTGCTAAAGGCCATCAGATAACTCATAGCTGGATATTTTCTTTTAAAGCCAGAAATGGTTTTGAATCCTATGATGTGCATCGTTATCAGGCCAGTTAAAGAAAAATAGAACCTTTTATTTGGGGAGTATCCTCAGGAAATGAGATTTATAAACAAAATTTTCTGCCACAAACTTTTGTCCCCTGAGTAGCTCCTGATGGAGGAAAAAATATGTACATCCTCAGCAAGGGGTAGGGAAGCCTGTGGAGGCGCTGGGTCTGCCCCCTCATCCATGCGAGTGGTGTGTGTGTGTGTATGTGTGTGTGTGTGTGTGTATGTGTGTGTTCATGTGTATGTGTGTGTGTATGGGTATGTGTGTATGCATGTGTGTGTATGCATGTGTGTGTATGCATGTGTGTGTATGGTGTGTGCATGTGTGTGTGGTGTGTGCATGTGTGTGTGCATGGGTGTGTGTGTATGCATGTGTATATGCATGGGTGTGTGGTGTGTGTGTACATGGGTGTGTGGTTTGTGCATGTGTGTGTGTACATGGGTGTGTGTGATATGTGCATGTGTGTGGTGTGTGCATGGTGTATGTGCATGGATGTGTATGTGGTGTGCGCATAGATGTGCATGTGTGCATGGGTGTGTAAATATGTGTGTATGTGTTTGTATGTGTGTATATTTGTAAGTATGTATGTGTCTGTGTGTGTGTAGATGTGTGTGACTATGTGTATCTATGTGTGTATAAATGTGTGTGTCTCTGTGTATGTTTGTGCATTAGTATGTGTGACTCTGTGTGTGTACCATAGTGTGTGTGTGTGTGTGTGTGTGTGTCTGGGTGTGAGAATGTTTGTATGTGTGTGTGTTAGTGGCCGGGCATGGTGGCACATGCCTTTAATCCCAGCTCTCGGGAGGCAGAGGCAGGCGGATTTCTGAGTTCAAGGCCAGCCTGGTCCACAAAGTGAGCTCCAGGACAGCCAGGGCTATACAGAGAAACCCTGTCTCAAAAAACCAAAAAAAAAAAAGACTGTGGGTGTATATGTGTGTGACTATGTATGTATGTATGTGTGTGTGTGTGCACACGCGTGCATGCACTCACATGGAAGCCAGAGATTAATGCTGAGTGTCTCCATCAGTCACTCTTCACCTTAGTATTTGGGACAGAAACTCTATATCTGGGGCTCCCTGATTCACTGGGCTGAATAACAGGAGTCTCCCTGTCTCTACCTCCTTAACTTTGGTTTACAAATGTACACTGCCACTCCCAGATTCTAAATCTGTCTGTCTGTCTGTCTGTCTGTCTGTCTACTTACCAGTGCTGGAGATTGAAGCCCATCATTTCTGAGTCATACCCATTCAAAGTCGACATGGTGGCTATATCAGTAGCTCACTAGCCATTGGGACTTTACACTTCCCTTCTAAGTGGCACAGAAAAGAAGCTGGGGCCATCACATCAGCAGGGGATTTATCATCAATGAAGTGATCATTTATCTGAATGATCATTTACCATACACCAAGAATCACTTCAAAAACCATACATGACTGCTTATCCTTTATCTTACAATGAGTTAAGATGATCATTTTGTGTGTTGAGACTAAAGCACAGCTAAGTTGCCGTGCCCAAGTTCATACAAATAGTGAGATGTAAAGGTGAATTTCAAATGAAGGTACCACAGTCCCAAGCCTATGCTGCGCATCCTTTCCCTCCTCTTCTTTTCTCTAGTATGAAAGACAGCCTGGCCACTCTAGTATGAATGACAGCCTGGCCACTCTAGTATGAATGACAGCCTGGCCACTCTAGTATGAATGACTTCCTGGCCACTCATGAGTGATATTCTGTCCACTAACATGAATGTCAGTTTGGGTGGAAAATAGATACCTTCTCTTGATATTAGTTTCTTCTCTAACACCTTCTTCCCTTTCCTAAAAAATTCACCAGATTTCACACACAATGATTATACTTGCTGTCTGCAATTTCTCAAGATTCCCTCCTACAAAATGTCCTCTCAACGACCTCACTAAAATCCCCCCCCCCCATCAAATTCCATCTGTGTTGATTGAGTAGATGGGAAATTCTCATTTTGTATCTTCTTTGCTGAGCCTGGAGCCAGCAATTCCTAAAGCCTTCCCATTGGTTTCCAGGGCATACCATATCCCCTTCCATCACAAGCCACTCTTCAGTTTCAGAGGCAGCATGTCCTTGTCTTCCTGGCATCTTGCTATGGGTATATCTCGGGACTCTAGTCTTATAATTCTTCTCTTGTCTGTCTACAGTCTGGTGACATCATTCAGTTTCATGGTTTTCAGTACCTACACCTTCTGTGCTTATGTCACCAGCCTGTGCTTCTCCCCTAACTCGAGACAGTAACATCCCCCAGTACCCAGATTTCACATGTGTGAGAATGAGCTACTGGTTAAGCCCAGCAACACTTCCATGGCGTGTCCATGTGGCTTTTCACCACATCCATCACTGCTCCCTCACCCTAGCTCCCGCCACCTCCTGCTTGGATGATTGTAATAGTTTCCTAATTATTTTCATGTTTCTACCCTTGGCTAGAAGAATCAGATCATGTCACTGCTCTGCTCAAAACAATTGGATGGTTTCTCCACGTGAGGAACAGGGAGGCTGGTTCTGGTTTCCAAAGACGGCTACTATGGCACTGTCTAGCATACACACACTTCTTACAAATGTGCTTTCTTTTTTTTTAAGTGAAGTTTGCATTATTTCTCTTGATCAGGACAGACTCAGAGATTGGCAAGAAGGTAGAGGTAACTTTCGAGAGGAATCGCGCACGCCAATGTGGTAGTACACCACTCATCTGGCTCTCTGAAGATGCTTGCTACAGATCCTTGAGGTTTCATACAAAGACTCCAAACACCTCAATGTGCCATGCTGTGGGGAAGTTCGCATCCTCGGCAGAGGCTGTTTGCTGCTGTCCCCTCTGAGAAGCACAGCTGAGGTCCCAGGTAGCTGGAGTTACCTGCAGGCCTATGACAGGGGATGCCTTATAACCTTTAATCTTCACCTGTCGAACACCAGCCTTGGGGTCTCCAGAGGAAAAATTCTATGCTGTGGAAATAGTATGGGAAGTATGTAAGACATCTCTCACAGGATTACTACCACACAACCCATGAGTGTGAGAAAAATGATGATTGTTACTGTATGAAAATGGGAGCAGAACCACAATGACATATGCCTCCCTTGGGCCCCACCCTCTTCCTTCAGGTACCGTTATACTAATGATAACAGCCAGTGTACTTTGTCATCATTTGACACTCATAACATCAGGAAAAGTATTTACCTCCTCCTAATTCTCCATACAAATGTCAAGATTCGATTTACTACTTGGCTCTCATGAGGAAGCAAAGACTAACGTGGTTACCATTGCCTTTAAAATATCTCCACATAAAACCCAGAAAATAAACACTCCGTCAGGAAAACCAAAAGGTTTATAGCAAGAGAATTTTAACCTTGAAAACCGCCCAGCCTCAGAATCTCGAGTTTACGTAGGAGTTTGAAAGTAATTTGCCAAGTGGGCAAAATACTCACGCAGCCCCCAGGGATACCACCAGCGCTGCTATGAGTCAAGAGATGGGATGTCACATTCCTGAGTCTACGATACCGCCCGTGCGCCTAGTACTTTGAAAAAGCACCGCAGGCTTCATTTATCAACTTAGAATTTATGTTCTGACTGCCTACTGTGTTCTTAAAGTTGCTTTCGACACGGAGAACTCTGCAAGAAATTAAAAGAAAACCTGTACCTCAAACAACTTACATTCTTCTCTTCAAATAGAGTGATCTGGCTGCCAACACTCCCACTGACTGGAGTTTTAGAACGCATGTGTAAGAGAGAGCAGTATTTGGCACTTGCTCTTTGTCCCTGACCACACTGGATGCAAGATACTGAGCTAGAAGAACCCTTGTACCTTTGTTCAGTTAGATGATGATGATGTGATGATGACGATGATGATGATGATGATGATGGTGATGCATTCTTTTTTGTCGGTAATCTTTATTTCCAAATAGAAATCACTAAATATTTATATATATTTATATAAATTATGTGATAACATTCAGCAGATCAAGATCTATAAAGTGTCATGGTTTGCTTTATAAATTTTAATTGCAAAATTTCTTCTTTTTCTGGAACTTCTTTCCTTCTGCATTTGCCGCTTTTTCAACCGTGATTTATGATGAGTTCTTAAATCCATTGCTCTCTCTCTCTCTCTCTCTCTCTCTCTCTCTCTCTCTCTCTCTCTCTCTCTCTCTCTCTCTCTCTCTCTCTCTCTCTCTCTCTCTCTGTTATACATACACATTGCTGTGAGTGTGTCAAGTACACATGGATGCACGTGGGCATGTCTGTACCTGTGGAGGCCAGGTCCAGGCTGGGCTCTTCCTCAGTCACTCTTCATCTTGTTTTTTGAGATGGATCTTTCAACTGTAGCTGGAGCTCATTGGTTCAGCTAGACTGGTCAGCCAATGAACTCTTAGGATCTGCCTGTTTTCCCCCAATCAGAGCTGGGATTACAACATGCATGGCTACACACTACTTTCGCATGGGTACTGGGATCTGAATGCAGTTCAGACTGACTGAGGCTTACTGACTGAGGCATCTGCCAGCCCCAAAGCCTTTTACTCCTGTGAGAAGAGACGGACTTACAGCTGCAATTTCTAAGTCTCTGTACCAACCCTGCAGGTTCTGGGAATATGGAAGTCAGTGTTGGTCACGTGCCTCCTATACAACTTTGCTATTCTTGACATTTTAATTACACATCACCCTTCATATTTGTGAAACGAAGATGTGTCGTTTGCTCTACAGATGAAGAAACATGTTTCAAAGATACCACATGATTCCAATGGTAAAAAATTCTAAAAGAGGGCGGGGTCATGAGTACCTGCCTTTTCCTTGTATGGCAATTCCTCTCCAAAGTGGGGGACCACCTCTGGGCCCACAGACCTTCAGTAGCTAGTTCATTCCAAATAAGCTGGCTGCTTTCTAAATGACTGTCCTTGTCTTGTAAGAGCCTCGAATAACCCCTGATCCAACTGTGGGACAAGAGGATTGAAGGTCTAGAAAAGCCAGGAGGTTGGGGGTGGGGCAGGGGCAAAGTTGCCAATTTAGCCAATGAAATCCAAGGTGCTCAATTAAACTTGAATTTCAGATAAAAAGGTTGTTGTTGCTGTTATTGTTGTTGTTGTTGTTATAGCATGAGTATGTCCCAGATGTTGCATGAGACATAGTAAAATTTTGTTGTTTAGACTTAAAATTAATCTGGCTGTCAGAGAAGGGACCCACAGTCTCCCCTTTTCTGTTCCCTTCCTGCAGGGACTCAGGTCTCCTTCTCAGCTTGGTTTCGTATCCAACCCTTCCCACTGCAGAATTTTTCCAATTTCCAGACTTACACTGTTTGCTCCACTTTCACAGATGTTGCTTCCTGAGCCCAAAGAAAGAGTTACCTGGCGCCCTCAGCCCTGGCCTTCAAACTAACCGCACCTGCCTGCTTGTTCTGTGCCTCGTCCTGGTGATGGCAAAAGGCAGGCAGGCGACACTTTCAGCACCTGCAGGAGAAACCAGACCCCGAATGATAGCGACGTCCTTTGGCATTTACTTCCGAATGATAGCGACGTCCTTTGGCATTTACTTCCGAATGATAGCGACGTCCTTTGGCATTT
>NC_034599.1:66219197-66225008 GCF_900095145.1 Mus pahari | reverse complement strand
CCGAATGATAGCGACGTCCTTTGGCATTTACTTCCGAATGATAGCGACGTCCTTTGGCATTTACTTCCGAATGATAGCGACGTCCTTTGGCATTTGCTTCCTGCCCTTTCTGTACCTCCTCCGCTCTGTCTCTAGCTCAGCTATAACTCAGCTGGTTTTAGAAGTATCCCTAGGGAGGTACCAGAAGATTCCCAGCTCCACAGCCTGCAGGAGCTGTGGGAAAAAAAGAAAAGAAAAGAAAAGAAAAGAAAAGAAAAGAAAAGAAAAGAAAAGAAAAGAAAAGAAAAGAAAAGAAAAAGGGTGGGGGCGGGGGCAGCAAATCCTGACTCTGTCTTGTACTTCTGCTGCTCTGAACAAGATCGAGAGGAATTCCTCATTCTGATTACCTACCACGCTAGCAGATTGGGTTCATTGTCACTTTGGCTACATAGGCTTGGGCAGGATATCATGATAGGAAAGGAAACTACATCTTATAATGGACAAGAAGTAGAGCGGAAGGGCCTGAGAGCCAAGCGTAACTAGGGATAGATACACTTCTTCTGGTCAGACTCCTCTGCCTAAAGTTTCCAGAACTTTCCACCAGCTGGAGACCGAGTGTTAAACTTATGAGAATGTGGGAAAGCTGCTCCAGAGGAAGTCCTTCGTACAGTTGGACTGTTAGCCACAGTGTGCTTGCGGGGAATATAGGTGAAAACATGGTTATTTTGACTGATTCTTATACATTTAAAATCAATTTAATTTAACACTATAAAATGTACAGTTTTTTTTTTAAAATAGGGGTTGTTTTAAATTTAATTTAAAATATTTTATTTCTCTCTATGTGTTTTGCTCTGTGCCGTGTGTGTGCAGTAGCCACAGAGGCCAGAGAAGGGTGTCAGATCCCCAGAACTGGAGTTACAGATGGCTGTGATCCACCATTTGGATATTGGGAATTAAACCCAGGTTCTCAGGAAGAACAACATTGACCCATTTTCCCAATCCCTAAAATATGTAGTTTTATTATAACACTATGCTTTATTACATTTTAAGGAAAGCTGATTGTTGTGGCTCAATTCTTTAATCTGAGCATCTGAGAAGCTGAGGCAGGAGGATTGATATGAGTTTGAAGTCCACCTGGGACACTTAGTGAGGTCCAGCCTAACCTAGCTGTTTTGAAACCTACCTCAAAAATAAATAAATAAATAAATAAATAAAAGAATCTATTGGTAAATAGCTATGAATGTATTTTTGAACTTATTTCAGAGTTTAAAAAATATAATAAACAGCCACAGTCTGAAAACCTATGTGACATTGAATATTCTGTTTTACCAATGTATGAGTGGTAACAAAAACCATGGGTCCGTAAACAGAAGATAGATCTTCATGTGCCCCCAGTGAAGACTCAGGTGTGGTTCCCAGCCTGCTGACTGCACCGCCTGGCTCCAGAGAACAGGAGATCCCCCGCCCCCCCACCCCCACCCCGAGGTACTGTTGGCTCTTTTACATGAAGAATTATCTTGTGGATTAATTTCAGAAGCATGTTTTCCTTCAAGCATTCAACAATCCTTTTGAGAATTGTGTTCACAGATAATGACTAGAAGCAAGAATTTTTGGTCTCTGCTTGCTGCAGTCACCCAGTACCAGGAACAAGCCTGAGGCCTAGCAGGTGACCAGTAAATAATCCAACCACATGTGCTGGTTTCCCCAGGGCAGCCCCATATGCACTCATTGTCACGGGAGTGAGACACCAGTGTGCCCTCCTTAAGATGCCAAGAGTGTGACAATATCCCACGCTAGTGAACACGACCCTTTCTGTTGCTACACATTTGTGAAAGAATAGTTTATGAAGAATGGAGTGATATGTTTTGGTCCAGTGGGGATTTTGTTTCTTTGTTTGTTTGTTTGTTTTTTGTAACTTTTTTTGATATATTTATATTTTCAAAATTTGTACAGTGAACATGATGTGGATTTGTGAATGGGGAAAGTGAGGGTTTTTTTGTTTTGTTTTGTTTTTTGTTTTGTTTTTTTGTTTTTTGAGATTAAAAACCAGCATTTGGCTCTCGCCTAAATCAGCTTCAAGTATTTAGACTAATCAAGTAGATGAAATTCTTGATTTCTGAGCAGCAATCCTCTGTTTTATTAGGACTTTTCTACAGCTCTGCTTCTATGCTGGCCTGTGAGAACTCACTTCTTCCCACCATTGTCAAAGGTGGTGTTCACAAAAACTGAACCGGAGCTGCTATTCATACGTCTCACTCAAACCCAGTCTTTTCTCCATTTCGGAGGCAAACCTTTATTCAGGCTAGGAATGTAATATTGCAGAGGTATGCTTCAAATTCTGGGAGGAATTAGACGGGGAAGAAAGGGATGCAGGATGTTGGAGGGAAAGAAATAGAGAACCACACTCCACCCTCAGCAGAAAAGCTGCTGAAAGGGAGAGTGAGCACCACAGGTCTTGGTGGGCTTGGGTGGCCAGTGACACTCTTTTGAACTTCATATCCTCAACACAGTGTCCTGACTATCGTCTTCTGACCTCATAACATTGTATCCCTTGATCCTCCAACTCACAGGCCCAGAGTTACGTTTTTTTGGGCCATTGCTGGGCTCAGAACTTAGCATCCTACAGTGGTTCCCTCAAAGGCCTCGTCTTCACCTTGGTTTCTACTTCCAACTACTGGCTCATTCTTCCATCATTAAATTTCCACCCTACCAGGCATCACTGGGGACCACCACATGCTCTGTCTTCATAGAGCTTTCCTGGAGGTGGCTGTCATCACTGGAATGTAAGTGAAGGAATGACATTCAAGCACCTACTGTGTGCAAGTGTCCACCGGGGATGCATTTCAGTCCTTCAACATCATCAGAGTTAATTGGAGGAAATGTGGAGCAGCATTGGCTCAGAGAAGGAGTCAGAGTGGACCCCACCTGGGCAGAGAACATGTGTATGGGAGCCATTTGCTGCTTTCATCACTTGCCTCCATAGGACGGAGCCACATCTGGATCCCATTACCATTATGAAAGGTACAGGCTTCATGCTTGCTCCAAAGCCCAGCTCTGATTTCACAACCAGCTTGGAGAAGCAGGAGGCAAGTAAATACTTCCTGTTCCATTTGTAATCAACATGCACTTGACATCAATAAACTGGGGTAATTACATTATCATTATCATTACCGTCATTATTACTGGACACAATCTAGGAAACATTAATAGATGCTTCTACAGAAGACTCCTGGGACATGTGGGACTCAGATTGGCGCAAAGAAGGTAGCAGGAGGGAGCCATTCGTCTCTCCCCTTAGCCAAGTGGATGAGGGCTTTGAAAACACCCACCAAAAGCCTGTTGTGTACCATCCTTTCTTCCACACAAAAGTGACAAAAGCACTGAGCCTTCAGCACTTCCTGGAAGCCTCAGATATTAAAACAGGACAGTATCTTCCAGTCATCAGGCCCAAAGCAAATCGGTCAGTCTTAGTATCTAACTATCTCATCTATAGGTCTCCCTCTCTCTTCCTCTCCCTCTCCCTCTCCCTCCTCAGCCTCCTCTCTCCCCCTCTCTGCATCCCTCAACATTGACTGGGACCCTTAGGACTGACCAGCACACTAGGCTATAGAAGACTCAAACTTGAACTTGAGTTCTAGAGTCTCTGCTGCCCTCCACCCTTCCTGCTGAAAGAGTTCCCCTGAAGGATGGTTTCCTGGCCAGCATTCTCTTGAAATGATTCAAGACTCTTCGCTTCTGCCCCACCCCCGCCTGTGTCTTCTATCTGTAACCCATTCTCTACTGCACTATAAATACTGGGGGGAGTAGCTCATCACCTGGCCTGAAGACAGAACAAATAACTGAACTTTAAAGCAGGTCTATCCGTTGGATACTTGCTAGGCAGTATGGAATGTTGGACCTTGACATGAATTTTAGTAGAGAGTGAGAGGAAGGTGCCACTTGTCTTGCCCTTTAACCAAGTAGGCAGGAGAACTTTCTGGAAGGCATATGTTGAGGATATCCACTCTATTATTTCTTATCTGGTTTCCTTAAGATGAAGCTTAAGGAATGGTCAGAGTGGGAAATGTGACCAAGAAAGGCCACAGATGATTTTAGTATACTATTAGGTTTTTTTCTGATAAGATTGTGTTTCTAATATAATAAAAGAATCTAGTAGTATTGAGTATTTCTATTAATATTGTATTCTCTATTAGTGTTTCCAAATGCCAGACCCCATGACCCTGTGTTTTCAGATTCTTGGCTTCTGCAGTGGCTAAGCCATGTGTTTAATGAAGCTACTTGCTAACTCTACACTCACAAATGCCATCCACACCACTACCTCTACACTCCTTCCCTGTCCTATATTAGGTCTCTTTCATCTTCATGGCTGTCTATTTTTATTTTTTATTTTTAAAGAATGAGTCAGTCTTGATTTTGAAAGTCTTTGTAGTTCTGACTGGCCTTGAATTCACAGCAGTCCTCATTTATCTGCTTCTTAAGTATGGGGATTATAGGATGTGCTGCTACCCTGGCAGTCCACCTGTACAGTTATATGTATATGTAGGGAAGGTGTGTGTGTGTGTGTGTGTGTGTGTGTGTGTGTGTGTTCGTGCAATGCACAGGTGCATACACAAGTGCATGTGTGCGTGCCAGAGGTCAGTGTCAGGTGTCTTCCTTTCTGCCTACCTTATTTATTGAGACCAGGTCTCTTACAGAACATGGCCAACTGTTCAGAAGCCAGGGATGCTTCTTTCTGGGTTCTCCCAATACTGGAATTGCAGGCATGCTGGCTTTGTGTGTGGGAGCTGGGGATCACCCTCACTCCGGTCCTGCAGGCATGCTGGCTTTGTGTGTGGGAGCTGGGGATCACCCTCACTCCGGTCCTGGTGTTTACACAGCAAGCACTCGGTGAACCCAGCCATTTTCCCATAACCACCTTCGTTCTTCAGACCTTCCCACTGGTCATGGGATGAGATCATTTTCAGGCTCAGGGACTACAAACTATATTCCAGTGCAGCAGGGGACCTTGGCTTTGCTCCTGAGTGCCATGGGCATCAGGGTCAGTTCCTAGGAAAGGTCAAGGGTGTTTGCTTTCCATTTTAATCGATTCCTTCCGGGCTGTCTCCCATCTCCGATGCCCTCTCCCCACACCCTGCCAGCTCAGGGTGCTATTGATCCGGAGTCAGTTCTCTGCCCACCTGATAGAGGCTTGCTTCCCCGGCTGTATTTCTCTGACTCTGAGATGTCCTGGACCCTAAGAGATGCCCTGACTTCCCAGAGGCTCCAGTGCAAGACATGCATTTTAAGCCACAGAAACAGATGCCTCACATCAGTCCTTGCGAGTTTATGAAGTATGCACGTTCCTCATGACTGTTTCCGTTTTCAAACTTGTGACTCAGGTCTCAGCCACCTCATGATGACTTGAGGGAATCAGTTCTCTCCTTTCCACCACGGGTTCAGGTGTAGACATCAGCTGTCAGGCTTATGTGGCAAGTGCTTTTTCCTGTTGAGGCATCTTGTCAGCCCCGGTGTAGTCCAGGCTGGCCTCACACATGTGATCCTTCTGCCTCTGTATCTTCAGCATACCCTACTTTCTCTCTGGAACTCAGCCAAGTTGCTGCGAGAAGAAAAACACCACACAAACTTAGTTCAGAAACAACAATAAACTCAGTCTCTGGGCGCAACAACTAGAATCCTAACCTTGTAAGCCACGTTAAATCTAATTTCTCTGGTGGTGAATCCACCAGGATTCGTCATATGCTGGGAGAAACTAGTGGCTACATCTTGTCCTCACCCTATCCCTGTCCAACAGGGTCTCTCTCCTCCTCCTCCTCCTCCTCCTCCTCCTCCTCC
>NC_034599.1:66214930-66218580 GCF_900095145.1 Mus pahari | reverse complement strand
AACAATAATAGCTTTTCCTAGAGCAACAGTGAAACTACCATGACTTCCCAGATGTCAGCTCCATACTGGAGCTCCCCTTTCTCTAAATTGGGACAAAAAAAAAAAAAAAAAAAAAAAAAAAAAGAAAGAAAAGAAAAAGAAAAAAGAAAAGAAAGAAAACCATGTTAAACTGTTTATTCAACTCAAATACTCTTGGCTTCAGGGCCTGCCAAGCTTTTACAGTGCTAGAGGCAAGGGGGTATTAAATCAGGAAGGAAAAAGCAGGAAGCGATTGGTAAGATGTAGCAGGCCTGAGACACAAAGGGCTCCCAAGGCCAGGGAGACTCCTACCTCATAAGATCCCACTTTGTGAAACCTGAGCATCTGCCCCAACACCTGGAGTCAGGGCGCACAGCAGAGGGAGAGAAAGAAAAACGGCAAGCCATTTCCGGTTTCCTCCCGGAAGTCTCACCGCTTAGCAGCCAGGCTCAAGACGAGACTGGTGTGGACAGGGCTTCCTTCATAGCGTGTCCTGCATTCCAGTCCTCAGTCTTGGGGTTCAGGAAGGGACCCCAGGAGTATTCTTGGTGATCCCTCTGCTTTAGGCTAAATACTTTGTTTTGCAATACTCCAGGCACGAATATTACAAAGGTCCTGTTGGTCCTCTGTTTCAAGGTTGGATCTTTCTAAAACATCTTCCCCAAGAAAGAAGAGAAGACCTATGATATCTATGTGCATATATCATATAAATACATGAATATATTCACAGATGTGGCTTACATTTGTTGCACAAGCTCCTCTATTCATTGTCTCATGATGTCCTTCCACCCCCTGGCAACCAAGGTAAGTTATCCTCACAGCCCTGAGACTCAGGGATTAAAGGTTGTGTGAACTCACAGTGACATGGGACTCTGGTCTCCCTATTCGTTGGTTCCACTAACCTTTAGCTAGTGCATTTCTAGGAAGAGCGTGAGTCCCTAAATTGAAGACTGAGTGGTCTGGGAGATAGCAGAGGTTCAAGAACAGGCCTGCCATCCCTGGGGTTCCTAGGGTGAAGAGACTCAGGAGATGCTACGCAGGAAACAACACCTGCCATTTGGCTACTGGGCCTGGGCCTGGAGCTGTGGCAGAGGAGGGGAAGCTCCCTGAAGAGAGGGAGGGTGGGCAGGCTGCATTTCCCACATTGGAGGATTAATTTCTAGAGTCCAGAGTTCCATTCTGAATGTCACTATTCTGATTCTTAGCAATGGAAACCAAAATGAATCTTAGTGTTTCCTTCAAGGAGAGAGGGCAATGTTGAGGCTATCAAGTCTGGGTCTGTGGATTTATCATACATCTCTGTGCTTAACTTCAGTCTCTCCGTGTTTCAGATTAGGATGAGAATGGTAAGGATCTTCCACATAGGGCTTTTGAGAAGCTTGATGGAATGAATCAAACCCTTCCCTTCCCTCTCTATGCAGAAGCCATGAGATCAATGCCTAGTGCAAGACAGATAATGCATTTCATGGGGGAAGGAAGCTGAAGAGTTACTATGTTGTATGGATAAAGAAGTTGAAGGTGAGATTTTGAAGTTATTTCTTGAGGCTCTTTCTGGCTTTAGACAAACCTGGATGACATCAGAAACCAGGACTAGTAGATAAAAAACTAGCATCCTTCTACGTCTCCAAGTCATTGTGAAACAAGTAGAAGGTTACAGTGCAGACATGGTGAGGGTAAGGAACAAGGAGAAGAATATTTGTGGTGCAGACACGAGAATCCACCCAACAGTTAAAAGACATTCAAGAGCCAAGAGAGGAAGTGTGGCTGATTTTAATAAAGAAGATAGGCGACTGCCTTGCCAAATGTGTTTATGGGGGAGAGAATAGAGGGGCAGTAAAGGGGATAATGTTTACAAAACAAGAAAAGAAAAGAAAAGAAAAAGAAGAAGAAAAAGAAAAAGAAGAAGTTAAAGAAAAAGAAAAAGAAAAAGAAGAAGAAAAAGAAGAAGGTAAACAGGGGAAATCATCACAGAGAGAACCTGGAGGAGAGAGAAGGGTCTGTGGTACAGAGCTCTGGTAGAGGATTAGCCTTAGGTACCAAAGGGTGTCACCTCCTCAGAGAAAAATGAGAAGGGAGCAGTAGATGGAGCTGACTTCTGGGTGGGAGTCAAGAGACCCTATTTGATCGTCAAGTCATCTGCTAAGAAAAAGAGGCAGAAGTTGGTAGTCTCAGAATGGATAACAGCAGAGGGCTTTCAGAGGTGCTCTGAGTGTGTGTGTAGGGGGAGGGAGGGAGGGAAGGAGGGAGGGAGGGAGGGAAGGAAGGGGAGGGAGAGAGGGAGGGAGAGAGGGAGAAAGTCAGGGAAAGGGAGAGAGGGAGAGAGAGAGGAGAGAGAGAGAGAGAGAGAGAGAGAGAGAGAACTTAGCACTGCAGGACAGAGGAGGTGGCTCACACAGCTGACACCAAGTGAGCAGAGACTCACCTGTGTTCATGGTCTAGCATCAGTCAGGCATAGGAATGGAATCTGGGCTGGTTGAGAAATTTAAAGATTGAGGAAGATTTGGAGAAAGAAGAGGGACAACAATTGAAGTTAGGACTAGGGTGGGGAAAAACCAGTCAGAAGAGACTCAGAGGGATGGGTGCTGGACGAAGTGAGAGCTACAGGCTTTCAGGAGGCGAGGCTAGCAAATCCAGACTCACAGGCACTGGGGTCTGTGAACTTGGAGATAAAACTGTTCTGGGAGAGGTCAGGGTCTCTAGTGTGGCTTTGAACTTGGGAGGCTAGAAAGGGTTATCAAATGAAGTCAACAACAATCTATGCACAGACCAGTTTTGTTTTAAGCAGAGAAACTGGTCCTAGGGGATCTTGCCCTGAATACATTCCTATAATGGCATGCCATCAATGGTCCTATAAGAGAATCTGGGTTGATTTATCATCTATAGCATGATTCTGTTGAGCCCAGGCCTTATCTGTCTGTCTACTGAAGGTTCTTTCCATACAGCCTAGATTCCCATTTTATACATCAGTTTGAAGAGCGTGGGGGAAGCTTAATTCCAATCTTGAAAACCTTAGGGGTATGTATCTCTTGATAATGGCCTGTACTGTGAACTTTTTAAACTCATTAGGATTTTCAGCACAAACCACTCCCTTAAATGATGTCACAAGAAGTTACTGTCTATTCAGTAGCACAATATATTCTTTCACATACTCTGAATTAGCCTCTCTCAAGAGTCAAAAGCAAGTCATTAACATTACAGTTGAGGGTGCTCATGTGATTTAGGAATTGAGTTACCCTCAAATGTCCGTTTTGCAGAGTTGAGATCAATATGTTCTTGCCTGTTCTTGTGCAGCCTTGTCTCTATGTCCTCTGTGGGTGTGTCTGATTAGAGTGATGACAGTGCCATTTAATTAGCACTTAGGCTTCTAAGATATTTTCTCATAGTTCATCTCAGTCCAGCCCTGTTGTAATCATGAGTTAGGAAAATGTCATTGCCACAGTACAGATGAGAGGTAGCATGTCCTGCCTGAGGACATATTCATGACTCCAGTTTTGTCCTTTCTCCATGTCCCAAGTACTAACTAGGTCCTAGAGTTGTTTCTTCTTCTTCTTCTTCTTCTTCTTCTTCTTCTTCTTCTTCTTCTTCTTCTTCTTCTTCTTCTTCTTCTTCTTCTTCTTCTTCTTCTTCTTCTT
>NC_034599.1:66189321-66214815 GCF_900095145.1 Mus pahari | reverse complement strand
TTCTTCTTCTTCTTCTTCTTCTTCTTCTTCTTCTTCTTCTTCTTCTTCTTCTCCTCCTCCTCCTCCTCTTCCTCCTCCTCCTCCTTCTTCTCCTCTTCTTCCTCCTCCTCTTCCTTCTCCTCTTCCTCCTTTTTTCCTCCTCCTCTTCCTCCTTCTCCTCCTTCTCCTTTTCTGGTTCTAGGTTTAGATTTCTACCCTAACATTTTCTGAGTAACTTTATCAACACAAGCAGGTTAGCTATTCTTACCCTGCAAGAATGCCATGGGGACTCAGTATGATAGTCTATGGGTGCTCAGTTCATGAGAGCCACAGTCTCAAATCCACTACGACTTTCCTGAATTCTTACTCCTTTCCCTGAACTGTAATAGACACAATGATGTTAATCATTTATAGCTAGAGTCTGAGAAAGTCTTTTCTTACATAATTTCAGGCTTTGGTTACCTGCATATGTTCTGTATGCAGTCACTGGACCTATCAACAACAGCAGTGTGTACAATGGGTTCAAGTGTGTGCACGTGGAATGCTTGCCAAGAAAGATCACATCCTGGGTTATTAAATGTTTCAATAATTTTAATAACTAAAACACTGTAAAATTTGTCCTCCAATCAAAATTAAATTAAGGAGAAATAGCATATAAGTAGAAAATCCAAAAAAGCATTTGGAAATTAAATAATGTATGTCAAGATTGTCCATGGGTCCAGAAATAAAAGCAAATTAAAAAGGAGGTCAAAATTTGAACCAAATGGAAACAAAACCACAGTGTATCAGGATTGTGAATGACAGCTAAATCATTACTTAACTAATTTATGTGAACTATTATGCATACATTAAAAGAAACTACTCAGAGGAACAAGCTAAGCTTCCATACTAAGGAAATAGAAGAGAAAAAATTAATAATAAGTGTAAAAGCAAAAAATATAATTATGACATAGAAATGAGAAAAATCAGATAGACAATCAATGAAACAAAAGTTGGTTGTTGAACTCTATAAAATCAACAAGATTGATACTCTATAAACATCTACCAAGATTGATTTGTAAAGTAATTCTACAGAATGAAAATATCAGGAGTGAAGAGGGCACCATCACTACAGGTCTTAAAACATTAAAAAGACAGTAAAAATATTTGAACAGATTTGTTCTAATACACCTGAAAAATCTGATGAAGTGGGCTAACTTCTTAAGAAATCCTGTAGCAAAATTCACCCAAGATGAAGCAGAAAGCATGAACATCTCAGGTATTTAAAAGAAACTGAACTTATATTCCCAAGTCTTATTACAAAAACAAATACCTCCAGGATCATGTGTGTTCAGTGCTGAGTTCTACCTGATAATTAAAGAAGAAATAATTGAAAGGCTATATATAGTGTTAATTTTTCAAGAAAATCAAAGAGAATACTTTCCAGCTCAACATATGAGAGCAATGTTACTCTGATAGAACTATAAAAAGGAAATATAATTTATATTAAATCTAATATAATCATGATTCTATCATGAACAGAGCTGTGAAAGCCTTAAAACAATTAATGAGTGAGGTTCCAGAATATATACAGAGTATAAGGTCTCATGTAGTACCAGACATTTTTCCAAGAATATAGATAGGTTTAAAGTTTTAAAGTCAGTGGAACTAACCGTAATAATAGAATAAAGGATAAAAGGTATGATCATAAATATCAGTAATTGAGAAAATACATCTATGATAAATATTGGCAGTGAACTGAAATAGAAAGCAATTCCCTTCACTTGATAAAGGCTACCTATGGAATTCCACCACACAGAAAGACTAGATTAGGAATGAGGTGTGTATGTCTGCTCTCAACAATCCTGTTCAAATTGTACTGGAAGATCAATGAAGCAAAATAATAAATACAAGGAGTCTAGACAGGGAGCCTTATTTCGGATAACACAGTTATTCAGGAGTCTAGGTTGGAATTTTTAAAGCCATAAGGCTAATTAAATGAGATAATAGCATCATGAGAATACATAGTTATGGATGTCATATTATACGTGTAATATCTATGTGTGCAAACATACGAAAGCTCCAATTCATTCCTAAAACTATAGAACACTGATAAGAGGAATCAAAGAAGTCCCTAAATAGAAAGCCACACCATGCTCGTGACTAGAAAAGTCAGTATTGTGCATGTGTTAATCGCCCAGATAGATCTCTAGGTCAAGCGCAATTCTAATAAGAATCTGCCTCAGCAGTGTGTGTGTGTGTGTGTGTGTGTGTGTGTAAACAGACAAATTATTTTCTTTTTTATGGAAAGACAAAATAACTAGAATAATCAAAAGTTTTTAAAAAGAAGAACAATTTCAAATAAAGACTTTGCATAAAATTATAGCAATCATGAAGATATGGTCTCAATGAAAGAACAGCCCTATAGACCCATGGAACTGAACAGAGATGACATAAATAGACCTACATACGCTTGTCCATTGACTTTTATTGAAAGTTCAAGGATGATTAAATATTTCAAACAAATGTAAATGTATCAGATGATCCCATGGAAAAAATAAAACTCAATCCACATTTTCTAGAAAGTGCAAAAATTAATTCAAATTTGATAAAAGAAGTGTAACACCTCATACAAAACTTTCAGAAAGAAAATAGGAGAAAAACCCTTGACAACTTGACTTTCTTACATAAAACACCAAAAAGCACAACCAAGGTTAAAAACAATAGAACCTGATAAACCAGAAATGCTAGAATTAAATACTGTCTTTTTGAAGTGTTCTGTCAACAGGATGAAAATATACATTAGGAATTGAGGGAAAATATTTGCAAAGCACATATCTGATATACACAGAAAGAACTGTCAAACTCTCATAATAATGAGTCCATGAGGTTGGCCGAGTAGGTAAAGGTGTTTGCTGCCAAGTCTAATGGCTTGAGTTTGATTCCTTGGAGCCACAAGTTGGAAAGGTTGTACTCTGGCCTCCAAAAATAAATCAATTTAATAAACATTTAAAAGCAAACAATAAAAACCTAAAAATATTAGAAAGATGATTTGAAAAGACACTTGGCCAGCAAGGCTCACCAGGTACAATAAATAATTCATAAGAAGGTGCTGGACATTGTTGACCATTTGAAGACTACTGTTAAAGAGACTAATAGCATCGAAAACCTACAAAAATAAAGTCTGGCAAAGATGCTGAGCCACTAAAATTCTCACACACTCCCAGGAGTGCAAAGTGGTCTGTCCACCTTGCAGAAGAGGCTGGCAATTGTCTAAAATGTTGAACATGTGTGTGCTGCCCACCAACCTCTTTCCTGGATCTTTACCCATTCACACAAAAATGTCTATAGCAGATTTCTACAAAACTGATAAATATTAGAATGGAACAAGTGAGCAGACTGGGCGTGTCCACAGTGCCACTACTGTGTAATGGCTGCCTAGAGCCACAAACACATACGACAATGTGGCCGAGACACATGAAGTGTAGCATGCCCAAATTAAATGCACGATTCAACATATGACAGTCTTACAATGCAGATTATAAAAACAGAAAACAGATCAGGAGCCAAAATTGGGCAGGAGTTCACTACACTAGGCCATGAAGAATCTTTGGAGTGTTGCAAGTGTTTATATCCAAGTTATAATGCTGGTTATTAAACCGGGTGCGTTTGGCAGGAGTTACAGGACTGTGCATCAGTGAGGACTGACTTATTGTATGTATGTTATAACTCATGTGTGTGTGTATGCATATGTAAGTGAGTGCATATGTGTGTATGCATATGTAAGTGAGTGCATATGTATGCATATGTAAGTGTGTGCACATGTGTGTATGAATATGTATGCGTGTGCACATGTGTGTGCATAGGTATGTGTGTGCATAGGTATGTGTGTGCACATGTGTGTATGCATAGGTATGTGTGTACACATGTATGTGTGGGTACATGTGTGTGAAGGCCAGGCCAGTGGTGAACCTGAGGTGTTCTTTTTTTGGGAACTGTATACCTCAGGTTTTTATGAGACTCTGACCTGTCAAGCCACTGACCTGTGGGGCTGCTTGTCATTACAGTACAACATATCTTACTCTGAATAATATTACCACTATCCTGTGCTCTTTAGGAGGTTATTTTCCCAAAGATCTGTATTAGAGGTTTTGGTTATAACCTCGGAACATGAGAGAGAGAGAAAGTTGTCACGGCCCTTGAATCCTGAACTTGAAAGCAGAGTTAGCATTGAGTTGGTTCTCCCCCATAGCTGGGCACCCATGGGCAGGTGGTGGCCCAGTTGCAAAGCTGTGCTAACTATGGCTTGGCCTCTGTGTCTCTGCCCAAGAGCCATTTTCCTTGGTATTGAGAAGCTCCTTTCCTCCCTGGCATCCTCTCTGCAGGCTGAGCCCCTTGGGCAGCAAGAGCATCCGGAGTCTTCCTGTTTGGGATCCTGTACCCTGGCTGGCTCCTGCACTTACAAGCTCCATTTTCCTATTCAGGTTGCAATGTTCTGTGGAAAATGTGAAGCAGAAATTGTTGTGATAAGCCTGGAGCTGAGGGGCCTCTGGGGAGCAGCCCTGGTGAGCTGGGTCACCTCATTTCATGAGGGCCAGCCCTGAGGGAGGCTCCACAGGCTTAATTAAAGCCAGCAGGAAGCAAGGGAAGAAAAAAAAAAACTCAGGGAAGCAAGGAACAGCAAAACCAAACCCACCTCTGTCGGCTAGAAAGCAACCTGGGGATCCTACACACTTGAACCCATTCACAGTCCAGTCAGTCTCTGAGCATCATGGACTAGGGAAGGGCAGCACTGTGGCATTGTGGGTAATAGAAAGTGGAGCTTGGGGAAGTGAAAGAATGTGAGCAGAAAGGCAAGGAGGCTGACCCAGGGAAGTCTTAGCATCCCTTCTGGAAACTGTAGGGCAGAACTGGCCAGCCATACTGTCAGGGTAAGGAGCTGGGACGTCCTAGCCAGCCAGCTTATCTTCACTGGCCATTGAGAGACCCTGCCTCAGAAAGCAAGGCTGATAGCTTCTGAGGCATGGCACAGGAGGTTGTCTTATGACCTCTTCACACACATAAACACAGATGCACATGCATGCACACACATGTACACCTGCACACACTGTACCTGCCACACAAACTGGCACAGACATTTTGGTACACACACAAAAGGGGTTGCACCTGCCTTTTCTCTAAAGGCACCGCTCCACCATGGGACTGGGTCCTTCACAGTGACCAGCTGAAGGCTCCACCTCCCAGGATTGCCAGGATGGCAGTCAGATTTCAACACCAAGTTTGGAGAGGATACTCAGAGCAAAACCAGGGTACTGAGGCTGGGGAAGGTTCGTGAACTTTCACCTCTTCAACCAAGGACATCATGTTTTTTCTGCCTTAAGTTTTGTAAGAATGAATCCACACATGTGACATGATTTGCCCACATTCATGCTAAGTTCATGACCATTGTAGGGTCAACACCCACATCTCCTACGTCCAGGCAAAGTCTCCTTGTTCTCCAAAACATACTCCTGGGTCAGAATCAGCTGGTATGTCTTCATTCCTGCCTGAGCACAGGCACTGTTGTCCTTTCATTCCAGATTCTGAACAGAACCAGGATTTAGGGTAGAAAGGACTCTAGTCTCAGGAGTGGGGTTTGGTGTTTCACTAGAGAGGACTTGTTCAGGTAGAGGTAGCTCTTCCACATCATATGAAGAGAGGCAGAATGAACCTATGCCCTTCATCTCCAGCCTTCCTCTCCACTGTGAATCTACCCTCCCTCAGCCCCTTGAACCGTCTCCCTCGGGATCATCCCCAAGAACCAGCCCTGGCTTCCTATGTCAGATGCGGACTCCCTTCCTCAGTCTATCCACTCAGGACACACTGGCCTCAGAGCCAGCTAAGGATCCCTTCCATTTCTGATGCACCCAGCTCTTGACAGCCACGACTTTGCTCTCCAGCCCTATCCCCACACCTGGTTCCAGGCTACCGTCTTTACGACTGCCCGTGCTCAAAAAGAAAAGGTCCTTATCTATTACAGAGTGGAAATGGCGTGGAGGGAAGGAGGGACACATCCTCTGCTCAGTTCCTCTGCTCTGTAGAAGTCCTTATTACTGCTCTCTCGGATCACCATTGCTGGTGGCAGAGGACTTGGAAGCAGCTGCTCTGGGAAGGGCTAATTCAACCACAGAGAGGAAGCAGTGGTGGCTCAGTGTTCTGCTCCTTTATTGACACATCTGACTCTCATCTCCTAGCCCACATCCACCCTGCAGGTCTCCCTCAGCTTTGTGACCCCAGCACATGTACAAAGCACCAGAAGCAGCTCTGCATGCAGTACTAGATGTTTGCTTAATGTTTTGTGCAATTCATATATGTATACTGATATACTGATGTATATGTATGCATATATACTGAATTAGTACACTTTGTTCATACATTCATATTTATACATTTAGTAATATTTGTGTTAGCATATGCTTACATAGTACATTACTATATGATATATAACTTGTAATAATTACTGTGTGTATGAATGTATGTGAGTGTGTGTGTGTGTTGTGTGTGTATTTCATCATTACATGGGTTCTGGGGATCGAACTCAGGTCTTCAGATCTGTAGGACAAGTGCTTTCATCCACTGAGCCACCGCACCAGCCCCTGAAGTAGTTTTAAAAACTCAAATGTGTGCGCTCCCGACAAGCTGTGAAAGCACTTAATGGCTATCAACAGGATGCTGCTTGCCATGGCCAAACCAAACAGGCACCTGGGTCTACAGGCACAGCTCAGCTGGGAGGCCTGCAAGCTGCTCTGTCTTGGAACACACCCACCCACTGGCGGGTGTCCCAGCACTGGGAGGATGCATCAGAGAAGGCTCCTGCCTCTCACAGCACAGCACAGTACAGCACAGCGCCTCTTTTATGGGCCTCGATTTGTTCACCTGCACCAGGGCTGAGGAGAGGGAGCGGGAATAATCAATCCTTCTCCATCCCGGGCCTGTGAGAAACAATTAGGGAAGCACTGCAAAGTGTTTGCATGAACAAATTCATCTGAAAAACCACTTGAATGGGTCTCTGGGGAAGGACAAACAGACTTTTACAAGTTCGCAGTTACTTAAGCTAAGTCCAGGTGATGATGTTTTATTTCAGGAAAAAGAAAACGCCATGTGCTAGCCGAGTTGCTCATGTTGGGACTGGATGAGGACTGTCTGGGGAGGAGGGGTCCCCTGGAGGACCAGTCACCCTTCCCAGCCACACACTGGCTGCATCTCTGATGGCACCCCAGGCCCTACCACCTCCTTGCCCAGGTGACAACCCCTTCCATAGCTCCTCTTAGCTTCATGTAGCCTTCATTACTTTTGTCTTTGTTTAGAAAATTTTTCAGAGGAAAATGCCCTACAAGAACTCAGGGTTTCCTTTTGACATAGCATAGGGGGCAGCTAAAAAATGTCTGCCTTGGCCTCAAATTTTTCTAACTATCCCTCAGGAATAAGAGGACCACCCATTCTAGTTGGTAAATATGACTCTCTCCCTCTTCTCTCTTCCTCCCTCTCTCCCTCCCTCCCTCCCCCTCCCTTTCTTTTTTTCCCCAATTTTTATTAGGTATTTTCTTCATTTACATTTCAAATGCTAGCTGGAAAGTCCCCTATACCCTCCCCCCTTGCTCCCCTACCCACCCACTCCCACTTCTTGGCCCTGGTGTTCCCCTGTACAGGGGCTTATAAAGTTTGCAAGGGGCCTCTCTTCCCAATGGTGGCCGACTCTCTTCCCAGTGATGGCTGACCTTCCATTCTTTCTCTGTTCTTTATCCTCCTTTCCTTTTAAATATGATTTTAATGATTTACTGATCCTTGTAGCTATGTTTATAAAGCTGGGAGCGGTATCTCTTTGGTAGTAAAAGTGGCTTTGTCATCCCAACAGCTTGGAGGGGAACAGTCACAGATTCATGGTGTTTAATCTAAAAATGCGTTGCTCTAGATCTGAAAAGGGCTTATTTAGGCCTCTGAGAACCACACCGACCTTCTGGGTCTCAAGTCTTGCTTGAATAACTTGAGCTGTGAGAGTGGTAAGGAAGGATAAACATAATTTTCTCCTTCAGTAATCCTGACGCATGTTGTGGCTGCTCCCCTCCTCCTCGTCCTCCTCCTCGTCCTCCTCGTCCTCCTCGTCCTCCTCCTCCTCCTCCTCCTCCTCCTCCTTTTCCTCTTCCTCTTCTTCCCCCTCCTCCTTTTCCTCATTTCAGTCATAGGAAAAGCCAGTTGAGGATATGAAGACAAGGTAGTACAACTACCTAGTTATTGCTATATTCTTTTGACTCACCACTTAACCTTTGTGAGACTGTGTTTGCTCATAAATAAACACAAGAAGCTTGAACTAGATCACATTCTTAGCCTTTGTCAGAAGTTAGGATCCTTTTCTCAAAGTCTTGCACAGGACCTGCTCATAGGAGGCAGACAAACTGGGAGTTTATGGGTTTGAAGGGAGTTGGAATATTGCTTGTCCAACTCCAATCCAGGGCCCAGGCTGAAGAGACTGGGGGGTGGGCAGAGTAGGGCTGATTCTGATCCCTTCCAATTCTGGTAGGTGAGACTATCAGGATCACAGACCTTGGCCCCTCTTACCTTGTGCCTTCTCTGTTCCCCATAGGAAGAGCTGAAAATAGGACTGTCTGATTCAGATATGGCTCCGTGATAGCTGGGCCAGCCCACCCACTGCCAGCACTCCTCATCCTCAGCCTTCATCCTCAGCTCCCACAGCCCCACCCTGTTCCTGAGGCCCCTGGCAGATGGGAAAATTGCCGGAGACCTGGGAGAAGGCCAGAGGAGCTCAGGGAGCTGGTGACCTCACAGGGGAGGAGATCAGAAGAGGCTGAGCTCATCTGACCCAGGGCTGGACAGCTGTGAGAACAGAGGGAGGCCTGAACCACTCCAGGCAGGGAAGGAGGTGGCGGCGCTGGGGCCGGCTCCCAGCTCCAGGTGGTACCTGCTTTCCCTCACAGTCATTTTTATGTGGGCAGTTGGAGAGAGAGAGGGGGAGAGAGACACAGGGTGGTAGAATGCCAGCTTGTTTCCTTTCTTCTAATTGATTTCCTGCTCTGTCCGTTTCTCCCACCTCCTCAGACTTTATAGGAATTTTGGGTTATTCAGCACACCCACCCTCCTTCCTGTCAGACTGGACTTCATTTCTCACATTCCACCCGGGGCCTTGGCTCCTAGAGCCAACTGCCCTGTTAACCTAGGTGAGATGTTAAACTTCACCAGCCTCAGGGAATCACCCATCATCGGCCCCCAAGGCCTGGATCTCTCCCTGGTGAAACTGTGGTGATAACAGTTCTCATGGTATTTCCAATTAAAAATTCCTGACATGCTTCCAGCCTCAGCCAGGCACAGAGGAGGGTGACAGCGAACAAATGGTGACAAGGAGAGAGAGAGAGAGAGAGAGAGAGAGAAGGCTGGAGAGAGGAGGGGCCAAGAGAAAGATGGGTGTGGCTAAACTGCCTAGGTAGGAAGGAGAGGCCCAAGAGAGAAGCAAGACTTGTTTGTGCCAGCTAGGACAACTGAGTCAGCTGGCACTCTTTTGGTATTCCTTAATGAGCTCAGCATGTTGTTTTGAATTGTTCTTTGTTAGCATAGTTCTATTATACCTATATATCTGTACCCGAGGTTCCCCAGGAAGAAGGAATTTCAGAGGCCTAACCCTTTAAGGAAGGGGAATTCTCTTTGTTTGTCGACCCCACATCTACAGAGAACCATGCCCAGCAAGCTCTGACTGCAAGGCAGAGGTACTTGACAAATACATTTTGTTGAAAGCCATGTATTCACCCAGAAGGCGTTCTACAGGAAGAGATGGGAATGAGAAAGAGAAGAAAGGGCAGTTATGTAACATTCCCAAACACAACTGGAGAGAGCACACCACGCAGAGGAGGAAGTGAGAACCCGCCATTTCATAAGCAAAGGAGCAAACCAGGAATCCCACAGCACCCCACTTCTACACAGATCATGTGGCAGAGGAAGTCACTGCCCTCAGGGACCTAGGCTGTCAGGGGGTCACTTCAGGAAAAGAGTCACATAAATGGTTTCCTGCAGTGTGGAGCCAGGAAGCTCTCTCAGTCAGATCCAGTCTCCCTCAGATCCTTCTCATCAGGCACCTCAGAGGCCAGAAGAGGGCGCATTGCAGTGTATGCGGGTCATAAGCCTCTGCCATGTCTCTCCCTCTCTAGGTGATTGTCAACCCATTCAAGTTGCCAGTCCGGATTGACCATCACGGAGTCTGGAGCGTGGCTCAGTTGTAACAGTCAAGGGGAGGCACTGAGGCTACAGGAGTCTAGTGGGAATACAGAGGACGCGGGAGCAGGGAGTGGAGGGTGGATGATGAAGGGTAGAGTAATCAGGAATGGGAAGGGAACTGCAAAGAAACATAGTCTAAGTGAATGAGAATTAACCAGTAGAGGGCGCTGTGGTAGACTAACGGAAAAGTTTGATGCCAGAGGAGATGCAGGGGAGTCTGGAAAGGATCTTAAAGAGACTGAACTGAAGGGATTCAGTGAGAGGTATAAGGATTCTCTGGATTCTTTTCTTCCACGCTGGTGAGGCAGGGTGGTAGATAACACTAACTAGGCCCTGGTGTGGGAAGCTGATGACAGATTTTACTAAGCTCTTCTCACCAGACCTCCCCGCATCACCTTGAGCTCGACCCTGTGGCACTAATCGTTATCTGTGCAATTTCGAGTTTATTATTTGAATTTCCTGGAAAAGTATTAGTTCCATGAGGGTGGGACAGAGGCTGCCTTATTCTCCAGGAATCTGCAAGGCTTGCCTTGTTGGCATCCAACAACTGTTCCTTGCGTCGATGAGTGACCATCTGCCCTGGCCCTGCCTGTCCTGCCCATGGGAAATCTCCATTTGGAACAGTCCCCAGTTTCGTAGCCTCCGCAAATCCCAAACAGGATTCCTTACTAACTTTTCATGCTGGAGTTGAAAGACACTGGGCTGGGAGTCAAAATATCGGGCCTGAAGTCCCACTAGTCATTCGTTGTACTAGCAAAAGATTTACTGAGGAGTCGGAAATATGGTCCCGATGTGTTAAGTAACCTGAAAACTAGGCCTCAAGAACACAACCAGATAGGTGAGCCACAGTGGGTGTCATGTGGAAGGCATTGGCACCAGGGTATCTGGTAATGGTTCAATTTGTATTCTTCATTTCATATATGTTTTTAGATTATTTTTGTGTGTACAGATGCACTTGCACATGCAGGGATGTGTATATTTGGAGGCCAGAGGACAGTCTCAGCTGTCATTCCTCAGAGGTACTCAACCTTGTTCGTTTAAGACAGGGTCTTTAATTGGCCTGGAGTACACTAAGTATGTTAGGCTAACCTGTGAGCCCTGGAGATCTCCCAGTCTCCACCTCCCTGGTGCTGGGATTACAGGCCCCATCACCAAGCCAAGCTTTCTAGGGATCAAACTCAAGTCTTCAAGCATACAAGTCAGGCATCTTACCAACTGAGCTATGCTCCAGCCCCTTGTTTTCATTTTGTTTTATTTTTTAAATCATATGCTACTAGAGGAATCTCAGAGCAGACCCAGGATCTCCCAGGAAGGACTAGTTTATCCCTAAATATCGCTCTGCTTTGAACAGAATTTCTCTAGGGGAGCCTTTATAGGCACTCGGATCTTAGTGTTCCCTGAGAAGGAGTCAAGAGTCAGAGGCCTTGGGTAGGACTCAGACTTGTGGGCCTGGGAGGAAAAGTGCTAATATCAGCCCAGGATCCCTTCCTCATCACAACCTGTAGTGTGACCATAGACAACAAGACACTCAGCCCAGCCCAGGACATGCTTCTATGTGTCCTTCATGGAGAAGTTCTCCTCTAGTCTAATTGCTGCCCCCAGGGTGATCTGAGAATAGCAATGTTGCTGCAGACACAGAAGAACAAAGCCGAGAAAGCCAGAGCTAGAGTCATCAGGCCATTGACCTATTTAGGGATTCTATGAGACACATGTTCAAGTCTCCAGATGACTTTGCTGTTATGACTTAAAGGGCTAAAACTGAATCTGGTCCTGAACATTGCATTGGGGCACTGGCCACCACTCAGCTTCTGAAGTAGGTTTGCCCAAACTTCTAAGACCACTGTGTTCTGACAGTAAGAGCAGTTCTTGAAGAACAGAAGACAACTGTGAACATCGTTGTTCAAGCACGTTTGTAGACAGCTTGTCAATTCGGCTGGGCTAGCTGAAGTGAGCACTGGTCGGTGCCAGCATGCATAGCTTCCTTTCTCTTTATAAAATAAGGATTTCAGGGATGGAACTCAGGTCCTCGTGTGCCTCAATGAATGAACCGTCTCCTCAGCCAGGGTTTTCCATCTGTCCTTACTATTTATCAGGCAACAAAACCATCCACCCTTCCAGCCATTTAGTGATGTGCCTACTTTTCTCATCTCTGCCTCCAAGATGATAACATGAAGTACAGCTAGGACCTGTCCAGGGTTGTGAGGCAGTGCTGAGAATATTAGGGTTGGGATTCAGGCAGCCCAGGGTCCAGAGACCAGGCCTATAACCATCACTATAGATTCTCTCTTGTGCTAAGAATGTGTTTCCTGCAGCTCAGTTCCACTCCAGCTGGGACACTTCTAGTCTAGAGTTCACGTTGGGTCTCTAAGAAACATCCAATTGCAGAGCAGGCAGTGTGCAGAGGACCGCTGTGTCCTGGGGAGAGGAAATATTTTGCTTCGTGAGTGTAAATGGTGCGTACAGGTTCTGCAAATTGTCCTCCAGGGGCTCCAGGCTGTGCTTACAGGAAATGCTCAAGTGTCCACTCTGGACAAGATGAGCCTCAGGAGAAAGAACAGGTACCCAGCTCCCACTTGCTGGGTTCAGACAGCAACCTAGGCAGAGCTGACTGCCAGACCTCAGGCCTTGTATTGCCCACAGAGGCCTGACACTATTCCAACACATCAATGGTGAACTCTCTGGCCATGACGTGAGATATCTCAATACTAAACAACCGTGATAAACATCGGGACACAGGAATTCAATCTGAAAGTGTGCCGAACAACAGATGACAGCATGTGGACCACTATATTAGGCCCCATCTTAAAGTAACAGACATGCTTCCAAATTAGTGCTTTTTAACCCCTCTTGAAATTGCTTGGATTAGAATAAACTTCCCCACAAGCCTGGAAGCAATATGCTACAGTTTCTCCTCTCACATCAATCTTCCAGCTGTTGCTTTGCTAGGATTAATTTGCCTCTGAGGGATTTCAACACCCTCCTCCCTAGTGGATTTTCAGAGCCTGTAATGTCATGTAATCGGGACCATGTTATTTTTGTCTGGATCTCTGGGAGTGATGTAAGAGGGGAAGGAAACTAGCTGACTCCCAGCCATTGGACCAAAGGTTAAATTAGTCTTGGCCTTTCCCCAGCTGGACAGATCAACTGACCAAGCATTTACTGCACACGGCCACGCAGAATGGGAGTCCTCTCCCTTTCTTCTGCAAGTACTTCTCCTAAGATATCCTTCCCAACCCACAATGCCTCAAGTAATCCATCCATACTTCTGACCCTTTCCACACACACACACACACACCCCACTATCTTCAAAGTACATGTGGAACCTCCTTGTGCAGGACGGTCATGGCATAGAGATATGAATTTATGGGGAAGGACGTCCATCACTCAGTGACTGCTTGGAGGATACACTGCCTGGTCCTCAGCCTTGTCATCAGTGTGGAAGTGGGTATCACACAGACCTCAGAAACACCCTGGTGGCTCTAGCTGTACTTTCCATGTCACTGCCAAACAGCGAAAGCCCCAACCACAGCCTACCCCAGGAGCTGGTCCTCTTGCAAGACAGAGGACTGTCAACAACTTCAAGCTAATACTTACAGCAAGCATCTTCAAAGAATATGTCTTCGCACTCTAAATAAAGGCAGGACTTAAGCTTTGTCTGTTGAATAACACCTTAGACCTGGTGAAATACTGTTTTTTTGTTTGTTTGTTTGGTTGGTTGGTTTTGTTTTTGTTTTGCCCTTTCCTTTTGTTAGTAAGCAGCCACTCATCAAGTAGCTTTAGGTTAAGTACAGGCTCTTGGGAAAATACCTCTCTAGTAGCAGGGGACATGGTGACACAGTAAAGCGAACTGGTACACTGGAACTCACAGAGGGCTGATAGTTGCTAAGACATCCTCAAGTCTGTGCAAACTACCATGCATTATTTCCTTTACCAGGTCCAGGAGGCAGGCTGTCTATTGTTCCACTCTCAGAGTTGGAATTCACTTGTGGGGTGTTTGAGAAACAAGCCCAAAGTCTTGGAGGCAGGGTGAGAGCTTTCTGAGAGGCTAAGGTGGGCCTGCCAGGCTGCTCTGCACTATTTCCCAGCAGTAGGTGACTGGCCCAGGCTCAGCTTCTTCCTCTGTGGAATAGGAACAGTGGCATGCTCCTGTCCTATAGACACGGGTCACAGGAGAATTCAAGGTGCTCACCAGCAGGAGGCACTGTGCAAGTGCCTTGTGAGAGAGAGCCCTTACCTTCTCTGCATTCCACCATCCACCTGAACACCCATCACCATAGACTCTCCCCCACAGATTTTGAGAGCTCAACCTTTAGGCAGGAACTGAGATGGTCTTGGGTCCCTGCTCTCCACCTTCCTCAGTCCTAAACAGTCATAACAAGCCAGGCATGGGGCAAGCCTTGACTCTCAGTACTCAGGAGGCAGAGGCAGAGAAGATCTTTCTAGAGGGATGGATGAGCCTCTGGGTTGGAATTGGTCTTGTCTACAAGACGGTCTCCCATTTTCTCTGTTCACTGACTGGGTTCTGCAAGATTTGACTGTCTGCAAATGCAGGGCCAGCTAGCCGTTCCTGCCATGCAGAGGTCCCTGACCCTTCCTGAGCTGGGGTCAGGGTGGTGAGTAAAATGGCTTCAAGCAAGCAAAACAACACTTTCTGTTTGTATTATCTAATGGAGGATTTTTGACTCAATCAAACACTTTTACTGAATTCTTAAGGGCCTTGGAAAAGATTCCGGGTCAACACAAGGTTTGAACAAGATCTTTGCTGGGAGACGAGTCCAGGGCCATGGGCCTCCACACCTCCTTTGATCCAAGCTTACCATTGGCTGAGGAGAGAGGACCAGAGGGCAGTGCCAGAAACCACGTGGTTCAGGAGAGCAGGAGTCATTGCTATCCCTTCCATCAAAGAGAAGCAACGTCGACTGGGTAAACACAGGCACGTTTCCACTATTTCTTCATGAAAGCCTACCCCAGGTCTGTGAGTTAACCGCAGCTATTTTGGAAGTACACTGTTAGGCATTCAGGCACCCAAGCCAAGCTGTCAACGGGGCCTTCATTATCCCCGCTTACTAACCGCTACTGACTTTTATATATTCTGTTCTTTCATTTCCCCATCAGCCAACAGAGAGAGTAACCAGGGCGTAGAAGCAGACTTAAAGCCACTTTAACTAGTCTGAACTTAGTTGGAGATTAACTTGTGTGGTTAAGAACAACGGTGGTAGCCTTGGCCAGTTTCAAATGAGTAACTTCCACAGAGGGACCATGCTTAGAAACAGTTCTTGGGCTAAGCCAGGGTTCTAGATGAAACCACTCTCCCTTCAGGGAAGTTACTGTCAGGAAACAATTGTCTGGTGGGTGGTTCCAGGTACCCACCTCAGGCATTTGAGAAGCCGACATTTGGGTCTCCCATCTGAGCACTCACCAGGCTCAGCCTTGCTTAGTTTCTCAGATCATATGAGCTGTGCTCAAGGAGGTATGGCCACAGTTAGCGTGTGGATCTCAAAGGGGAAAAATTCAAAAGTGCCACCCCAGACTCCCAGATAGGTAAACTGATCTGGTGTGTCTAGGGGGAGCCTGGAGACCTTTGCTTTGCAAGTGTTCTGGTTAATCTGAAACATAGAAGGCTTTGGGGTCTACCTGTACCCCACCCCTCACCTTGCACTGGTGCAATTTAAGATAATACCTTCATAGTTGTCTGAGGGGCTTAGAGCGTGTGTGGAAATAGCCTGCTGCTGGTGTATGGCCACAGCTGAGTGAAAAGATGCTTGCCGTTCTGAGAGCCGGAGCTTGGCACAGGAGGGCACTCCACAGCCTCAGCACATGGAAGCCATTTGTCACAGATTACCCTGGAGTCATACAGTTGGGCTTGAGAAAGGGAGTGGCACAACTGGAACCGCTCTCAGCTGGGGCTGCTCTCACGAATACTGGGGCTTTCCTCAGGCTGAGTCTCGGGACCATGCATTTCAGCTGCCCCGCACTGTCTAGATGGAAAGCTCTGTATCTTGAAGTTAACAGCTCAGAGACACCCTTGCCTGTTCTTTAAGTCATAGGTCATCAGGCTACTGAAGGCAGAAGTCGCAGGCTAGACAGGTGCATCCACCTCAGAAGTGTTGGCTGGACTGACTGGTATCAGCAGGTGACCCTGGACAGCAATTTTCCCCTTTAATATGAATTATTAATATGGATATTTGAAATTTCCTGTTTTATGATCATACACACACACACACACACACACACACACACATGTTTAAATATTTTCTCTGAATCAGGATTTCATGTACTCTAGGTCAGCCTCAAACTCAGTTATGAAGCTGAGGTTGACATTGAACTTCTTATCCTCCTGCCTCTGCTCCCAGATGTTGGCAGTATAGGAACACACCATCATACCTGTTTTCATATGCTTCTGGGGACCAAACCCAGGGCCAGCCAGGTGTATACAAGGTGAACACTCTTATCAACTAAATTACATCTCCAGCCCAAAATATTTTAACTACTTCATCTCCAGAAAGCCGAAAAGGCATTACAAAATCCAAACAGAATATAAGATTCCCAGTTAGGTACAGGAAGTAGCTGGGGCTTAGGAAGGAAAGGGAGAGAAGAGGAGAGGATGGAGGTGGGAAGGGGAGGAGAGGAGGGGCAAGAAAGAAAGAGAGGGGGGGAGAGGAGGGAAGGGTCTGGAGTTTTATCACCTTAGTCTTCCTTTTTGTTTTATAGTAGACTAGGTAAATGGCCACACTTCTACCTTTCCTTCAGCTCTTTGATTTCTTGTTACAAATAGCTCCAAGGGGTAAAACAGTGAACTGTGGACCAGCAGACACAGCTCCTGCCACCGAGAGAAGGGACTTACATAGTAGCAGCAAAGAGCACTTCCAAACCTCAAGAATCATAGATATTTTAGCCCGTGTTGACTGATGAAATGCCAGAGAGGTTGTGTCCTGTATCCTGCCACATAGCCATTCTGGCCCTGACCCCTGGGGTACTGACTGCATACCTTAAATGTGCCTCCTATAATCCTCTTCAACTGAGAATGGCTAAACCTGAGATGAAAACACTCTGGACCAAAGGAAGTGGTCTGCGTCTTACCCATGATTCCTTGGTGTGGACAAGGAACAGCAGCACTTCACATTTCAGGGCCTCTAGTCTCACCCCAGTCTCAAAACTGAACCGTTTGAAAAGAGGCTCTTTACTTCCGTGTTCAAGGCTGAGAAGGTATCCAAGAGAACAGCTTACATTTCAGCTTTCTCTGTGGAGGCTGTCAAGACTTCTGCTCAGTCTCCAATCTGCTCAGCTAGTCAGTATCATAAGCCCGGTATGTTCTGCAGCTGAGAACACTGCACGGTTTTATTGCTTTACTCTGCATAGACGTGTCTCCCCCGTGCCTAATGTTACGTAGCTTTCTGTAACCATCACAAAATACCTGAGGCAGTAAACTTACAAACCAAAAACTTTCTGGTTCACGGCTTCACAGAGTCTAGACCATGATTGGACAGATTCATTACTTTAGAGCCTCTGGTGGGGATGCCAGGAGACACCTCATAGCCAGAACTCACTTCGGGAACAAGCTTATTAAATCTTAGTTAGTGGTGCTCAGGACCTGCCACAGCTTCCGGCCATGTAGCAGCAAAGACATTCCACCGACACACTCCCAGCTATCTCTAAAAGATGGTCGGCCTGAAGAATAACAAAGATGCTGGTGTGACTGTGAGAATCTGACCACCCTAAGTCCTCCGGGAGGTGGCTGGGAGTCTGAAGCCAGATGAGCTGGGAGTCCAAGCTCCATCCATCACCTTCAAAGCCAGTCCTGCCCAGGGGCTCTCCTGGGGTGGGCTGCACTGAGCCACTGTGTCCCATTTGCATGTCTTTGTTTTCAGTTTGTCCTTTGCACGTCACCACCTGCTGTACCTCAAGGTGGGAGTCCATTAAAATGTTCTCAGGAGAAGGTGCTCCTGGTTCCCACAGCTCCCTCAGCAAACCTCAGCCTTCCTCTGAGGTGTTCAAGGCAGGGGTCTATCTTCCAGGCATCTGACTCTGCAGACTAAAGCTCTTCCAGTGTTTTCTCTCACTTACAACGGGCTACTCAAGCCTCCCTGGACACACCTTGGGGGTTAGAGAATGCCTGGGTCACTTCACAGGGACTCACTGATGGACAGTGGGTGTTAGGGGGAACAGAGAACAATCAACTTACAGGGCTAGGCAGATGCACACACAGTGCTGGGGACCCGAGCAGCCGTGTTCCCAAAAGGAAGATAGAAGAGGCCGTCAGGTCCCTTGAAGCTGGAGTTACAGGTGGTTGTAAACCACCTGATGTGGGTGATAGAAACTCAACTCTGGTTCTCTGCAAGAGCAGTGGATGCTCTTAACTTCTGAGCCACCTTTCCTGTCCCCTAAATTGCTTACCTCTTAAAAATTAATTTAAAGGTTGCCATTAAGGGTTTTTGTTTGAGGTTTTTTTTTTTTTTTTTTTTTTTTTTTATGTTTTGTATCTGGATATTTTGCCTGCATGTATATCTGTGCACGCGCCTGCAGTACCTTTGATGCCAGATCCCCTGGAACTAGAGTTACTGATGGTTGTGAGCTGTCATGTGGGTGCTGGGAGCCAAATCTAGGCCCTCTGGAAGAGCAGTAAGCTCCCCTAACCTGATCTCTCTAGCCCCTAAAAGTTCATTTAATTCAGTAGAAAAAGAAATCATCTCAAAAACCTTGGGAAAACTCAAGATTTTCTCATTTGAGTCTCATTTGGATGACCAGACTTAGCATTGGGGACTGATGGGACCCTAAGTGGCAGTACTTGAACCATTAGGTATCAGGCTCTTGGAGTGCTAACCAAGAACAAGAGCAAGGGAGCCGACAACCCCAGAGCTATTTCTTCTCTCTGCCCCCAAGCAGAACATCTGTGCTGCGCATGAGGAGTCTATTGGACTTTCATGTCCCCTACCGAGGCTTGGTGAAAGGACTGTGGAGACCAAGACACTGAGGGGTTTGGACGGAAAGTGGGGGCTAGAGATTGCTGGGCATGGAAGAACTTGACCTCACATGTTAGAGCAGAAACCAAATTGGGATCTAGGCTCTAACGTCCACCCTCCATGGGATAAGCGTTGAATATGCTGTTAATTTCTTTATAATTGACAAGAGCAGCCTAACTGGGGGCCTTCCTGACGCTAACGTGCATTGATTTCCTGGCCTACAACAGGAAGGAGGAAATGGTTGTGTGGATCACGTGTGGCCTTCCATATGCCAGGCACTCAACAGTTAACATGCTAGGCTCATGTGTTCACACAACTGCCCTTAGGAAATACTATCATATTCACATGAAAGATAGGGAAACTGAGGCAAAGTGACCTTACATGGTGTCTTAGTTAGAGTTTCTACTGCTATGATAAAACATCATGACCAAAAAGCAGGTTGGGAAGGAGTTTATTTGGCTTGCGTTTCTGGATCACGGTCCATCACTGGAAGGAGTCAGGACAGGAACTCAAGCAGGGTTGGAACCTGGAGGCAGGAGCTAATGATGTAGCCATGGAGGGGTGCTGCTTACTGGCTTGCTCCCCATGGCTTGCTCAGCCTGCTTTCCTATAGAGCCCAGGACTACCAGCGCAGAGATGGCACCACCCACCATGGGCTGAGCCCTCCCCCACTGACCACCAATTGAGAAAATGCCTTATATCTGGATCTCATGGAGGCATTTCCTCAACTGAGGCTCCATCCTCTCTGATGACTAGCCTGTGTCAAGTTCACACAAAGCCAGCCAATACAGATGGCTTGGCTGGACTCAGCAGAGGTGCTAGAGCAGGTGCACAGCCAGGTGGCTTGACTCCAGGCTCACAAACTCTGACTTCTCCTCAAGATGACATAAGTTATTAGATATACTTGGTATTTTTTCATGTAACTTATCCATTTAAAGGAATCTGAGGAAATGTTCTTAAGGTAAAATGAAGCTTTCTCCACAGAGCTCAAGTGGACATTGGCCACCTCACTTCCACGCCAGGCTGTTGCATCTGGAGCGATGCTTTCCAAGCCTTCCTCTGCTTTCTGACGATCATGGCTTCACACTGTGCGCAGGTGTGTTTGAGTACCTTTCTGGCCTAGCAGGGTCTTGCTGTCTTGCTCTGTGTGCCCATGTGTGTGCCTCTACTTGACAGTATCTTAAACCTTATCCTTCTCTTTGCCTTCCCCAGGGGAAGGAGTTGGTAAGGGTAGTCTACCCTGCTAGAGAGCCACCACGCATGAGTTTATTTCAAGCAGCACCGATGGCACCTCCCCGGTGACGATCTGCATTGCTGCCCCTCTCCTGCTGATCATCTGTTCACATCACCTGCTCTGTTTTCTGTCCGTGTGGTGCTGTGGACTGACTTGGTAGGAGCTCTTGATTCTTAGATAGGTACATTGTGTATGTTACATCTATTTCAAGTATTTTATTCTGGTGTGCTGAGTTCATATGTCCAAAGACTGTTTATTGAATGTCCTTCGTGCAAGTTCATATGTGTCCTTTGTGCATCACCAACAGTCCCCATAGAGTGGGCATACTGAATGCACTGGTTTTCTCTTCCATTTTCTCTTTAATTTAAAAATACGTATTCGCGCGCGCGCGCGCGTGTATGTGTGTGTGTGTGTGTGTGTGTGTTGTACATATATGTCTATGAGTATATGAGGAATGCTGTTGTGCATGTATGTGCATGTGGAGCCCACATGTCGACTTCAAGCATCTCCTCAGGCACTCTCCACATTCTCTGTTGAGGCAGGGTCTCTCCCTTGAGCCCAGGACTTTCAGCTAGCCCAGCTCCACAGCTCCCTGAGGCCCTGTTCCTTTCTCCTCCAGAGCCCCGAGATGACGGCATTCCCCCGTGGCATCAATGTGGGTGCCTGGGGTCTGAGCTGCGGTCCTCACACTTGAGCAACAAATGCTCTACCCACCGAGCCATCTCTCTGCCCTTATCCCACCATCTTTTTAGGAGAGGACTATGCAATGCCGAGTGTCAGCCGCCCACATGAATGACAAAGCCTGGCTTTGAAGCATGTCTGTCTCACTGCAGGTCCAGTCTCATTACCACCCCATCTCTGACTAACAGCCTCCCTCCCCTGGCCGATTGCAAAGATGGTTATTTTACAGCTCAGGTCATTTTGTGATAGGAAGTGAGAGGAGACTCAAATTCAACCAGGAAGTTCTTTCTCATCTGGGTTTTTGATGCATGTCAATGGGTGAGACCCTGAGGAAAAAAAAAAGACCTGGGAAGGATCAATCAAATCACAAGCCCCTGCATACAGGAGCTAGGTCACATTGATAGCGCGGCATCAGAGCATGAGAAATGAGGGTGCTAGCCATCTGTGAGTGGAATGAAGTCTGGAGTTCTGGTTTCCTGGCATCGGTACCCGTATGCTCCAGTGTCTTTGCAACTGTCTTTCCTTCATTGCCCACCCCCAACTGCCTGTGCCCTTGGCTTCAGGCTCACTGCTGTGTGGATCCTGCCCTGACTTTATTCTTCCAGCCTATTGCTCTCCTGGGGACTTCAGCAGAGCAGTCACTAGTCTACGGGCCAACCTGGGACACTGGAGAGATGGTGGTGATCCTCCCTGTCTTATGATTTCAGAGTGAAGAAGCAAGCCTGACTTTGAGCTTATCCCCTGGGGCCATGTCTCTCCTTGCAAAGTCCATTCAGATTGGAATGGGTTCTCACAGCCCTGTCGGCACCTTCCTGCTTTCCTAAAGCACACACGTGGGAATCTGCCCTTGGTGGTGGACAGATGTTCTCCTCTCTGAGTAGACTTCGTACAGGTGGAGTTTTCTTCAGTTGGTCATCTCTGTCAAGTTCTCCCCTTTCTTCTGAGAAGCTACCGAGCCAGAACGAGTCAGCACAGGGCACAGGATTTGAGTTGTAGACCTGTATGCCATTGGAGCAGGGGGGAAAGCCTTGTATGCAGTCGACTTCATTGTAAATCAACGGTCCCACTCGGTGACCTCTGACCTCCACCCATCCCTCTGAAAATCCCTTCGGAAGCAAAGGAGGTATTAAATAATTCAAATGTCGTCCTCCCCATAAAATTTCTCTCCAAGATGTCATCACTTCTTTTCCCCCTTATCAAAATTTATCACTGTCTTCCTCTGCCTCCCCAGACAGCTCCTCCTATGGCTAATGGTGGATTACCACAGAATGTTACAGAGATTTTTTTGCTTCCTGTGTCACAGCTGAAGATGGGGCCTGCCCCAGGACCAGTATGCCGTCATTCAGTCCCCACATCCAGTAGGCCAGGCTCTAGACACAGGGTGTGTATGCTGTCTTTGTTGAAAGAAGGGAGAAAGGGACAATCACAGTGAATGAGCAGATTGGAAGCAGGCATGCATTGTGGAGGAAGAAACAGCCTGTTGGGTAGAGTAGGTGGTTGGACGCGAGCCCTCTGCGGGGAGGGAGGTCTGGCAGAGGCTGAGGGTTGGGGCTTCGTTCTTTCCGGTGATGCCCTGCAGTCAGGAAGAGCTCTGCTTTCCAGCTCCTGACTTATCCTAATACTCTCTCCAATCTCATTTGTTGTCAATAAAATGGCCTTACTCATCGCTCTCACCCCAGGGAGTGGTGAGACTCAAGCATAGCGATGTAACACGAGGAGCTCTGATGAACACTAGGGACACATGTGGAGAAGAGCCCTGAGGCCACCAAGCATGGCCAAGAGTGTGGAGTCAGTGCACAGCTGGGACCAGAACCCAGGTGCCTGGATCCTAGTAGGGGTCCCTCCCACAGCACTGGGCCACTCCCAGGGCCCTCTAGGTTTTCCCCAATGCAAAGGGATTCTTCCTCCACTGGCACAGAAAGCCCACACTCAGGCCCAGCTCTCAGACAAGCCAACTGGATGGGATACCAGAGGCAACCCAGTGATGAAGTCAAAGGATCCAAGTGCTGAAAAGATAATTTATCCAAAAGCCAGACCCCTGGTGTGGCTTCAGTGTAATTTATTAGCTAAGAGCAGGAGAATGTGGAGACATGAAGTGCTAGGAACATTAACAGACAATGCATGAGCTGCTGCTGCTGTAGTCCTGGGGGTTGCAGGTTTTGGCCCCCTAGCATCGGGGTGGTCTTTCAGATACACAATAGTCAGTCAGCTTTTGGAAATGATCTCTGCATCTCAACTTCCCTTGCCACAGAGGACAGAAGGAGGGGAAGAGACAAAACTACAGAACTCCCATCTTCCCAGGGGCCTGAGGAAAGACACCTTCCATGTAGCCAACCTCCCTCCTACACAGTACCCAGGGATCTCGTCATCCATCCTGACACTCCAAAACCCCTGTTGTCAAACTCTGAGTGTAGGAGCCCTCCCCAGCTTAGTTCCAGGCCAGAGGAAACCTGCTTTCCCCTGCAGTAGGAAAGAGGATTGGGCCTGCAGACAACTGTGGGTCTCAGGTCCCTGAGCAGTGCTGATCTTCAGCAGGATGTCAGCCCGTGGACACTGGGTTTCTGGGGCATGCCAGGCAGAGAGTTATGCAGAGCAGGCCCTGGGCCTGTCTCAAGATCAGCTGCAGCACAAATATTTGGACTGTTTGAGACTTCAGAGAACATCTATGTAGAGCTCTCAAGAAACAAAGTTTGGTTTGTCCCGGGAAAGACTGCTGAGGTATGAGGGACACTGGCAGGAAATGTCCAATGTAAACATACATTTTTCTTCCTTTTGAAGACTAAACCTAATGTTTGTAATTAAATATTAATAAGAACTAAAATAATTCAAATTTAAAGTAAGACAAATAGAACCCAGGACCCCACTCCTAGTTCACTTGAGTCATACTCTCCAAAGAGAAATTAGGAAATACTTTTTTTTTCATTTTTTTAAAAGATTTATTTGTTTATTATATGTAAGTACACTGTAGGTGCCTTCAGACACTTCAGAAGAAGGAGTCAGACTTTGTTACAGATGGTTGTGAGCCACCATGTGGTTGCTGGAATTTGAACTCCAGACCTTCGGAAGAGCAATCAGTGCTCTTAACCATTGAGCCATCTCACCAGCCTGGGAAATACTTTTGAACCAGTTCACTGACATGATTCTGCCTCTAGTTCAAAAGCCTCTGCACCCCCCACCCAGGACCAAGCATCCCTCCCCAGCCAACACCCCTACTTTACAGATATCAAAGCTAACATCTGAAAGGACAATGGGCCAAGGTCAAGAGGTGAGCCTTAATTTAAGACCTCTTTTATGTAGGGGACAGCAAAGAAAACACAGGCTGAAAAGATGGCTTAGTTGGTGAATACTTGCTGCGCAAGCATGAGGCTTGGTTTCTGGCATCCATGTAAGGGATGGATGTAAAAGCCTGTCCCGTGCTACGTGGACAGAGACAGATGTGTCCCCAAACTCTTGGACCAGTTAGTCCCACTGAGTAAGTGAGCCCCAGATTCAGTGGGAGGCCCTGTCTCAAAAGAGAAGGTGGAGCATGAAGAGAGACATGGCCCAAAGTCAACTGTTAATGGCTTCTAGCCTACACACGCATGCTCATGTGCATACATGACTATACATGTGCCTATGCACACAGACATGCACTCCCATAGAGACATGATCACACAACACATACACATGCATATGTATGATAACATACAAGTATAAGCACACACATGCACGCAAACCTGCACACTCATGTAAAGGTCTGCTTTGAATGCCTGGACTTTTCAAGTCACAGTGGCCATTCCCTGCACCTCACCATCTTTTCTTCTTGATTTTTCTACACAAAAGGCTTTTGTTCCAAATTTCATAGTCTGCAAAACTCCTGCTTTTATCTCCCCAAGTCAATCATGTAAGCCAAGTGATCATGTGTTTCAGGGCTCACTAATGGGCTACTTCAGGGAACTTTCTGGAAGCATCTGCCATTAGCCACCTCTTCTTCATATTCTTTAGCAGGATACTAGCTCTCTCCAAATGCCAACTCAGGAGGCAGAGGAGGAATACACCATACTGAGCGAGGCTCTACCCTGGACATAAGGATTTGTCTTGCGGAAGTCGTTTCTCTTTTTGGCTCATTTCCTATATCTGAAAAATGAAGGCATTAGACTAAATAATCCCCAGTGTCCTCTTTACTTCTTAAAATGCCATTACACAGTTACAGTTCCTGCCTAAACCAACTTTACATCTGAAACATGGGTGAGAGTAGCTGTCCCCTGGGAAGCCAGCTCCTTATAACCCTGACATGTCTGTGGCTCTGAGAACCTGGAGCATGAGCTGCACCATCTCAAATCTGAGTGGGTGGCCGATTTCAGTCTTTTTTGTTTGTTTGTTTGTTTTTGTTTTGTTTTGTTTTGTTTTTCTTTTTCTTTT
>NC_034599.1:66161357-66188596 GCF_900095145.1 Mus pahari | reverse complement strand
TCCACCTCCCTTCCTCCCTCCACCTCCCTTCCTCCATCCCTCCTCCCTCCATCCCTCTCCTCTCCCTCCATCCCTCCCCCTCCTTCCTTCCCTCCCTCCCTCCCTCCCTCCCTCCCTCCCTCCCTCCCTCGTGACTCCAGGAACCTCATGGAAGCAGAATACTTTGGCATTTGTCTTTTGGTAATTGGCTTATCTTACTTCACATAATGTCTTAAAGATTCATTATTGTTTGAGCTCATCCCAAGATTTCCTAATTTTCTAAGGCTAAGGTTGAATAGTATATATAATAATGTTTATATTAATATATAACAGGTAAATTTTACATCGTCAAGTACAATGCACAGAATAAGCAAGCATAAACACCAGCAGCAGAGATTTAGCCATTTCAGGATGAGGTAGGTTTGGACAACATTCAGTGTGTTTCCGTCTTCAGCCAGAAGAAAGTACTTGGGACTCACTGTGGGGAAGAAACATAGAAAAAGAAATACATAGACCATTACCCATCATGCTTTGCTTCTCCATCCCTCCACTAATGGATACGGGTGGCTTTTGCCTTTAGCTCTCAAGAATGCTGCTGCTATGGACACAGGTGATCACACATGTGCTGAAGTCGCTGCTGTGACACTTTTCACAGACCTGAGAGGACCTTAATTGGCACATTAGGGCCTTGAGGGTAAATGCTTCAACCTGAGGATTTTGTACAGCTTTTCATGGAGCAGTTTCCCCCCACTCCCCCTTGTTTTAAACCTGTTAATACCCTGGCCCCTTCCCCATCACCCTATGACGACCCCTAGTGGGCAGCTGAAGCCACATCTACAGGCTCCTCTTCCTCAAGGCAGCTCTACAGAAGACTCTCTCTTTAAAAGTGTCATGGCTTCCTATCCCTCAGCCGAGGACACAGATGTGTGACTCAAACCCACATAAATGAGCACATATCTTGGAGTCTTAATGACCTTCAAAATCAGAAAGAATTCAACTGGAGGATATGGGAACCTCTCTACTGGAGACAAACTTCAAAGGTTATGGTTACCCAAACATTTCTAAACAATGTGTTGATCAGACAAGATTCAAACTGTGGCTTAATTTCCTGAAAAGAATTCCTGACAAGCTTGTTTAGTCCAAAGCTCTTCCAAAGCCGGATATCTCTGAGGGCTAGAGGGAAGAGAAAGATAAGTGAGTCCAATATGTATGTGGCTTTGGCAATAATTTCTTTGTTATCTTTGAGAAGGAAAAGAAGCCAGTTCAGAATTCCTGGGTCATCCTGCCCCAAGCTAAGCCCTCAAGATTCAGTGGGTGCCCCAGATGACTTTATTTATCCTAAGATTTTAAAGGTTATCAAGGAGTCTTGTGGGCAAGTCTTTTATTTGGTTTGCAAAAATAGCAGTTTTATGTGGGAATAAAACCAAACAAGCAACAGAGGAACTGTTCTAGGCTCTTAGGAGTTCACAGTTGTGGTCCTTCAGGTGTAGCCAATGGGACTTTGGCCCCTGCTGGGGAGATGCTTCTGTCTGCAAAGACCACCGGGTGCTTCCCTAACTGGGCCCAATGCATGGCTTTGGGGAGGAAAGGTTCTACTTTTTCTTAAAGGTTTATTTGTGTGTGTGTGTGTGTGTGTGTGTGTGTGTGTGTGTGTGCATGTGTGTGTGTGTGTGTGTGTGCATGTGTGTGTGCTCATGTGCTATCCGTGTCTATCTGTAAAGGCCTGAGGAAGGCGTCAGATCCCCCAGAGCTGGAGTTATAGGTCTCTCTCTCTCTCTCTCTCTCTCTCTCTCTCTCTCTCTGTGTGTGTGTGTGTGTGTGTGTGTGTGTCTGTGTCTGTGTCTGTGTCTGTGTATGTCTGTGCGTATGTGTTTGTGCATGTGCATGCATGCGTGCTCATGTGCCATCATGTGTGAGCTGCTCACCATGAGTGCTGGCGACTGAACTCTGATTCTCTGGAAGAACAGCGCAGGCTCCTCACCACTGAGCCATGTCTCTGGCCCAGGAGAGAGAACAGCGCAGGCTCCTCACCGCTGAGCCATGTCTCTGGCCCAGGAGAGTCTTTTTCAAATTTCTCCTTTGGAGGAGTCCAATCTCCTTTCTAAGAACTTTCATGATGTCTACCTCCCAGTGATTCTCAACCTTCCTAATTCTGTGACCATTTAATTCAGTTCCTCATTGTGCTTGGTGACCTCTAACCATACCATTATTTCGTTCCTACTTTGGAACTGTAATTTTGCTACTGTTTTGAATTGTAATGTAAATATCTGATACAAAAATATCTAATATGTGACCACCAAAGGCTTTCTACACAAGAAAATGTGAAGTCAGCCACTTCCTCCGGACTATAGCTCTAGGGGTGGGGGCTTTCCATTGGCCATGTCGTTTGGTTGAGCTTTAAAAATGGGGCCAAGCATCCCATGACAGGAGAGATCTCAAACCATCTCAGAACAGGTGAGGAAGGTGCATCGTTTCATCACCCCATTCCAGAGGTAAGGAAATGGAACATTCGGATAGCTGGGTTTTCACAGGCACCTGACTAGCTGGCCCTTTAGAATCATTGTCTTTTGTACATTGCTCTCCTCTATGGAATTAGAGTGTGTCAAATCCGAACAACAGACTGAAGCTAAGTGACATGTGACAGCCTCATGTATCCACCTCCTTCATTGTTCCCCTTATTTTGCCTGACAACCTGCCTGTCCACCCACTCTCCCTGGGCAGGCATAGGTAGCTTAGGGCTCAGAGTGGGTATCACTTCCAGTCTGAGTACTGGTGGGCATCATACTTCCCTCAGGACCAGCTGGGAGCCTGTGTCAACTGTCTTAACACAACATCTTGGTTTTATTCTATTACACACAGATTCTCTATTGTTCATGCATGGCCAATGGAGACTGAGGTTTCTGTTGTTCCACAAACAACTCCTCCCTACCTTTGGCTTTACAAGCTCTGGTTAGCTAAGTACCACAGGCTCCCACGGCATACTGTGTATCCACCTCCAGGGGAGTAATGAGGGTGGTCACCATAAGAGACCAACATGAAGAACCTGGGGTAACTTGAACATCAGCCCATACGTTGGACATACCTGTCTGGAATCACAGAGGCGTCTTCTTAGGGCTTCAGAACTTCTGCCTTTAGCTGCAGGTGTAGCCGGTCCTGGAGGACTCTCTGGTCCAACCAGCAGTACTGGAGTTGGTCTGGCCTTTATGCTCCTCAGAACACTGACTCACTCTGAGCCCACAAGCACTTCTCTAACCAGAGAGGGGGACAGTGCTGAGAAGAAGTCAGGGGAGATGGCTCGGTGGCTAAAGTGTTTGCTTTGCAAGTATCAGGGGCCATGTTTGATCCCAGATCATACATAAAAAGCTGTGAGACACATGAACCCACTGGCTAGGCAGCCTAATGGTGCTGGGTCCCAGGTCAGTAAGAGACCCTGTCTAAAAAATAAAAGAGGTGGGAAACCTCCAAATAGTGATGCCTACAGTTGCCCTCTGGCCTCTACATGTACACACAGGTACATGGGCACCTGCATACACATGAACACATGCACACACAAAAGGGAAGGAATAAGACGAGAGGCTTTTTCCAGTTTTCTTCAAATACCACTTAGAGGAACGAAGGGAAGAAGCAACTTCAGTTCCAAGACATGCAGGACAGACGGCTCCAAAGAACTATACAAAGTAAAACCTACCAGTCCATAGGACATCAGACTTCATGATGCCTCAACCATCTGTAAGGAGGAGGCCAGACCTCTTCTGAGAACTTAACCCTGTGAAAGGACAAAGGGAACTGACACTGGTTTGATTGTCACACAGGTTTGGGCCCTGTGTGTTCTATACATTGTTCAGACACACTGTAGGGTCCTTGCAGGACCTGCAGGCTCTGACAAAGCTCTCTGGACCACTCTGAGTGTCCTGCGACTGTCACTGGTGGACAGACTAGAGGGGGAAGAGGGAGAAGCACCTCTAAAGTAGCACAAGGCCTCTTGCCTCTTGACAACCTCTCAAGTTCTCACCTGCGTCTGGACCACATTGAGAGGAAGGTCAGCTTGTCTAGCAGCTTTGATATGAAACTGTTTGGATGTTTGATGTGTAAGGGTTCCTTTGACCAGGGTCTGGCCAGGTCACTGCTGCAGGACTTAAACATTCTACTGCCTCAGGCCTTTGTGACCCCTTGTGTCTTAAACTCAGTTCTAACCTCCCTTTCTTCAAGAAATTGGTGTTATCAAGTGGGCTGTAGCTGATTAATTTCTTTGTGGTGTGTGTGTGTGTGTGTGTGTGTGTGTGTGTGTGTGTGTACCTTTTCAGTCTGTGTAATTCTACTTGTATATAGGTTTTCATGGCTGACCATTTGGTATTAGGTAACCAATCAGCATATGCTTCCCTGGGGAATTCTAGTCTCCCATTCACAGTGATGTGTACTTGCCTGCAGTTCTTTGTGTAATGCTAGGGCCTCTTGGGCTTCCTCCCAACCATGTTATCATCATGTCCATTGATGTCATCTTCACTCAGTTCTTTCAGGCAGACAGTTGGTGAGATTCTGTAAGTGTAGCTTCTGATATGCCTATGAGACACAATCTTAGAGCAAACTCTGTTCCTCTGGTTCTTACAAACTTTCCAACCCCTCTTCTGCAATGATCCCTGAGCCTCAGGTGCCAGAGTTGAGTTATAGATGCTGTCAACTGGGACTGGACTCCACAACTCTACATTTTGATTGGTTGTGGTTTTCTGAAGTTTTTGTGTATTTCGAGAAGTTTCCTTGATAAAGGATGAGAACTACACTTAGCCATGGTATAAGGACAAATACATAGGATGTGGTTAGGGATTGTGATGGTTTTTAACACTGTGATTGTAGGTTCTCCTCCAAGATCCACAACTTGGCCAGCCCTGGGTAGCTGGCTAGATTTCCAGTACCTGGCAATGTTTTCCTCTTGATGAGAAGATCTTAAGTCAATTTAGAGATCTGTTGGTTACACCAGATGGCTTATTTCCTTTTCAGCATGGTTCTCCTTGGTCTGTGTTTAGAGATGCATTTGTGGCCTCAGATTCAGTGTTTGGAGCAGACCAACTCCAGCACTCCTGGCTGGACAGTTCTCCAGGCCCTACCACACCTGCAGCCAAAGGCAAGATTTCTGGGGCCCTAGGAAGACACACACCTTCTATGATTCCAAACAGATGTGTCTAACTGATGCTTAATTTACTCCAGTTCCTTCGTGCTGGCCACTTAGAGCAGCAACTTCTGGTACTGTTTCCACACACGGTCCATGCCACACCACCAGAGAGCTCAGGGCCTCATGCTTATGAGACAGGCACTTCACTGAGCCATCTTTCTAGTTCTTTCTTATCTGCCTCTAACCTCCTCTGACACAGTGCTGCTCCAGCCACTCTGCCACAGTGCCACTCGGCTACTGCCATGGGCAAAGTTGCCAGGTTGGGATGGAGCAAAGTTAGAAAAGCTGTACCACCTTGGAAAGGGGCTCATGAGATGGTAAAGTCACTGTTGGCCAAGTTACTTAAAGTTATAAGATCTGCAAGACAACGGGTACAACCAGCTTCCCTGCCTGCCCATCACCCTTGTCAGTGCCTGACATGGGGACCATCTGAGGAAGAATCACAGAGCCCAGTGAGAAGGCTTTCCTCACATGCTCTTTTCTGGTCACAGCCTCTGGCTATTGCACCAAGTGCTTCTTCCCTGCCTTGTTTCATGCTGCGTTCACCTGGTGTCAGTCCTTCCAAGTTTAGGCTATAGAGAGTCACCCAAGCAAATTCCAATCCCTTCTCTCCAATACCTGCTCGTAAGTTCTATCTGTTTATCTCTGAATCAACCATGATGTCCATGTTCAAAGCCCGAGTCAAGAGCTCACCCCACAACTTTGATCTGTTTCAGTTTCTGGGATGGTGTCCATCTCTCTCCCTTTTGATGTGATTCTGAAACAGCAATTATCATCTTGTTTCAGATTCATTCAAGAGCTGGTAGCTTCTTTTCTTCCCTTCCTCTCCGTCATCATGACTCACACTAGTCTTGTGTCAGACTGTCTCTTTCTCTGACCTCTGCTGCTATCAGTTTACAGGAAACCCTCTTCCAGATCCTCTGGGCGGGCCTGCTGCCATCATGCTGGCCTGCCTGGTCAACCCATCTATTAGTCTTGCCAAGTTTGTTCTCACCTCTGTAGGTTTTTGCTTCCATCAAAACTATTCTCTTACACTAACCTCATCCATTCAGTACAACACACACACACACACACACACACACACACACACAAGGACTCACTACCCTAGGCCCTTTTTTTGCTTCATCTACTCAGTGTGAGTCTGATTCATAGAAGCCTTGCCTTACATCTGATTCTCAACCAAGGGGCCCCATTCTGTAAACTCCATGTGTTCCTGTGAAGGACTACAGCAAATCCACAGCAGAGCATCTCTGCCCATCGTCACGTTTGCTTTGGGCAGATTCATTGGTTCACCTTTAGTCCCTCTTAACCAGAATCTAGACAGAGATTCCAAGAGTTGGGAGTGAGGGGTGTGTAGATCCTAAGTGTGGGAACCATTCCCTGAGAACTCCACTTTGATGCTGATTACAGCTCAGTGGGCAAACGTGCTTGTCACGTAAGTCTGATGACCTGACTTTGATCCCACAGGCCTATGGAGAAGGAAAAAACCAACTCCAGCAAGTGGTCCTCAGACCTCCACCCGTAATCTGGCATGTGCATTCCTGCCACCACACCACACATGCATGCATACACACAACAACAACAACAGACATAAAAATTTCAAGTCTTTTGTGCATCAGCATCAGCTAGGGACCTACTGGGGATGCAGGATCAAGCTCTCATCAGACAGGGTGCCTTTGATGAGATTGCACACTTGGCACATGCATATTGTCATGTGAGAAGGTTTGTTGTAGAGGAATAAACATCATAGCTCCCCTGTCTTCTCTGTGGCACAGCCACTTGCCCTCTCGGGGTGTTGCGTGCTCATTTGCAGAAAAAAAAATAATCACCTGCCCCCTGTTGTGAATGAGTTCAGACTTTAGGTGTTTCTAACATGTTCAAGTCTAATACTTGTGTTGTTCCTCAAACCTGGGGGACCTGTTCTTAGGAAGGAACTGATAAGTCCTAACATCATCTAAAAGGCAGTGGCTGATGGCTCAGAATAAGTTACAAAATAAGCAAAAAGCCCCTCTGGGGTGCAGAAATGGAAACTGGGCTGGAAATGGTCCCTGCTTTAAGTGGAGGGCAGGTTAGGCAATTCTTGGAAATGTCCCTTCAAGGGCCTGTGCTTTCCTGCCCCTGTACGGTGCCTCCCATCCCCCACACAGCATTCCTGTTTGCTCTTGGTGGTGGGTCTCCTGAAGGGTATGAGGCACGAGTGAGCAGAGGGGAGTGAGTCACTGAAGTTACATGCTGGTGCACTTTTCATCCTTGATATTGAACTTGATGTCACGGCTACAGGAAACACAGGGATCCACATCATTTTGGTTCTCATTAACAGTTTTTCTAGCTCATCTTTTTTATCTGGAGCCTATTGGGAGAAGGAAGTGAGAACTACAACCACCCGATCAGAATGCCATCAGCGGTGTTTAAGCCTTGATGCTGCTAGCTAATGAGTGTTCAGAGCACTCTCCTTGAGGCTTGTGGTCCAAGGAATCAGCATCCGGGCCAGGGCTGGTGTGATGCTGGGGCCAGCAGGTGAGCGGACAGAGGACAGTGTGCAGTGTTATATTTTGGCCTTGTGCATGGCATTATGTTTTTAATATTTTGCATACAAATAGAATTGTTAGAGTTGTCATTTCTAGTATTTACATTAGAAAAATTATTTAGATACTTGATCATTTAACTGGCATTTTTAATCATGACACTTGCTACTGTAATAAATTTGACTTTTAACACTGAAAAAAAAAATTCAAGCCTTTTATAAGTAAAGGCTAGACACTGAGAGCAGACTGTGTCCGTAAGCTCTAGACAACAGTGCAGCCCCACGTACAGCTGCAGACATAGCTCATCATTTTCGCAGCCTTTGAGTTTATTCCCCTCTGGTAAGTGAGTGTAGCTACAGGGAAATGCCCAGCAGCAGGAAGCTGATGGTGAGCTCAGGGCTTTCGAGTCCACCTAACAGATTCCTTTGAGGTTTCTTCCTGAAACCTCAGGCTCCACATCTGCCTGTGTTTTATGTGCCACAGAAAACTGTAAACACACACATTTTTAAGTAGTGTCAGAGCACAAGTTTGTTTGTTTAACCTTAATGTATTCTATTCCCTCTCAGACGTCTGCTCGGTCACATAAGAACACACCCCCACCAAAACTCCCAGTTAAGAAAAGACAAAAAAAAAAAAAAAAAAAAATGGGCTCGGTGGGACAGACTCACAAACACAAACAGTCCCAAGGTGTACACAATATAAATGCTTTATTGCTAGCACGAGGTTTCTTTTGAAGTAAATTAAAAGTCATAAATCTTCATTTTCACATTCTATACTGTGGGTTGAAGGGAACTAGCTGGTTAATTGTGTGTTCACATGGGTGCACCGTAGGAAGAACAGAGCGCCTGCCGGAAGGACTCAAAGCCACTGTCAGGGCTCTGTCTGCTGAGTGCGTTGTCCTCATTTGTCAGTAACAGTATGGAGAGCTTGCTTAAAAACATCGTGGACAGGCAGGTTATAAATAGAAAACTGAAAACTGGTTTGGTTAGAAAGCAGAAAACTATTAAATAGAGAAGGCGATAGATACATGACCATATTCTACACCTAGGTTATGTTTGGCATTTTTAAATAAATGGTATTCACCCAGGTTAGAGACTGGCTTCAATTTGGCAGCTCGGGAGAGAAGGGAAGGAAGCCAGTGCTGCCCACACCAAATGGGGTTCATTGGAAGGCAGAGGGAGGGGTGGGGTTGGAGGGAAGGAGAGTCAGGCTTGCTTCACACCTCCCCCTCTGCAGGCTGAAGCTCACTTGTTGTGAGGCAAGAGTGGTAAATGGACGAGGGGACCACAGGGCATGACGGAGGAGGCCGGGTGAAACGTGGCAGTCTTGGCACACTGGTGCTCTGCAATAGAGAAGGGGAATCATCAGGCTGGCCCACACTTTCCAAACGCATCGCATCGACAGCAGATTTCAGGCAGGTGATCTAGGCACAGTGGGCCAGGATAGCTATAGTGCTGAACCAGCAGACTCTGGCCCAGTGGGGACAAGGATGCAGGAGAGGCTGTGGTCCTGACTCCAGCAATCACTCACTTCTCAAGACGTGTCAGCCAGCCTTGGAAACAGGCAGTTTTGCAAGGTCTCTGGCATCGCCAGCTTCCTGAGCCTACCTGAACAATTTTAGTTGGTCCTAAGATGAACTTTGGAAAATATCTCACTCATCAAGGAAAACAAGGGCGGTGGTTCTTTCTTTATTCTAGAATAACCAAGAACTAGAGGGGGGGGAGGGGAGGGGAGGAGAGGAGAGGAGAGGAGAGGAGAGGAGAGGAGAGGAGAGAGGAAGGGTGGGAGGAAGGGAGACTCAGGGAGGGAGAGACACTGACTCTAAACCATGCAGTAAGTTCAGGAGCTGTAAACTACACATGCTAACTTGTGACCTCCATCACTGCTACACCAGCACCTCTCAACCTTCCTAATGCTGTGACCCTTTAACACATACAGTTCCTCATACAGATTCTTTAATATAGTTGTAGTGACCCCTAACCATAAAAGTATTTTTTGTTACTAGTTCATAACTGTAATTTTGCTACTCTTATGCATATCAATGTAAATATCTGCATTTTCCAATGATCTTAGGTGACCCGTATGTCAAATGATTTGATACCTCCCCCACTAATTGAGGGTCATGAACCACAGGTTGAGAACCACTGATCTACACACACACACACACACACACACACACACACACACACACACACACACACCAAACTGCAGCAAGCTCAGAAGCTGCGAATGACACAAGATAACCTCGGCCTTCCTCATCCACATCTTTTTGCTGTGTTATTTATGGAAGTCAGAAAAGGACTATACTACATCCCCACCTCTTAGAACATCTGCAGTGTACCAGCTCCTGGCATTTTTAGTCTGCCCTGGCTCTAACTAAAACCATTTCATGTTTTGCTTTGAAGAAATGGATAACATGAAATGGTAATTTGGCTGCAAAACCTTGGAAAATTGTTCCCGGCCCAAACATCTGCCCTAAATGAGCTCAGCCGAGGTCTCCCTGGAAGAGGGAGGAGTGAGGAGTGGGCAGGAACTGGAAGGCGGAACATGAAGACAGCGCCAAGGCAACCTTTCCTCTAGGAAAGCTCTCTGTGACAAAGGCATCAACCGCTGCAGCTCCCTCACTCCATCCCATGCTCCTCACAGCAACACTGGCTGTGCCAAGTGCTCCCCCACCTCTGCCATGCCCCATTATTTGGTATCATGAGGGTGACTCCTCCCAGAGTGTCTCTACACCCTGCCGTGCTGGGCTGGGTCAAAGGTGCTGTGATCTGCCTGCTCTGTCACCAAGTCAACATGTAGAGAAGGGCTGGTCTCAACTCTGTACCCCCCAGAGCTGGGCTCTACAGAGAAAGCAGGGGGTCAGCAGTGTCTTCACCTTCAGCCTTGGCCTCTTAGGAGTTCTTCTGGGGGATCTTCACCGTCACGGTCTTTACTTCTGAGTACTCCCGTAAGCCAAACTCACCCCTGAAACAAATGATGAGCAGAGTCAGATATTAACGTCTCAGGGGATGGTGACTGAGCTGTGGTGGCACCCTCGAGAGGGTGAAGCTGTCAGCTCGGAGCAGAAGGTCATGGGGCTGTATACACAAACTCTTAGTGGACAGAGAGCAAAGCCCTCCTCAGAGCAGAGAGCTGCCCTCTCATGGGCAAGTGCCCTTCCTTAAAGGCCCCCTTGTTTTCAGAGCACATTGCAGAAAGGAAGAGACTCCTTGGTACCCTGAGAGTCAGGCCTGGGCTTAGCCAGGGCAGGATGGCTTACAGCTGAGCACCATGCAGCAGAAAACCAGACCCAAGGCTTGGGTCACACCTGCCAACACCTGGGCCACATTCCCACCTTCCGGGAGTGCTGGTCCCTCAGGACCACTCTGCAGTGTGTGCCACTCTGCAGCGTCTGCTCCAGCCTCTGCAGACTTCTGATGTCCTCATCCTGTGCTGATAGCCTGCCTAGAGGGCTGGTCTCTGTCTCTCAGAGCAAAGACTTAGAATCCTTACCAGTTTGCAAAATTCAGTTTCTCACTCCTTACACTTCTAACTGGGGGGTGAACAGGATAGCCGAAGGCCTACTGTATGAAAACAGAAACCACCGGCACCACCTTCAATAAGGTCCTGACAACAACTACCTACTATGGCCTCATAAAGCTGTTAGGAAGATTTAAGAAATAATTGAGGTGACCATTAGACCTTAGAGTCTCCTTAGTTACTTCCCCTCTGGAACTGTGGCTGTGGCAGATCAAGGGTTGTCAGGAAGCGTTTACTGAGAAATCACTGCTGGGCTCTGGGCAAGCAAAGCCAAGTAACTTGTTGCCCAAGTACCTTGCAGGTGAGTGCGGCCAAGAGGAAGGGTCTGCTGGGGTCACTTCTGCTATAGCACTTCTGTCCCTATGGAGCTGAGCTCACTCATTTGGCTTTCCGACCTCCCTAAAACTGTGAGCTGGCCACACTTCCTAGCACACTGAAGATGCAGAGGGAGAGGAGGTGGTGAGAGGGTGGAGGAAGACCTTTGCTGTACAGCTCCTTTGTCAGTTCTACCCTATGGCCGCTGTCTCTGTCAGAAGGGGGACCACTCAGAATTGTGTCTGTATGTGAAAGGCGAGTGCGAAAGCTGCCTTCTGCACCAGTGGGCCACAGAAGACACAGTTCCTACAGCTGGGTTGTGGTACCTAGAGCAGTGGCCCATCCTTTTCCGTTTGGGCTCCCATGGCCCTACACACAGCTTCAACAACAGCATTGCCAGTAGCTCTTCTGGGTACCACACCCAAGTTGACAAGGGCCTCCTGGGATACAAGAGTCAACAAAACAAACTCTGCAAGCGCACCATCACTGTCTGGGCGGCTGAGTCTCATTAGGCCATATCCTCATTAGCTCTACCCAATCCCTGGGTGTCTATCACCAGCTCACTCTAGATTTCCCTGGATTTTTTCCTGTCCTAAGGCCATCTGGAATGTGTCTCCTCATCAGGACATTTTGTGCTTCCTGGTGGCAGTGGTTTCCTTATGCATGCACTTGCACACATCCTGAAGCAGACTTTCTTGGAGACTGTGGTGAGAAGTACAGGGGAAGGGTCTATAGGATCAAAAAACGTGTCCGTCACTATGGCTGCATTGAACTGTGCCCTCTGGCTCCCACTGTGTTTGTATGTGTGAAGCCATGGGTAGCCTTACTAGTTGGAGGGTCCTTGCCCATTCTCCGGCAGGGATATAGATACACAGACTGGTTAGAGGCAAAGGAGGTATCTCAAATCTATAGTCAAAGGGCTGCCATGGGCCCAGCGTATCAAAGAGGGCTGGTGAGAGGCCTCCGAGTGGTGGAACAGGAGCATCATGGGGCAGAAACAGAATCCTGGCATCAGTGGACAGGGAAACAATGGCTTTTCTCTTGGATAGCTGGTTGAAGGGTCCACTGGGCTATCCCTGTCCTCTTGGTGCCCAGTCACCTCCCCTATGGCAGTTCCTGAGCCCCAGCAGACATATATAGTTATAATCCCAGGACCATGACTACATTGTGGGGTTTTGACTCTCCCCACTCCAAAGTTTCTGCTTCTGTAGGTCTGGGGAGGGATGAAGGGCAGAGTTGGCCATTCTGCCCACTCTTTGAGAAGACTGTTCAAGGGACTCTAAACTGTTTGAAGTTTAGATTCTTCAGCAACGTCACCACTTTAATCTAGGGTCTTTCTCTCAAATCTTTTCACGCCAGTTAAAGTATGTGGCACTCTTAGATGTGTAGTTAACAAGGAAGAACCTCACTGCTGAAGAGCCAGGTCCTTCCTTGAGTGCTTCCACCCGTGTGCCCACTGTTGTCACTGCACACTGCCACAGGGCACAGAGATCCCGACAAGCTCCCAGTCTGCTTCTCAGCAGAAAAGGTCAGTCACTGAGATAAAGAAATGGGGCACACCCAGAGATAAGGAGGAAATGTTAGACTTTTAGTGGCACCCAGCAAACCATTTTAGGAATCCTTGGATTTCTGTTTAGGGTGTATTTCCTTGTGCTTCTACTGGGCTTGGTACAACAATTTTCTGAATGAGGTCCCCACACCAGCTGCACCAGCATCATTCCAGAAGCTTATTAGAACATGAAGATCCTGGGTTCTGGCCCAGAGCTACTCAACTAGTCTCTGAGAGTGGGTCCTAAGATGAGCATATTTCACAATCCCAACCCCTCAGACCACAGATGACTTCTGATCACATGCATGCTGTGTGTGTGTATGTGCGTGCGCGTGTGTGTGCACATGCATATGACTTGAGAAGCTTGACTGCACAGCATCTCTACACTATTCTCACTCTTGCAGTCCTAATCCTTGCTGTCTAAGATGTTACTGTTTATAGTTCACTCCCCATCCCTTTAGTTCAGCATGACTTTGGAGCTTGTATTTCCCTGCCTTTCATACAGAGACTGAAATGAGGCAGGAACAGGAGGACAGACAATGGATGGAAGCTTTTGGGCAGGCAACCCTTCTAACCTCTGACCTGGGCACAAGAGGGAGGGCACATCAGATAACCCGTAGCAGGCAGCCCTCGTGCAGCTCCAGGGAGAAACTGAGGCTAGGCAGCCAGCTTCCTTGGAGCTTGTTTCTGGAAGGTTCCTTCTCTGCACCATGTGGGTGTGGACATGGAGACTCTAGGATGTGAGGCAAATAAGCCTTCCCAAAGGGAGGTTAAGTGGGTTTTCTGGAGTCCATCACACTAGATGGAAGGCAGAGCAGGGTCTTTTATTTAAAGTGTTTCCAGTACTCATTAAAACAGAGAAAACATGTTTTGGGAGCAAGTGGAGACGGAGAACAAGGTTATTTTACATTGCGGCATCTTAAACTGTGGCCAGGAGGAGTCTGTGAAGTGAACAGGGTCAGAAAATGGTCGGCAACAGTGAGGGGTTTCTGAATCCTCAGTGGCCAAAGAGTAACTCAAACTCAAATCCATAATGTATCTGGGCGTTCCAGGCTTTGCTTGCCTGTGTCCCATCTGTGGCTTCACATGTGCCTGCTTGGTCTGAACACACAGCACACACTTTGTACAGTGCATGTCATCATGCTATCTACCAGCTCAGCAGCTCAGCTGAGGTTCAGACTGCTGGCTGCTGGCACGAGGCTCAGGTTGTGCTGTGAACCACGTGCATAATGGGCATACAAGGTTCCTTATAGAAACATAATTTTTTATTATGGAAAATAAAGGCTTTTAGTATTCCCTCTCCACTTCCTTAGCCTGTAAGTGGCAAGTGAGTACATCATTAGAATGTATTGTTAGAATGCTGGATTTTAAAAATTGCTGTTGGAGTTTGATAAACATTTATCAAATAAATTTTGGCTTTGGATTGGGATAGAATTTCCAGTGATTTCTGAGAGAGCCCTAAACATGCTCCGGCTATGAGCAGTCCATATCTCTGTGGGGCAGTGCTCTCTGCTCTGAAGTGTTGAAGATGCTCTTTGTCCTATAGCATCAAATATACAGCAAATTTAGTTCTTTATATAAAAATAAACACACATGCCTATCTCATTAATATGCAAAGTTTCATTATCTTTTAACAAATAGTATAATTATATAGATTCCAAATAATTATTTTATAAGAAATTTCTTTATGATTGATTATCAGGAATTATTTGGATTATATACCTATTTAGCATACCTACATACTGAAGGTTTCAAAAATTTCTGAGGCAAAAGGGGTCACAAATAGAAAAAAGGTTGAGACACCTTGATTCAGGTAACATGCAATCAGCCTCATCAAAGAGTACCATCCATCATTATTTCATAAATGCAGGGGAGAGGGCCATATCACCACCATGTCTCTATGGAGAGAGAAGCTGCTCTTCAGGTTTTCTTGGCCAGTGTTATATATGGTTTGTTATATATGGTTTGACAGAGCCAAACTGTGCCCCCAAACAACTTCCTAGCAAAGGGACACTTCTTCTGGGAAGAGACCAGATTCACATATCATCAAAAATCTGAATCCGTCAGGGCCTGCTTCTGATGAGGGATGGGGTAGCATGGGACTGGACCCCATTACCCACAGGCCAGTTATTACAAGTTTATTTTATACTGGTAATTCACCATGTTAATGATCTGTAGCAAAACACTGAAAGAGAACAGTGTTCCCAGGACCAGTGACTGTCCCAACAACACTTCAGAGAGACTGGGGAGGAAAGCCACAGCGACAGGAAATGAGAGAGCAAGTGGAATGCAGCCTCAGGGGTGGGGGCAGAGTTAGGGCCCTGTGCGAGCCAAGAAGAGGTCCTGTGTACAGGAAGGCTTTAGGCAGCAGACGGAGTAGAAGCTCCTGGGAGAACAGGGTTCCAGGTGGGTTACAGTGCTGGCTGGAAGACAAGTGTGGCGAGCAAGGCCAGGTGCATGGGAGCGTAGAAGAGCTGGCGCCATGGCTGGGAGGGAAGAACACGGCTACACTTCAGAAGTAACATGCCCCTTAAGGAACTTAAGAAGAGCCAGCCTCCTCGAATCCTCTGATCACCATTGGCTGCTTCTCTCTCTGAAGGCTTTTGAGGCACTGCTAGTACACATTATCTACTTAATCCTAACATACCCACAAAGCACCACTCCTAGGCAGGTGCTGTAACTATTTTCATCTGTAGAGAAGGATATCATGGCTGAGGAAGACTCAAAGTTACAGAGCTAGGAAGCAGAAGTGCCAAGATTTGCATCTAAGCAACATGACTTCACAAACTACTCTTAGCCTCGGAGCTGTTCCACACAGACAGCTCCCTGCTAAAGGGCTAGAAGACACCAGCTGCAGTCTGTGACACCTGTGGATCCCCCTTCATGTTTAATGGGGTCCCTGCACATCCCACAGACAGCTTCCTATCTTTATCAGTGTGCTTCTGCTCATGCTCTGCCTCCACTACCTTGCGTTGCCCTCCAAGCTCAAAAGAACATTCTCTCTCTGCTCAGCTTCTCCCCTCCTTAAAAGACCAATCCAAAGCCCTGTTCAAGACCACGGTGAACACTGCCCAGACTTTCACAGCAATGTCCCTCATTCTCGAGCTTCTCCTTCGCTTCAGCATCTTTTCCTCTGTTCCCTGCAATATTGTACATTTCACTTATCCAACAGTGGTCTAAGGGCCCTAATGTGCTGTAGTCCCCGCAGACCCAGCCCAGTGCTTTGCTGTGCATGTTCACTACTGGTTAGTAGATTGTGAGTCAACCCCTTGCTTTTAGAAAGTCATTCAGTAATGGCGGAAGGAAGGGGTCTGGGTAATAATGTCCCTTCTTGTGAGCCACAGGATTCAGAAAATAAAGTCACTCCTTTCAAACGCAGACACAGCTGGACTTTCAAATGAGCATGTCAGATGAGGGAGCCCCTGGCCACTACTTATTCAATGGATGCCACTCAAAACCAATCAATTTATACTGAAGCCTGCACCGAGTCTCTGGTCTAGTCTACTTCTGCTATGTTTTACAGGTCATCAGCATCTCAAGGCAACTGTGTTAGCTTTGAAGCCTGTTCAGAAGCATCTCTGTTCGCAGCCCCTAGGCTTCCATGGCTGCTTGTCATAAGGCATTATCTATCTGAAACCACTGAGGCTTAGGCTTGAAAGTCAGACTTGACATGGCCTAGCTGTGAGATGGGATAAGCCTTGAGCACTCTACTCCTGAGCTCTTTAGCATGTTAAGGGAAGTTCATCTAGATCACTCACTGAACTGACTGCCTCTCCTCTCTTTGAAATAATGTGAGGAAAGAAGTTAGCACAAAGCCAGATAAACAACAGCTACTTAGCTGAAGGCAGCTGCTGAGGTCCAGCTATTTGTGTTACCCCAAAATGTGTATGTTGGAACCTACTGCACGATGTGATAGTATTAACAAGTGGGCCAGGCCATTGGGAACTGATTAAGTCATGAGGGCTCCACCCTAACAAATGGGATCAGAGCCCTGCTAGGATAGGTTCCAGCATACTTCCTTTCCTCTGAACTTCATGAGGACATGGTAAGTGCCATCTGTGAGAAATGAGCCCTTCCCAGACACCAAATCTACCAGCACCTTGACCTTGGACATAGTTCCCAGAACCATGAGCAGTAAGTTCCTAATGTCTACACTGCCAGAAGAAGGTTGTGTTGTAGCGGTCCAAGTGACTTAAGTAACACCAGCTACTGTTAATACAGAACTCTTCTATTCATCTTCTCCACTGGGCTCTGCCAAGACAACTATATGCTAGGCACCTGAGCCTTCAGAACTCTGATATCTCCTCAGTTTCCAAGCAATTTCCCTGGAAGACCTTGAAATATGTTCAATTTATATCTTCAGCAACTCCCCTCTCCCCAGACCCATGTTTTAATCCCACAGTCCCAACTTTAGAGGATCTATAGGGATGAGCAGGTGGTACAAACAAATGACCTGGATGGGTACAAAAGGAATGGCAGCCAGGAGTTAGCCCCTTATAGGCATTGGAGTCACGGAAGTCTGGCAAGCAGTGGAGCTCAGAGCTCTAGCGACCTTGTTCTGGGGGATGAATGTAACAAGCCATCCTGTCTTTACAGAAACCCTCATGCTTTAGAGCACCAACCCGAGGTTTCTGAAGTTGCAACGACCCAGTGAAATGTTCCTGCAGCAGGACCTGGGCCTTGGCAGGGCAGCTGCTGAGTGCCAGCCCTGAACACTACAATAGTGTGCTCCTGGGGTGGGGTCTTCTCTGCCCTCACCCGTCAACATGGAGCTCATCCTCCATCTTACAAGATGAAGCTGAATCCCGGATCTATTCTCTGTCCACCGTGAGCATGAGGGAGCTGAATCTTGCTCACTTTAGTACCAAGTGATACTCAGCTTATATGAGTTTATGTTTAGTAAAACGTTAGATTAAGCTGGGTATGGGAGCTCACACCTCTAATCTCAGCACTCAGGAGGCAGAGGCAGGAGGATTACTGTAAGTTTGAGGTCAGCTGATACTACAGAGTTCCAGGTCTTTCTAAGCTTCAGAATGAGACCCTGTCTCAACAGCATAAACAAAGCTTGTGAGGGGAAGGATGGAGGTGATGCAAACGGTTGTGTCCACACTCTCCGTGCTGATACCACCCATTGACGCAGACATGGGAATCTCTGACACTTACATTTCTCTCCCATTTCCAGACATCTTGAACCCCCCGAAGGGGCTCTGCGCATTTAAGGCATTGTAACAATTGATCCTAAAAGAAGAAAATAGCACTGTTAATATGAATAATCTCACCTCACAGAAATAATCCAACTGCTGGATTTCTTTGAGAAACTTTTTTTTCAAAGTGAAAAATTCATAATATTTGATTTTTCTGCCCTTGTTAATGAGAGCTTTCTCAGATTGAGGTCTGGCTGCTTTCTGTTTTCCCCATCTTTGCAGAAGACCCTTCTCTGTTACCCTGGCTCCTGAGAATTGTAACCCCCTGTCACAGTTTTCAAGTTGTTTGTCCCTCAAGGGCAAACAACGTGTTGACAGCTTTGTCCACAGGGTAGTGATGCTGGAGAAAGGTGGAATTGTTAAAGGTGGAACCTGGTGAGGGTTCCTTACTCCCTGGGGGAGCTACCCTAGAAGCAAGGTAGTTCCTACAAGAGGAAGCTACTCTAAGAACAAGCCCCACCCCTGAATCTTGCTTACAGGCTTCTGTCTGGCTATGTGACCTCTTCCACCACCATCTGCCATGAGGTAATATGGCCAAGAAAGGCCCTGCAAGAGTCTGACCATGCTCACTGGACTAACTTCATCTCCTCTCTTTGAAGTACAGTTAGTATTTAGTGACTGTACTGAAGTGCAAACACAGGATTCCTTACATCCATGACCAGTGGCTATAAGTCTTACCAAACTGTCCCAGCTTGCATTGCAGAGGATACCATGAGAGCCTTGTTGATGTCATTAGTGAAGACAGCTGCTACAAGTCCAAAGTCTGAGTTATTGGCTCTTTCTATAACTTCATCCATAGTCTTAAACCTCAAAATTTCTTGAACAGGACCAAAGATCTGCAACAAACAGTGTATGTAAAGATTAAAAGTATTAAAGCCCGATTACGTTCAAATGCTCTGAAAACCCCAGGAAAGGTGTGGCTTTCCTAAGAACGCCCGTGATACCTCCTCCTTGGCAATCCGCATGTCATCAGTGACGTTGGAGAACACGGTGGGCTCAATGAAGAAGCCCTTCCTCCCCAGTCCTTTGCCTCCACACTCCAGCTTGGCGCCCTCAGCCACACCACTCTGGATGAGCTCCAGGACCTTGTTGTACTGTTTCTTATCGATCTACAGGGGAAATGGACATTCTCATGAACCTCTTTGTATGATTTTCTTCCCCAAATGTCACTACATCCAGTCAGATCATATGAAATTGATTCTATCTACTATATTTTGAAGAATGAAAAGGTGGAAATTTTATGTGGTTGCACTTTACAGAGGAGGAATCCAAAGAACTCTGATGACTTCCTAACCTGAAATGCCAGGCCATGACTTCCAAACTAATCAGAATGCTAGAGGCCTGGCTTAATGATTATGCAGTGTCTATACAGGTTACGTATGCTTCTTTATATAGTTTTATAAAGGACACATCTATCCAGATGAACAATTAAGCAAGCCATATACTAACATTAAAAAGATAAAAACAGTGACTTACACACAGCCTCTCTCAGAAGCACTGCCTTAAGTTACTATTGGGTTTATCTTTAGAGGCATTCCTGTTTTGCCTGTAGAGAAGTGAATTAAATTTCCTAAGGGCAAGATTCCTGGTTGGAAACAGAAGCCAACACTGAAGTTGCCGTTCAGCCATTACAGTGAATGATGTAAGAAACTCTATTCACCCAGGTTTTCTTAGCTAGAGCATCAATCTTCTCACCAGAGGTCCTCAGACTGAGATGTGGGTTCCTTTGCTAGAAAGCCTGCGCTCAGTGATCCAGATGAGAACTGGTTCCAACAAAACCCTGCAAATTCTGACCCTGCCTAGAGTAAAACCACAGGTCTGGGAACCTGTCCTGATGGCTACAGATAGACCAACGTGCTCCAGTGTGCAGCTCCTGGCTGCTCGGGAGGTGCATTTGTGATGTCTCCACTACACTATGGGTACAACACAGTAAGAGTTAGAGAAGTCAGCCAGCTCTCCATTCCTGCGTGTTACAGAAATGAAAGGCAGCAGAGAGACCTGTGGGCAGTTGGTAGGGAGGAAAAACGTCTGAGAAGGAGATGTCCACCTTCCTGACCAGAGCATCTGACAAGTGGCTAGGAGGCTGGAGGCGGGGCTACATTATTAAGATCCACTCTGCTTTGCCCAGAGATCTTCCTGTTTAATCACCCCCACAAGTTTAAAATATATCTTATGTAATTCTGATTCCATAGTTCTTTGGAGGCTATGTTTAATAATATATAGAGAGGCAATACCCCAGTGACTGCATTTTCAACCATGAAGATAAGAAGGCTGTTGAAAGTGGAAGAGGTTGTTTTCGCTGGGTCCTATTAGCCAGACCAGGTAACATTATACAAGGGTAGTCCTTTTGGTTTCTTACCTGAGGACCCTGCTCAGTCGTGGGATCAAAGGGGCTCCCCACAATGCGCCTCTTGGCTCTTTCCACACTTCTTTTCACAAATTCCTCATAGATGGATTCTTCCACAAAGATTCGAGACCCTGCGGTGCAGCACTGGCCTTGGTTGAAGAACACACCCTGGTGAGCCTGCTCCACAGCATAGTCCACTACAAGAGGAAGCATCGGTATCCTCAACACAGCCTTGCCTGTGGCCTGGCCTGCCTAGGGAGCCACCTTCCCCTCCTCTGCAAAGGCCCAGGTGTGAGGCCCTGTTCATCACAGCCTATGCCAGTGAGTAGCCCTGGGCTGAGAACACAATCCAGCGGTGTTGAACCAGATAATACTTGCTATGTGAACCTGAACAACCTCACATCACTGAGACTCTTTCTTGTTCTGCAAACAGAAGGACCAGCCCTCATCACTTATAACAGAAGATTTAAATTTCATTATACAAAAGACCCAGGATAACTGAATCTTCCACGTGATCAAGAAATGCAATAGAGATGAACAGAGCCACCAGAGTTGACCGTTAGCATGCATGAATGTCAGGGCTTACCAAACCCTTTCCAGCTCTAAGGAAAATCAGAAATCAGAGTTTTAATGTAGCCTTTTAAGCTTAGGATAGTGATTGGAAAAGTAAACATATATTACATTTGGGCTACCCAAAATGTATAGAATAGGACTCATTGTCAACTGGATCTTGCATGTTTACTTATAATTTTGGTGATTAAACTATAACAGCAGTGATTCTTTGCAGCTACTACATCTCCTCTAAATATGGAATTATTCAACAGCAGTGTGATAATTCTTTCCCCCTGCTTTCTGATATCTTACAGTTCTGGATAATATTGATCAATCTGTGTGCCGGCTGCTAGATGAGTGTATCACTAGTGTGACAGCCAACTGCCTACTCCTCAGGAAGAAAGGTGCAAGATCGCTGACATTTTTGAGATTTATTTTTTATTATTTTCTAATTACGTGTGGGTGTTTCTGACTGCATGCAAGTACACTGAAGCTTGAGCTACAGACAGCTGTGAGCCACCCGACATCGATGCCAAGAAGGGAACTCAGGGCCACTGAAAAGCAGCACATGTAACTCTCTAATCTCTAATATATATCTCTCATCTTGATAAGGAAGCTACAGGCAAACTCAGCCAACCCCACGGTGGGACACGGCCCAGCCAGTCCACCTTCTCTCTCCTGAGCTCTCCCAGTTAGAACCAAGAAAGAGTGCTGCCTAAACGTGTGAGGCCGAAAAGGAGCCAATTTCACTCTGGAGAGGTTTTCAAGAGCACAGAGTAGGAGGTGTCCTTCTGGGAGTATTTCCTAGGTTACCAATCTGTGTTTCTGTAAGGTTTGCCCCATCCAAAGTTCCAGGAGCCAGGGAAAGGAGCTAGCATGGATCAGCAGAGGAGCTGGCGTGGGTTTGGGGAAATGTAGCCAGCTCACTGGAAGCAGCATTCAGTTTTGATGACTGACCAGCCACTAGACCCAGTTGAGAAGTTTCAGAGCTCTTGAATCTAGGCAGAGACTATTTGAAGTGCCAGAGTCGTAGAATATTGCTCTTTCCAATACATATTAATGGCCAAACATTCACTTTTCTACCCCTTCTACAACATCAGAGTGGGAATGGCGCTAAACTGTTCAGTGGTTGGCTAGGTATTCTTTCTCCCATATTAAATGATTTTCTCCTCAGAGTATTGGGATGCCCTTTACTTCAAAGATACCACTCTGCATAGTCTGTCTAGAGTGGACACACAGAAGAGGAAGGAGAAGGGTAGCATTCTGGGACATGGGTGAGATCTGGGGGCCACTTACAGTCAGCATCTGCAAAAATAATATTAGGGCTTTTCCCTCCAAGTTCCAGGGTCACTCTCTTCAGGTTACTTCTTCCAGCTGCTTCTTGAATAAGCTTACCAACCTGAAAGGAGGGAATGCAAAGAGGGCTGACACACCTTGGACTGTTGCAGCCAGCAGTCAGAGCCAGCTCCAGGAACAACGGGACATGGAGTCAGTTGATGCTAAAGGCAAAAGAATCCCAAAGGACAACAGTTATGGTCAACTTGGGAGGACAGAGCATAGGTGGCTGAGCACAGTCGAAGGCCAACTGAAGAGCAGGGGAAGAATGCTTCCCTCTCATCATGGAAGACATGGGCTAAAGGGTTTTGTTGGAGACAGACAGTAAGCAACACATGACTAAAGGTTTTACCATCACATTATGGGTTTTTCCTTGGGACTCTAGCTTCTGGGGGTAAAAGGCCAAGTGACCCCACCTGAAAGTCACCATATCGAAACAAAAAAGCTGTCCATTTATCTCCAAAATTACCTTTGCCTCTGCTTTGGGCTAGAGTTAAAGTGTTCTAGATACTTGGGAGTGATACCTAGTATGATACTGTAAATGCTTATTCATCTAGGATTCTAGTGACCAAGAAGCAGTCAAAACAAACAAACAAACAAACAAACACAAACACAAACACAAAAAACCAACAGCTTGACACTAAGTAGATACCAGTCATGATGAGACTGAATCTGCCGAAATGGAAACAGGGATGTGCTGAGAGAGGCTCTGCTCAAGAGAGAACATGCTGCCCCAGGGGCAAGCATGCTTTCAGAAGACCGCTTAGGGTCTGCCTAAGCAGGGCTGACACTTTCTGGGGATGGCCTACTCCCTCTCATTAATGGCAGCAAGAGTATAAAGGTTCTGTCCAGCATGAGACCTCTCTGCAGTGCCATATGTGCCCCACATATGGGCACAGTGTGGGTGGCTAAGCTGTCAAGTTTGTGCTGTGAGTCATCTTCCCTTCGGCGGGGGTCCCTGATGGATCTCTGTGCATAATCTAAACCTCAGGGATGGCCTCAGAGAATCCACCTGCAAAATGGGGTATTACACTGGAGAGCACAGGTCACTTCATGGGAAACGCTGAGCTGTCACGTAGCCTATACAGCAGTTTGGTCCTGTGCTGAGGAAATGTCACTTGTATGGAGTTCTACTGTTAAATAAAACTTTTAGAAAGTTTTTGCTACTTCGCTGAGACTTTGCAGCAGGATAATGAATTCTTAGGCAGTGGAGAGGCATTAAGAGAGAAGGCTCCCAGCCAGACAATCTGGAGTTTTCATTGCCTATGCTCAACTGTGAGATTTTGAGAAATTTAGTAAGCTTTCTGAGCTTTGATTTCCTCCTTTGTAAATGGAGATAAAAATATAATGTGTGTTAGAGTTTAGATGTGCCGAGACACAGTGACATAACATAGGTGACTCTTTCAACCGAGCCTAGCACATTGTAAGTGCCCATACATCCTAACTACATACAGGGCTGAGGAGCAAGGAGGGCCTGTTCTTCCCAGTTTAATGCAGACATAGCCAGGTGGCTGCAAGAGCAGGAACCGCCAGACTTTCCAATGCAGGTTTCCCCAGATGCACCTCTGAGGAGTGCCTGAAGACTTGGCCATTTGTGACTGCTTACTTTTGTGAGGAATTTCAATCTGCTTGGGTCTCCATGCTCTTTGTAATTGATGTGGGCACATTCTACAGTCTTGGGAGATAGATAACTGAGTTGTTACATTTGTTCTTTTCAGGGAAGGGATATTTCTTTCAGAGAAGGGAATCAGTTTCTTGATTTACACAAAAATGTTTCTCATCAAGGTGTAGAAAATGCTAAAATCAGGTCCTGAATATTAATGAGCCGGCTTTGTTTTACTAGCCAAGGTTGTCCTTCTAGCTTAGATCTCTTCAGTCTCTACACAAACTAGGAGGATGGGCTTAGTAAATGGCATGCTTCCAGACAAGCAAGCATGTTCTCTCTCTCCTCTGAGAAGAAAACACACAGGCACAAAGCAGTCTCTGGCCCTTTGGTGGGATGGACAACAGTGTGAAGTAGAAATGATGACTAGAACCTGAGACACCAGGAACAGGAAGAAACCTATTTATGGGCAGTTCATGAACTAGCCACTCTTAGACTCCACGCCAGCACCTCTGAGGAGTCCCTGAAGACTTGGTCATCTGTGCCTGCTTCCTCTTGTGAGGAATTTCAATGTGCTCGGTCTCCAATCTAAATTCTTGAGAGATAAATAACTGTGTTGTTACAGAAGACAGTTACTGGAATTCATGAACATGCCATTTATGGTGTGAGTCTAGGGCAGACATTTATATGTCATAACTCATGTATGCTGCCCACAAACCCCCTGCAGGATGTATTATTTCATTCTAGAGAACAACAGATATAAGAATTAGAAACTAGTGAACATTAATTACCAGGTTACCTAGCTGGTCAATAGCAGGTTGGCTGTAGGTCCAAGCTTGAAGGCTCATCCAAACCTCTCTATTTTGTTCTCTGTTTTGCCTCCTTTTCTATGCCACCAAAGGATGCAGTGTGTGCAGATTCTCCTCTGTCCTATATGAACTAAGTGCCAACCCATGGAACAAAAGGGTACTCACTCAGTGTGTCTGATGTGGAGCATGCTGGCCCAGAAAGTACTATGCATGCGAGGTACTATGTCCCATGAGCACCCATGGGAGGTTATGCCTGATCTTTCCTTTTACAGAGACTCAGAGGAGACTGAGAAGGAGGAGCAGGCTGCTGCTGAAAGGCTGTGACAAAGGAGGAATTTCAGGGAGAAGAGACTGAGGGTGTGCAGGCGCCCTCTGTGCCCATCCAGCAATTTCCCACAGAAGATTGGAGTGCACAGCCAGCCACTGAGGGCTGGTCAGCAGCTCCCATAGCACAGGCCACCTAGGTGGAAGGAAAATAAAGTTTCTAAAAGCCGAAACAAAAACAAAAACAAAAACAAAAACAAAAAAAGAAAAGAAAAAGAAAAGAATGCAGTGTGCAATGTGTGTCACACATCACCAAATCTTATCACTATACCACAAGCTGATGGGAAGGGAAAAGAGCAGCTCCTGAATCTAAGAAAGAAGCTGCACCAAGGAGAAGCCATGGATTTTATACTGAGCAAGATGTTGAATAAATGCATGCCCAGGGAAGGTAAAGAAAGTGCCAGCTCAGCTGGCACGCTTTTCTCTAAGCTCCACAGCCTGACATTCATCAGGGATGAACGGACCATCAGGCTGTTTTGTGAGGTGTCAGGTTTTGCCATTAGGTACACTGTCCAGTGACTATTTTCATGGCTACGGTAACTATACAGTCCATGTTCATCAGCAAATATTTTTTCCTGTGCCAGCCTTTCCTTAGAAACCAAGATTATTTATGATAAATACTGCAGGGCAAATGTGAGATGAATAATGCCTTCCCTCTTTGTCTGTAGACAAAGCTCAAGAGAGATGGATTTGGTAGCAACGAGAGGAGCGCTTCCATCTGGAGTGGTCTCAGAACAGAACAATTCTAAAAACCCACCTGTTCCCCGACCTCCGGCATCCGGCCTTTCCTCAGTTCTCCTCCCTGCCAGGGGCAAGGCTGCCTTAGTCCCTCACCAACAAGGAACTTGCAGCTAGAAAGACCCCCATGTAAACCTAGAAGGTGTTCAACAAGTGTGGCTGGCTCTGCAGTGCACTTTGAAAAGGCTGGGTCTAATTTAATACTAGACTCAAATAGGTTCTAATTTAATACTAGATCCAAATAGATTAAAGCATAGAGGTACTTTCACATTCACAGAGTTCTTCACTAAAACCAACCCAGCCAGGCTACTCTGATCCTCACCTATGAAACAGGGCAAGGATGCAAAAGTCTTCATTAATTGCACAGTCAGGCATCATATGCCCACCCATGATATTTAGTTTAGAGACCAAATTCTCTTCTGCAAATAATACTGCCAACTCACGAAATGTCCCTGGATTGGAGAGAGAGAGGTTAAGGGACCCCAAACAGGAAGTGGTTCTTATTACCCTCACCACAAAGAGAAAACAATCAATGCAACCCCAATGAAGGGGAAAGTGGTGTGATTAAAGTCAGACTCCAGGGAGAACCGGTGCTCATCTGTCTGCGAGCCATGCGAACCAAGCTAAAGCATGACATATGCAATTCTTTGGGAAGGTGTCAAACCAAACCTACTGGGTTAGAAAGTCTAAGGAAGAGTGATTGAAGACAAATATCCCTGAGGTTGACTACCACTTCTTAGTGGGGACAGTTTGGGTGTGGTCCTCCATTCTATACTCTTTCCTGCATGGCCAGAAGGTGGGAAGTGCATGGTGGATAAGGGAGTCTTAAGGGTCAAGATAATAGGCAAACTGTATGAAAGCCACTCATTCCCATTTGAATGAAACAGGCAATGTGCAGATGAAAAGAGAAAACTCAGAGTTTGGGAAGTGAAGTCTTGTATGTGGTATTAATAGACATCTTAAGAACCTGGCTTCAGGCCACCATCGTTTGCACTGTGAAAAGATTCCGCAGCACACTTTTACCACTCCCATACCACTCTGGAATGATATGCCTGGCTAAGTAGAACAGTACATGGTCTGTGGAGTAGCTTGGTTCCTAAGGATCAGAAGTCATAGGCTTCTGAGGGCCCACACTTTCAAAGCCAGCACTCAAGAAGCAGAGGCACTTTGCGTTTAAAAGCAGTCTGGTCTATATAGCTAGTTCTGGACCAGCCAAAGTTACATGGTGAGACTGCCTTAAAAGAAAAGAAGTGGAGAGGAGAGGAGAGGA
>NC_034599.1:66117017-66160051 GCF_900095145.1 Mus pahari | reverse complement strand
GAGTGTCTGAAGACGCTACAGTATTCTTACATAATAAATAAATCTTAAAAAAAAAAAAAAAAAGAAAGAAATAGCTTATATAAAAAAAAAAAGAAAGAAATGGAACAGACCTGTACAAAAGATCTCAGACCACTTTCTGAAGATGCCAACTTTCTCTAGCATTAATTCACCTCTTAAACTGAACCCCAAGTCACCGACCCTGCTTCCTCCCCACCCCCTTCCTTCAAAGTTCTCAGAGCTGCACTTGCTGGTTCCAGATGAGATGGAAATAGGAATGGCAAGAAATACACCAAGTGGGCATTTTTGTCCTGAAATACCAAGAAACAAACCATATTAATCTCTTCAATTTTCACCAGAAGGAAACAGAAAAAAACCAAGGCAACTTTCCCATGGTAACAGCAAATTCAAGGCACTGTCTGCAAAAGGCAGATTATGGAAATCAATACAACCATGAATATGTTTCTGGCCTTTGTTCCCACGATCCTCACCACTCCCCATCTACCACCGGAGCCCCCACAAAACCACACGCCTTTCCTGGAACCTCCTCTGGGTCTTTGGACAAACTGCTTCATTTGCCTGGCGAGGCTTTCTTCTCTTGGCTTACTTGATAAACTCCCTGCAGACCTCCCTCTGGGCACCTCCTCTGAGAAGTGAGCTTTCTCTCCCACCCTTCCCACAGCGCTTGGCCTCTTCTCCTCCCATCCCACTGTGCTCTGTCCATAACTCTCAGCCCGTACTTACTTACCAGCTGTGGGTCTTCCTCACCAGGCTGAATGTGTCAGTCCAGGGGCTCTATGCGTGTGTGTGTGTGTGTGTGTGTGTGTGTGTGTGCATGTATGTGTGCATGTGTGTGTGTGTATGTGTGTGTGTGTGTGTGTGTGTGTAATTTTCAGTCACATTTGCTGAGTCAGTAAGCCTAGCTACTCATGGAGACTCTGGAAGTGAGGGCAATAGAGGTGAGAGACTGTGGGACGCCCATCCCAGCCTGAGCTTGCAGCCAACCTGATGCTTTTCTCTTTGATCTTCCCGACCTTCCAGCCTCATCTCTCATGAAGGGGATGGCTGCACAACTGGAAGACTGACTGTACCTAGGAAACTCAGTCACTCACAGCCTTTTCTGTGTCTGCGCTCTACCTGGAAAGTGTACCTAGCCCAGGCTTGGGGGCACAGCTGTGGCTATTTTTCAAAAGATCCAGAGAGTATTCAAATGCACTACTGCCACTAAGAGCCATGGGATCAGGCTGGAGATATAGCTCAGTGGGAGTAACATTTGCAAAGCCCCAGGTTTAATTCCCAGAACTGCGAAAGAACTTGGGAGAGGGGTGCCAAAACCAAAGCAAGCCCAAACCCACCTTGAAGGACAGCCTTCATCTGCCACCATGGCTCCATTTAATGTTAACTGTTGACGGAGAGCCTCTTATATGCTGTTTGTCTTCACACACATTATCTTAATCTTCGCAGCAATTATGAGAGGCCAGAGATGTTGCTCCATTTTATAGTTGGAAGAAAATAGGACTCAAAGAGGTTTAGAAATGACCTAGTGTCTGGTACCCACAAAGTGACAGAGCATGGACTGGACCTAGAATGTCTACCCGGAGCTCAGAGATCTTGCTGCCGTGCCTCTCTGTGGTGAGTTCTCTTCTCTAGATGTGCTGTGATTAGGCCCCTCTGCTATGTAAGAGTCTGACAACTATGCACAAGAGCTTACGATCCACTTCATCTAAATCCACTTCATCTACATCCACTTCATCTAAATCCACTTCATCTAAATCCACTTCATCTAAATCCACTTCATCTAAATCCACTTCATCTAAATCCACTTCATCTAAATCACCTGGCTATTCCACTTTGCCATCCTTTTTTTCAAAGAAGAAAACCTCAAGGTCTGACTTCTTACTTTAATAGGAAGAAGCTTGATTTACTCACATCGGAAAGAAGCCTGTGCCACCACCTAGCTGAGCCAAAGGGACAGGCTTCTCAGGACCTGGCCATTCAGCCTCGGCCTGAGAGAGCCTACAGCAGAATCCTTGCTTTAGCAAATGAGAGAGGAAACCAGAGAACCCCAGCCAGAACCACACTTCCTCTTATTCCTTCACATTCATGATTGAAGAATTTTAAAAAGAGAAGGTAAAAAAATCTAAAACCTATAAATTTGAACATTTTGTCATATCAAACTGGCATTTTTTTCATTAAAAATCCTTGGATTCACTACAGGATTGTGCTCAACCTTAGGAAAAGGCCTCTTTGCTGAAAAAACAAAAACAAAAACAAAAACAAAAAACAAAAAACTAAAACTGCCCCAAACCACAAACTAGCTACAAGGGCTGAGGGGAGCAGGGAAAGAGAACTGACCTGATTCCCCACTCCAGCAGCAGGAATGGGTCTACATCATAGGACAGGAGCATCACCCCACTTGGGAAATGAAAGGAGAACCCCACTGCGTGAATTAGCATCAGTGGTAACACAGCTGCTAGCTACAAACATTGGCTTGGCACAGATCAATCTGGACTCTCCTGTAGCTTGCTTTGATGGTCTCTCTACTATCTTGTTGACTAATGATGAAATCATGGTTTGCTAATCTAACTGAACGAAAAGAAATACATTATCTCAAGCAGAAGGCAAACTGTCTTCCCATACTTGGTTGAGGATGTTTATTGACTCTGTGTTTATAAGAAGTCTTTCATATTCACTTATGAAATATTTACACGTATTGCTTATGTATCTAGCTGCATAAAGAGAAGCCGACCCTATCTTTAATCTGAGTACTGTTTGCTTTCTAAAGGCTGTTGCTGAAGTAAAATGGAAGGCAGCCACTTCAACTAAGCTTCTTGTTTCAGAACATTGCAGATGTTTTGTAATGTGTCAATAGGTTCCTTCTCCCCAGAGCAATCCTAACAGAAGCTACAGTCAAACATACTTTTAAGTGACATGTTTGATTTATAAGATTCTGTGGTTTCCAAGTAACCAAAAAAAGTTAAAAAGAATAGATGGGTGAATACATTCCAGGCAGCGGGGGATGAGGAGGCTGGGCTGGTGCTGTCTGCCTGGGAGCACCCTCTGCTTGCTCACTATTACTGTGAATAGTCACAACCTGATTCTCATGTTCTAGATAAGGTCCTCTGACATTTGCCACTGATGTCATTTCAGATAGAAAAACATGACGTTACCTCAAAAGCCACAGAACTGGCTCCCCTCTGAATGACTGTAAGCCTTCTTTGAGAAATACCAAATATATACTCCACTGGAAAAAGTTAGCTGAACAATGCACACGAGAGCACGGTTCTATGGTACATGTTCTTACCAGCCAAACATGTTACAGGTCTCCTTCTACCGGATTCTCTTTCCCAACCTCGCCTGGCTTCCTCCCTATCTTAGCGTTCTATTGCTGTGAAGAGACACTATGACCAAAGCAACTCTTACAAAAGAATTCAATTGGGGCTGGCTTACAGTTTCAGAGGCTTAGTTCATTATCATGGAGGCAGTGAGCAGGGCAGCACACATGGCGCTGCAGCAGTAGCTAAGAGCTACAGCCTGATCCACAAGGAGCAGAGCAGAGAGGCAGAGCCTGGCATGGGCTTTTGAAACCTCAGAGCCTGTCTCCAGCAGCACACCTCCTTCAACAAGGCTGCACCCCCATCCTTCTAATCCTCTAAAATAATCCCACTCCCGAGTGACTAAGCGTTCAAATATATGTGCCTGTGGGTGTCATTTAGTCAAATCTCCACACTCCCCCTCTATCTCTCTTTCCCATAGACTGTCTTTAAAGAGTGAGCACTTAGTTGTTGGTATATTTTCTCCTGTTTTAAATATAGCTGATGCCATCAAAATCACGTGGTATTGGTTAATGAAAACACAGATAGGTAAAAAAACAATCTAGAAAGAACCAAACAAATATGGACACTCATGCTTGAGAAAGACACAGGGGAATCCAGTGGAGGGGCATCTTTTCAACAAGTGGTGACAACCCACAGCCACTCATATTAATAACAGAGAACTCCAATCTTTACTTGATAACAAGCACAAGAATTAACTCAAATTGCATATACTTAAATGTAAAACAAAACCAAAAATCCCCACAGGGAGAAACAGGAGGCAATCTTTTAGCTCTTAAGGCAGGCAAAGGTCTCTTAGCAATAACATCAAAAGCTTGATCTATAAAATAAAATATTGTTGGACTGAATCAAACCTAAGAACAACTGTTCTTCTATAAACTGTTAAGATAATTAGAGAAGACCACAGACTGGAGTTAAGATCTGCAAAGTATTAAGACTTATACCCAGAATACAGAAAGAATTTTCAGATTTCTACAGTGAGAAAGCAATGTTTCCCTTCCCAAGGGGCAAAAATTAAAAGAAACCTTATCAAAGAAAGTACATTGTAGCATATATATATATACATATATATATATATATATATATGAAAAAATTCCTTAATAGTTGAGAATTCTAAATAAAACACTGATATTAATATCATCTAGCTATCTGAAGGGATTAAATTAACAAGTCTAACCATATGAAACTCTTGGTGGGGGGAGGGGTTGGAAGCATTTCCTTTGCAGATAGAAATATAAAATGGCATGAAGACTTCAACATGCTATGGTTATGTGGTCATGTGGCAATCCCTAGATGCCTGCCCCCCTTTTCTCTCTCTCTCTCTCTCTCTCTCTCTCTCTCTCTCTCTCTCTCTCTCTCTCNCTCTCTCTCTCTCTCTCTCTCTCTCTCTCTCTCTCTCTCTCTCTCTCTCACACACACACACACACACACACACACACACACACACACACACAGTGGGGAAGGAAGCAGAGAAGGTTTATACATGGATTGTTCACAGAGTTTTGTTTTTTTTTACTAAACTCAATCTGGAAGCAACTCAAATGTTCAACAACAGCTGGCAGGATAATCAAGTTGTGATCTATCCATAAAATAAATTACTGTTCAGCAGTAAGAATTAGTAGATGATACAGCAACACAAGTGAATCTCAAAGTAATTATTCTAAGTGAAAATAGCTACTGATACTGTACCCATTTATATAAACTTATAGAAAATGAAAATAATTTAGTCAAAAAACATAAAGTACCCCAAAGTGTAGGGACTGGGATAAGGGAAAGATGAAGATTGGAGATTTCTGAGTGTGGAGCCTGTGTGCTCTGTGATGAGCTTGTGTTCCTGGGAGATGGCTCCACATGCCTGCCTTACCATGCTGTGCACTGTAAATATGTGAGATCTACTGTACCTAGAGCATGCCTCAATGAATGCATTAGTAACAATCTATTAAGCAAGTAAATAGTTATGGTAGAGGCTAACTGTGCCACATAGCTCTTTTTTGTCCTTTATGGACGACTAACATGAAAATTACACTGAACCTACGTGCTTGGCTAAGGTATGGAGAGATAGTTTCTAAAGTCTAATAGATGTAGTAGGGTTAAGTTAATTAAAATTTAATATAATCAGAGCCTGATGGGAAAAGAATAATGAAGAGAAGTTATGTGAGATACAGAAATAAAACAAAGAATATATCAGTGCCCAATAACCTATAGTTTCTGGCACCCAGGATGGCACCACTCAAGGCTTTCACTGCAAATAAGAGTCATGGCACCGGGCTCAGCCACTCTCACTGTGCAGCACTGGGCCATCTGGGGAGAGCTTGTTAGAATGGCCAGCAGAGAAACTGCATCTAAAGACAATGCGGGTGGCCTTCTAGTAAGTACAAATGTCCTGTTTTAGCACGGATTAACACACTCAGCATCATGGAGTTCTAAGTGGATGTGGAGTGTGACCCAACTGAGCCAGTCCAAGTAAACCACTGATTCTTGACCACGGATTAAGAATTCTTAGAAAAGTTTATTAAAATGAGGATTCTTAGACTCGCTGCCAAGTTCAACTTAATCCAGAAGTTCTGGGGTGAAGTCCAGCAACCTGAATCTGACTGAGTTCCCACCAGCACCACAGGCGAGGTGTTCCTGATCAACTGCTGAAAGCAATGATATCTACATTACATGTTTCTTCTAAGTAACAGAATGTCACTTTGGCAAACCCTGGTTGAAAGAGTGGCCCCCACTCTAGACCACAGCAGGGATTCCTAAGTGAGTTGTTTAAAGGATACCAATCTCTTCCTGGGCTACATTCTAAGTTGTCCACTAATTTACCTACAGGATTTTAAAAGAGTTTATGCAAGCTAGCACTTGGTCAATCTTCCAAAACATGAAACAGAAGAGAAACACACATATGCTACTTACTAGAAGCCAAAAATATCTGTAAACTATTTATGAAAGCCACAAAACAAACAAAAGGAGAGGGAAGCTGCCAGAGGAGAGTGGGAATCGGCCTTCGACAGACGTTCTTTGCAAATGGAGGTTTCATACTCAACTAGTGTTTACTGAAATCTTTCCGTGTGCCAAGCAATACGGGTGGACCTTTCAAATGTGTTGTTCCGAGCCACAAATAAGCCTTAACAGAGTTACTACAGCCTGCCAAACATGAAAAATGAAGGACAAGAAAGAGGCCAAGGTCACACAGTAAGAAAGCTGGGTCTTCATCTGGGAGAATCCATTGGCCCTTCTTTTATACCATACTTCCCTAAGCATAGGTTGTCCTGTAAATGCCACTTGGAAATAAATAGAAAGCTGAGTGTGGTGATACACACCTTTAACTCAGCACTCAGGAGACAGAAGCAGGCAGGCAGATCTCTGTGAGTTCCAGGCTAGTTGGGACTACATAGTCAAGTTCCAGGACAGCCAGGGATACACAGTAAGACCCTGTCTCAATCCTCCCCACCTCCCTTAAGTCACTCAAATAACCAAATAAACAAACAAAATAGCAAATAGCTGTGTGCGGTGGCACATGTCTTTAATCCCAAGACTAAAGAGATGGGTCTCTACTAGCCTGCCTCTAACTATAGTGAGTTCTAGAGCAGCCAGAGTTACATTGTGAGTTCCCCATCTCAAACAGATAACAACAAAACCCAGGAAACAACGGTGGCTCATCTTCACTGACATTTTGCCTAGAACCAGACCCCATGCCAAACACTTCAGTCCAGTTTCTTTTATCCTCTCAATCCACAAAGTAGATAAAAATCATTCCTCATCTATAGCAGGAAATCTGAGGACTGCAAAGATCACACAGTAATGAGTCCTGTAACCAAATGCATACAATCATAATAGGCATGTAAAGCAAGTTGAGACTTCACATACAAATCTGGCATATGTGATCTTTCTTAATTGTTCTTCTTAATGGAATTTGAATCCTCTGGTTGAATTTCTTGCTGAAAAACGACAACGTTATCTACTGGTTTCTAGAGAAAGGCAAACATGTACCGACTCCTCGACAGGTCTCATCTGCTGGGTGAGTTTTTAAGGTGGTGTTTCTCCCTTTTCCCCATCTTTCCACATTATCTTGAAAAGACTTTATTGGATAGGGAAAGTCTATGTATATAGTCTGCAGTTTTGGAATTTTAAATGTCTGTCAAAAGTAGAACTGCTAGGGGGCTGGAGAGATGGCTCAGTGGTTAAGAGCACTGGACTGCTCTTCCAGAGGTCCTGAGTTCAAATTCCAGCAACCATGTGATGGCTCGCAACCATTTCTAATGAGATCTGATGCCCTCTTCTGGTGTGCCTGAAGACAGCTACAGTGTATTCATATATATAAAATAAATAAATCTTTTTTTTTTCTTTAAAGTGGAACTGCTGTAAAGATGAACAGACAAACCGGGCACCTTATTGCTAGGGAGCATCAAAAGCTAACTCCCCTTCCTACACTGCAGAAAAGTAAGTGCTGACCTTTGGAAGGTTCTGGTCTTGGCAAGTGGGCTTGGGTTTGAGATGTGACTGATACCAGTATCACTGCACACTAATAGCAGGCAACATCATTCACAGTGGTCTCCAGAGCTGGGGTCCCTTCCTCCCTGTTTCCTTCACAATTTGGTCCTGTAACCTGCATTTTCACATTGAAAGGAAGGTATAGCCAAATCCTCCCATGTGACAGTAGTCACTACAGAGTTTATAGGGAGAATTATTTTTTCCTAACATGTTTTTATTGTTGGAAAGATGGCTCAGTGATTAAGAGCACTGGATGTTCTTGCAGAGGACCCAAGTTTAGTTCCCAGCATCTATACAGTGGCTCAAAACCATCTAATAACTCCAGTTCTAGGGGACACTCTTTTGGCATCTATGGGCAGGGCATGTATGTGTTGTACATGCATACATGAAGTCAAATACTTACATGTATAAAATAAAACAATATAATTCTTATTTAAGCCATCTCAAAAAATAAGGGAGGAGGAATGCACTTAATTTAAAAATGCATTTTTATTTCTGAACGAAGGACGTCTTTATTCAAGTTTAAATGTCTTGAACAGTGAAATTTCTTTAGATGTAAAAGGTAGGAGGTAACTTCACAGGGAGAATTTTGGTTCTATCCTATTAGAACACATCTTTAAAACTGGGCAACGTTAAAGGAGACTGCCCAGGCATCTTCTTGTGTGAGCTTGCACAGCATACTGTAGAGCCACTCAGAGGCTGTCCTGTGGGCTCTCCTGATACATGTCCCACTGCTGCTTCCCCAAAGCCTAGCAGTAGATGGTAGCTCAATGCTAAGGAAAGATTGGTGGAACTGACTTGAGATAGCTTGGGATCAAACTTTAATTCCTGTATCAAAAAGTGACCTGTACCAGATCAAACGACAAGGTACTAAAGATGCAATCCTAATTTGAAATTTAGAAAAAATTAATTAGAACAATGGTGAGAGCCTTTCAGAATTAAATACTTTTAAATGACTCATGCAATGGGACAGTTTCCACTGAAAATTCGTCATTATCTAAAAACTGTGTTTTTCATAGTGGGTCACAATTGTATTCCTTGAATTTTCTAGGCTAAGGTGTAGGACTGTCATAAGTTTGAGGCCAGTGTGACCTGCAGAGTAATACTGCTTCAAAAAATAAGTCCCCTCCTCAGAGGAGAAGAGGAGGAGGGGGGTGGAGGAAGGATTGTGGGAGGGGCTGATTGGGAGAGGACAGTGAGAAGGATGTAAAGTGAATAAGCAAAAAAAAAAAAAAAAAAATTAAATGAAAAAAATAGAGCTCTCAGGAAAAAAATTAAACAAACAAACAATAACTATCCTCTTTGAGGGTATCTGCTATTCTGTATTTCAATGAACCCTGGCTGCTGAAGGCATGTGTGAGACTACAGTCAGAAGGCAGTACAGCACTGTCTGGCACTGGGGCTCAGGGTGTGGCTTACAGTCTTATAACTTCCCAGCTGGGCTAAGCTTACCCCTGCACCTTTTTTGGCTGCTGAGTTGATGTGGTAGGATGGCAAGCACTCGGCTGGCATTAAGAAGTATTTGCTCAATCAGTGCTGACTACTACTATCCAAAGTTTAAAGCCTCCATCAGAACCATTCACTTTCTGCAACTTTGTTGAGATCCATTACACACCCTATAAGATGTTCCTTTTGATGTATGTGGTTCAGGCAGTTTAGTTTATTATCAGAGCTATACAACTCCCACAATGATTACAGCTATCTAAATACAACAAAACCACAAGAAATTTCATATTCATCCACAGTCACTCATCTTAGCCCTTAGCAATCACTAATCTGCTTTGAGTGTATACATTTGCTTCTTCGAGACACTTCTCAATTAAGTATGATCATAAAATATACAGCTTGTCATTACCACATTCTTTAAGTTCCAAAGTTGACCCATATTATGTATGTCTCATTCTCTTTTTTATTATTGAAGAATATACCATTTGTGGCTATATTACATTTCATCTATCCATAATTTGATAACATTTGGGACATCTCTACTTCAAGGAATACTAATGTTATAAACAGCTGTGTATAGGTTTCTGTGTGGGTAGATTTTTGTCAAGTGTTTTCTTATTCTACTGAGATGATCATGTAGCTTTTGCTTTTTATTTGACTAATATGGAGTATTAAATCGATTGTTTTCTTTATTAAACCAACCTTGCATTCCTAGATTAACTTCTATTTGGTTGTGTATTTAATCCTTTGTAGATCCTGGTTCATTTTGTTTGGAAGTATCTTATTCAGGATTCTTGCCAACCATCCTCACATCAGATTAAGATGGAGGTTTCCTGTGACTCTGTTAAAAGCCCGCCTAGATTTTTGCCTCTATTTTTAATTCAGAATTCCTTCCAATAGCTTGCTTTGTAGATATTACTTTCTAGTTTGATTCTAATTGGATGCAGGTGTTCTTAGCATCTAGTCTTTAGCAAATACTTTTAAAACAACAGACTCAGTGCACCTAGAAGAATATGTCTCCTTCACACTCACATTTTGGGTTGCATGTTCCATACATTTCAAAATTATGATAACAAGTAAAAGTCAAATAAAAGTTTGGAAACAGAGAATGTAAATTAGCATGCAAGTCTATTTAGCTTACACAAAAATAGTAAGGGACCATTTAGCTAAATATCATTAATTTTGCATCTCCTGATTTAAGGAAATCTCTAAATCTCTCTGGCAGGTATGCTGGCCACTGGCCACCTGTCTATATGTCTATAGAACATTTGAAGTACAGCTAATGGCACTGAGTTGTGGTATGAATGTAAATTGTTCACTAGATCTCATAGACTTCAACAGGCAAAGAGAATGTAAAATATGGATTTAGTAATTCTACAGAGATAGGCTGGAATGATGCTTTAAAATATGTATTAAACACAATATAAACCAATTTCATTTGTTTCTTTTCCATTTTCTACTCTGACTGACAGACACAGCTCTCATTCTTTCTCGTAGCTTGACCACCGCAGCTCTGTGGCTACCTCACATCCAGCGCTGCTGTCCATGGGGTTCCATGGGGTTCCAACACGGATAGATACCTGCAGTTCTGGAACAGCGCTAGCTTATAGAAAGAGACTGAGAACAACATTTCTAGTTCCATTATCTGATCCGATCCTAATTAGATGCAGGTGCTCTTCAGCATCTAGTCTCCAACAATAGTTTGAAACTTTTTCATCATCTGAACCTAAATCAGAGACATGATAGAACAGCAGATTTGTGATGATCAAGAATTTAAACCACAACTCGTATTTACCTTGCTAGTTTTGGTTTGACTTACTAGATAAAAACAGTCTTTACATTTTTCACTATCTGAAAAAATAAGGTATTTGTTGATGTAGAAAAATAACATAGAATTCAAATTTCAGTGTCTATGAAAAACATTTATTGAGTGTACAGCCTGACTCATAAATTCATGTATGATGCATGTGTGGTACCAGTTAGGCATAGTGGAGTATGAAATGGAGACTGTATTGCTTGCAAAGTCTCCAACACTTAAGGGTCTGGCCTTTCACAGAAATCTTTGCTGACCAGTGTTCTATAGCAGTCAACTGCCTCTTTCATCTATAGGGCTCAGTGAAATGTAAAGGGAAAGTTGTTCTAGTTTCCTCCATTACAGACTAGATTAGATCTCCCACTTCTCTACTTGCTTCTGTCCTGTATAAAAGAAATGCCCAGAGCCCCAGCCTGTGGGGTAGTTTTTACCCAGACAGAATCACAAAGAGTCAGTATAAAATGTATACCTCTTCTTTCCCATTCATTGGGGAATCTATAAATGAGACTGGTGTTGCCCCTAGAGGGGTCTGGGTGCTCACTGTGGGTGTAGACCCTATGGGTACTATTTGCAGCATTTATGTATGTATTTATTGCATATGTGTGTGTGTGTGTGTGTGTGTGTGTGTGTGTGCACATGTGTGTACCAGAGGACAACCTCAATTGTCTGTCCCTCTCAGGAGCAGTCACCTTGTTTCCTTTTGTTGACACAGACCCTCTTCCCTGTCCTTAAACTTGCCAAGTAGCCAAGGCTGGCTGGCAAGCAATCTCAGAGACCTGCCATCTCCACCTCCCTGCATGGAAATTACAAGTGTGCATGCTACACTCGCATCTCCATTCAGCCCCTTTGCTCACTCATGGGACTTCCCCTCAGCCCATGGTCTCTCAGGTACTTACTTCAGTAGAGCCTGTGAATGCAATCTTGTCTATGCCAATGTGAGAAGCGATTGCTGCCCCTGCTGTTGGTCCATACCCTGGCAGGATATTGACGACTCCGGGTGGAAAGCCAGCCTAAGAAACACAAATTGGAAGAAGTGTGTTGTATCCCCCCTCAGGCTGTCTGTGCCTTGCTTCACAGGCTCCATGTGAGGGAGGGGAAGACACCCTGGGAGTCAGTTTCCCCTACCTCCTTGATGAGGGCTCCCATATATAGTGCACTGAGTGGTGTCTGCTCAGCGGGCTTGATGACCACGGTGTTACCACAGCACAGTGCGGGAGCAATTTTCCAGGTGAACATCAGCAGGGGGAAGTTCCACTGGAAGGGAATAGATAACAAAGTTAACAGATAGGGGAAAGGTCTCTCCATTACTTTTTTGTCTTCTCAGATTTTGAAAGAAAGAAGCTGTGACTTATCAGATTTTCACAACTTTCCTGAACATAGATCATCTCTGCCACCGAGTGTAGACTTTGGGTTTTGATGCCATCACTACGAAAGAACAGCACTGGCCTTCAAAGTGTCTCTTTTCCCTCTGTTCAGTGTATGCTCACACTCCAAATGCCCACCTAAGGAAAGCTTGCGCTGAGGAGGAGCAGGGAGTGACTCTTCTCTTCTTAGATTTACTTTTAATTTTGCTTTCATATTTATAAAATTGGGCTTTGTTCCAAAGTCTCAATATGTGAAAATTTCCCCTTAAATTTTGGATTTTTTTACACCAAGATTTTCATATTGATAGGAAAAAATGTTTTATGGATATTATCTAGAAACTGAAGCCCTAGCTATCAATTATTTTAAGACAATGTGACTTCAATGTAGCCTTTTCATATACATTGCCATAAAAATACAACTATATACTTTAGAAAATGTACCTACCAACGAATATACAAAAATTTCATCAGAAAAATACAGCATGAAGACCAAAGTATCTTTATGAGAATATGAAAATGGGAGCTAACACGGTTTAAACTGATTTTGATAGACTATTCAGCTTGTATTGTCATAAGCTCAGGCATGAGACTCCGTACTATCAAGTGTCTGATAATTACATTAAGGAAGAAAACAGCGCTTCAGGTCCCCCTGCTTCAGCCCCTGACCACAATGTGTTTCGTCCTGAAGCATCTCAGCTGCTATCCTTGAAGGATTTTTACTGGCTCCGGCAAGCTGCAAAAATATACAAGTGTCTTGCCTTCACCAAACACCCAATTTCTTTTCCCCTTAGTTGTTTATAAACTTAGGAGTCCTTGGTGATGTTTTAATTCCATCTACAGTGCGTAAATCTTGGAGGCAGTAATTGAGGGAGCCAGCTGACAGGAGCTCTTGTCTTATAAAGGAAGCTGAGGCTCTGAGGATCTGGGAGAGCAAGAGGGACAGTTTTGATGTTTGCAGAGAAGGTGGCAGATACAGGGAGATTTCCCTGAAGAGAGTAGAGGAAGAACTCCAACCAAAACTTTCTCTTTCCTTTCTTCATTCTCTAGTGCAGCTCACAAATAAACCAGGTCATTTGAGCAAATATTAATAAGTCCCTAAGAATCTTTGGCTCCCAAATTCAAAGATAATTCTTGAGTTATTCCTCTATGTGTTGAAAGGGGAAAAACAATAACAACAACAAAAAAACCCTTCTTGTCTTATCTATACTGTCCTTATTGTCAGCACAGCCCACCTCCCTCTCCCCCCATCCCCCCCCAGCCAGAGCTATGAGATAGCCCTGTTAGAAGCCTGGATGATGCTTTGTGCTGTGCCAAGGGTATGTATGGGAGAGAGCGAAGGACAGTGTTTAGTGTTCCAATCAAACACTAGTCACTACATCTATTTTTCTTTACAACATAGACAACAGCCCAGAACAGTTTCAATTTAGACTGTGATGTTAACTGTGCTGCTTTAAAGCACCTTTCTCTAGACTTCTGTGAAAAGAGACAGTGGGAAAGGGGGATAAAGAGACCATATAAAACAATATGCCTGGAAAGATGCTGAGTTGCCAATCTAAAACAGAAACAAGCAAATATGACCCCATGCTAATTCCCCGTAAGCAGATAGGTATCCATAACCAAGGGTGGGTTGTTCATATACTGCCCTTTGCTTTGCTAAATTTTATCAGGAGAATCCCATGACTTGAGAACTCTACTCATGGTAATAGGCCTGAAACTCGATTCATCTATTCAAATAAGCATTTGCAGAGAGGCTGTTAGAGATATGTCAACAACTTGAGCTCGGGTTTTTCTTCCCAGTAACGAAAACCACACATCACTAAGGACCGTGTTTTATATGTCTTTAAGAGAACTGGGTCAAATGAAAATAAATACCAAGTGTGAGGAGATGCACTCACCGGGATGATCTGTCCACACACTCCAATGGGCTCGTGTCTCGTGAAAGTAAAATAGTCTCCATCTGAAAGAGATAAGCACGGTCACTCCACAGAGAGGGTCAGGGAGACACAGGAGCGCTGACGTGGCAGCGGAAACCAGAAATGAAACTGAGGCACATCCTACACACGAAGCAAGACAGCACCAGCCCTTAGGGGTGTGTGTGTGTGTGTGTGTGTGTGTGTGTGTGTATGTTTGTGTGCTTACGTGTGTGTGTGCTTACATGTGTGTGCTTCTGTATGTGTGTGTGAGAGAGGGTGTGTGTATGTGTGTACTTGTGTGTCTGTACGTGCGTGTGCATACATGTGTATGTGTGAAAGAGAAAGAAAGGGTTGTATACGTGTGTGTATGTGTGTGTGTGTGAGAGAGAGAGGGTTGTGTAAGTGTGTGTATTGTGTGTTTGTGTGTCTGTGTGTGTGAGAGAGAGAAGGTGTATGTACATGTGTGTATACATGTGTGTCTGTGTGTGCTTGTGCATACATGTGTGTTTGTGTGAGAGAGTAAGAGGTGGTTGTGTACATGTGTGTGCGTACGTGTGTGTGTGTGCACACATGTGCACACACACACACACACACACACACACACACACACACACACAGGCAGGCAGGCAGGCAGGCAGCTACAGATAAACCTATCACATGAACAGAACAAATGAGAGGACATCTACAACAATATGAGGAACAAATCTATGATACAGACAGCAGTCTTGCAGGAGGAAACTTAAAACTAGAATACATTAAAAACTCGGTTTTATGTTAAATATTAACACGTATAGAATAGTTAGCTTATTTAAATACCAAGGTACCTCAAGCTTTTAAACAGCTTTTCTGAGTAGTTTTCAAAATTAAAAGCCATTACAGGAAATGCTATTGAGCACACTTTAAATGCTGGGCAGCTGGGAAGTATGAGGAAGAGAAAGAAACACACTCCTTCACTCAATGCACTGTCACTGGCATGACCTGGGGCCTGGGGACACAGGCAGATGTCCCTGGGAGCTTGGAGGAAAAGCCCCAGAGACACTGAATAGCCTTGCTTCCCTTGTGGGAACAGTAGGCCCTTGGAATAATGAATTAGCCAGGAAGCCCAAACCCAATCCTTTAGGAAATGCATTTGTCTGGGTACTTTAGAAAAGCTAACCAAGTCCTTGTTTCCTGACTTGTTGCTGGTCACCTCACTAGTGGCTTGTCTGTCAAAAGCAGCAGCACCTCCCCCAAGGAAAGTGAAGCTACAGCTAAGCCTGGGGCAGGCTGGCCTCTGGGCCTGGGGATGGAGGTAAGGCAGGAGAGGGTGGGTGAGACAAAGACAAATGATGCAGTGAGCTGTTTATCTTCGTCTCTCAGCACATCTTAACTACTAAAGTTTCTCACCCAGGTTGTTGCAGCTAACTTCAAAATTATATGTTTTTAAAGTTCTCCTTCTGCTCCTTTCTCCTCCCAGCCCCTCCCTGATCTCCAGTCCTTCTGCCCCAAACTAGCTGCTATCCACTGCCTTCATTTCTCTGAGAACTTTCATCATGGCAACTCTGCATCACAGGGACACCCACGCTGCTGCCTCCCCCCCACCCCCCTACCCCCCCACCCGCCTTCTCAGTTCAGCTAACTGCAAGTCCCTCCCTGGCTCAGTCGCAGAGGACTGCAAAGGCCAGCACTTTATGTATGCTAGTACATCTGTACTGGGATTTCTTGATTAAAGTGTATGTGTCTTTAATGTTTTAATAAATATTTGAAAATCACCCTTTATCAAAGTTATAAAACACCCTAACAACATGCTCCATTTTTCTACTCTTTAACCATTTTCCTGAATATCTGAATTTTAGCAATCTGAAATATAGAATATGGCAACTTGTTCTGTGTTTTAACTTTGAATTGTGTTTAATGATATTTAAGGATGAACATACTAACCATTTTCAAATTTAAATCCCTTGCACCTTTTCTCTTAGGTCCCTCATTATTTCAGTTATTTGAGGAACACTGTGAGTATCAAGGGAGTTAGGTCTCTCTCATGTTTTTGCAAACCTTGCCCTCAAGCTTCACCTTGTTCTTGGTGTTGTTTAAGGGATTTTAGCCTAAGTGGAGGAGAGGAGAAGGCAAGCAGTCTTTGCAGGTGGGACAGCAAGCCAATACTCAGAAACTATCCATAGGATGGCATTTAGTCCAAGTGGTACTTTAAAGATCAGTTAACTACACCAACTCTATTTGGAGCCAACTCATGAGCCTTCTACATAGATACCACCAACTATACCAGTACAAGTCACTACTGCCAGTTGGTTTATTGATCTCTGGAAAGGGCTTCCAGAAGCAGCAACAATACTGGTCAATACTCAAGAAAAGTCGACTGGCAGCTGGGCGGTAGTGGCGCACGCCTTTAATCCCAGCACTTGGGAGGCAGAGGCAGGTGGATTTCTGAGTTCGAGGCCAGCCTGGTCTACAGAGTGAGTTCCAGGACAGCCAGGGCTACACAGAGAAACCCTGTCTCGAAAAACCAAAAAAGGAAAAAAAAAAAAAAAGTCCACTGGCAAGGAAAGCTCCCATACTAAACCATAATTTAGCTAAGGTGATGCACTCAAGTAGTTAAATACAGAGTAGGGAATCTGGTGAGGGGGAGGGATGAAGACTGAGATGGGGGACAGATGAGCCGCAAGAATAGGGAAGATGAATAGAAAACAATGTGAGAAGATGTTTAGGGTAAATGCACTAGTCACTTATGTAAGTGCAACAGAGTGACTCATGGGTTTCTCCATCTGCATCCTACATATGCAAGATTGTAAAGGTATCATGTAGTGTTGAAAGCTACTGGAAAATGAAAGAAAAATATAGACAATAGCTTTAGAAGCTGATCTCATAGGGAGTAAACCTGACTTGATAATTGTGTCCCAAGATTGAGTTATGAGGAATAAAATGTACTTGATAATCTATTCACAGATTTGATACACACTGAGCTAAAAGTTGGAACAGAAAGGGTACCAGCTCCTGAAGTCCTGTGGCTGGTCTCACTAAGTCTTAAATAAACACAGGGTTTCTTGTCTCTTGAACTTTTCCCAAGAGAACACTGATTGAAAAGAATAAGAAAGGGCCCTGTCCCTGTGAACTCAGTGGGTATTACTACATATCCAAGGGATACCCCCAATTAGGCAGCTGTGGTTCCTGGAAAGCATGAGACATGTACCTTCTCCTGGGCCCCTTGGGAAGAACTGATGGCATTTAGGGGCTCTTCCCAGCTATCAGGACCCCAGAGGTTGTAGACCAGGGTTACCAGGGGCCAGTCATGTGGGAGCTACCGTCCTAATCTTTTCCAAGGTCACTAGCTCTATCACTTGCCTGGCTGGCCAAGTTGGCTCACTCCTTACCAATGTAACAGAGCTGCTTGCTAGCCTCCTTCCAAAGAAAATGACCAAGTGACAAGTTTCACAGGTTAGTAACACTTTTCTTCCCATAGTCTTTTAAACCCAAGAATTAAAATAAAACAAATCTACTCATTTACTACTGTATAGAACCAGTTTTGCAGGCTCCATATGCTGTCTGGATGCTACTTGGTGCTTCTCACACTTCAATGCTCAAAGCACTCAATGATCTTACTGACTACAATCTGAACCCTCTGGTCATAAAGAATGTAAAAACCTTACAATTAGATATTCCATTGTATTATAAACTTAACTGAACAGTACATTAATTTCTGCTGAGTATGCACACCCAATAGGTACATTAGGAAAAGCTTTTGTCCTAGAGGAAAGAGTGCAGAATCATCCTCTTTGTGAGAAATCAAGCCACTTCCCTATGTCTTTTGTTGGGGATTTGATTAAATTACACAGGGGATAAAGGGAGGAAAGGAGAGAGGGAGGAGGAGAGAGGGAAAGAGAGAGGGAGACAGACAGAGACAGAGATCAATATTTAGTTAATTAAAAGTTTAATATTTGAGTAATTCCTTCAAGGAAAATATTACTTTTAAAGACAGGGGTTAAAAATGTTTAAAAAAATTTAATGTAAGTTTTATTTTCATATTCTGGCATATCCTTGAATAAACTAAAGTCTAATGATATAATTGAAATTATAGTCAACCAATCTTAATGTATGAGAAATTGCAATATGTGATATGAACCTCAAACTCTCAGGGATAACAACCAGGGGCATTTCAATCACTGTAGCAAGTCTTACATAGCCAGTAACAGTAAAAGTGAGTTCCTTTAGTAACATAAGAATCTACAGCACCCAAAGAGCTGAAGGGGTCTGCAACCCTATAGGAGGAACAACAATATGAACTAACCAGTACCCCCAGAGCTTGTGTCTCTAGCTGCATATGTAGCAGAAGATGGTCTACACGGCCATCATTGGGAGGAGAGGCCCTTGGTTTTATGAAGACTATATGCCCCAGTACAGGGGAATGCCAGGGCTAGGAAGCAAGAGTGGGTGGGTTGGAGAGCAGGGTCGGGGGAGGGTATAGGGGATTTTCGGGATAGCATTTGAAATGAAAATGAAGAAAATATCTAATAATAAAAAAAGAATCTACAGCATAATTCAGTGAATGGATGCCATCTTGCTCTCTGTAATGTCCACCGAGAATTACTCTCTGAGGGTATAGCTCAGTGGTGGAGCGTTTGACTGCAGTAGAATTACTCTGGAGGAGACAGCAACCCTTTAAATAATCCATAGTAAACATTAGAGTAAAAACAGAGACCCATTCTGTACTCTAGCAGATTCTAGTATATGTAGACACCATGAAGCGCTCGCTGTCTGGGCATTTTGCAACAGTGACATGTTTTGTGGCTGCTTATTCAAGCAATGAAACTTTACATTAGCATAAAATGGCACTAATACTATTCCAACCAGGCATCTACTGGTAAATTCTAAGAAGTGATATTACACGTCCCCGAGTCTTCTGTCTCAGCTCCATTGCTAGTTCATTACACAGTCTTGAAAAAAGGTTAAGTTTACTCCTTTGTACTTGGTTCCTGTGTCTATGAAATGAGGTTAGCTTTACGGACCCCTCGGGTTCTCTGCAGCATCTCTGCAGTGTCTCCAAAAGGTTCCTGGTGAAGAGCTGACTTTATGTCTTCCTATCACCATCCATTCATATCCTACTAACAACCCCGGTTCTCCTCAGTCCCATTGTGATTAAACAGGATTAGAGTTCACCCGTCCATTCACTATTGACAGCACCAGAATGAGCTGGCTAAAGGCATTTGTAGTCATTCTTCAGTTTAAGAGGTAGAACTGAAGTAAAAATGAAATTGATAAATAACTATATATGACCTGGATAGTTTTTAATCTTTGCTATGTATGTTGACATATCATAGAGCCACTTTATAACAAAATTCAGCTTGAAGTATGGACCACATTTTCCTACTTACTATAAAAATCAATAAAATCATCACTCATTCAGAGGAAACCGGGAGGCACCACAACTCCTCTTTCACCCTTAGCAAACTAAGTTTTGATCTGTCCTCCATCACAGGGAAGCTATGGGCAGGAGAGGAACAGAGGACTCTGATTTGAGTTACAAAGATCAAAAGGGGGAAATAATACTTCTCAGGGCTACTATAGCAGAAGAGATAATAAACAGGCAAACGGAAAGTATCCAATAAATCCAAGTAATGATTATTATTAATCATCATAAGTAGGAGTTGCCAAAGGAGGGTCAAAGCATGGGATTTATGGTCAGAGAGAATGGCTCCACTGAGTGCTAGGCTCGGAAATAATGGATAGTGTTATAAAGAGAATAGCACCAGGGCCCTTGTGGATCCAACTGATAGTGCATAATTCTGCAGTAGCAGCTAACGGTGGGTCTTGAGTGAGGTTGAATACAGTGTGGGGGCGAAAACGCCAAGTCAGAGGAAATAGTGTCTTGTTGAAGGTTCAAAATGATCATCGCACTCCTTGCAAAGCCTTCTAGAAAAAGGCTATCCTTCAAGAAGATAAATATGGTAGACACCTTTTCTCTGTACCCGATGGACCATCTATAATCACAGTGCACAAAACAGAGCACCATAATTTCTCACATACATTTTGGTTCTTAGACCTGACAGTTACTAGCAAAGTGACTTGGTTGAGGCACTAAGTTTTACTATCTCACTAGGCATGCACTCTAATTCCAGTTTGTCTTACATGTTTAATTGCTATGCAAATAAACATTAATTATTTCCTTGTTCTAATGCCAAACAAAAACTGGGGATGATATGCAGAGAAATGCAGGTAACACATAAAGACCACATGACCTTCCTAAATTCTGGACTTCACTATAAAAAGGAAATCAACATTAAAATCAAATTGATATTGAATTAAGGTGTTGCAAAAGACAGATGCGAATGGGATGAACCAATCTGAGAAAAAATATCTAAGTAATTCTGATCTCCTTTACCCAATTCCCCCTCGGGAGCCTCCTGGATTCGTCTCATGAGACTTCTCACCAAGAGCTGGGTCCATGTGTTGCCTTCAGTCAGTCTCCTTCCTATAAAATTTCTTTCATCCAGCAGCTAAAATAGGTACTCCTCTGACTCAAACATTTCCATACTGAGGGTCTAACTCAATTCTTAGCGGCAAATCTTTGCCTATCTACTCCCTAGCTGACTGGTAAACTGATTTAAATGACCCTCCATACTTATATGTAGACTATACATAAAAAAGGGCACGAAAAAAGTTAGTGACATAATCTTTTTGGCCTTATGCTCTGTCAAGTTGACACAAGTGTCTCATATCTGCAATGTACATGGCTTCTCTTTGTGTTTATGAAGTACTCTGGCAGAGTCCCACATTCCCCCCACACACACACACACCTTTATTTTAGCATACTTGTGTTTCACGTACCTACAGGAATGGTCATTCCGTGAATTTTATCAGCCCAGCCTGCATAATACCTCAGGGTTTTGATGACTCCCTGCAGATCGATGTAAAAAGCTTGCAGGAATGGCTTACCGCCATTTAGGGATTCCATAGTCTGTAGGAGAAGAAATGGAATAGTTAAGACTTCAGAACTTTGTGGTGGCACACTGGTTTCTTCAGAAGAAGAAACAAGGAGCAGAGGGAACCTGGCTGGGTTTGAGTGGTGAGTGTTTCCCAAACAGGAAGGTGTCCAGTCCTAAGAGGCTTGCTTTAGCTACTAGTAAAAGACCACAATGGACACACATGTGCTATTCTCTGCCTGTACATTTCCCTTAACCACTGTCCAGATATATAAACACAATGCTTCTTTAACTGATGATAAAGAAATCCTCCACTTGTCAAACCACCTTCTGCTATATTAATGGTCAGAGTGGAATGGAGGTCTTTCTGAGAGTGCACTAGTAATTCGAATCCACAAAGAGAAGCAGAGACATTAGTTTTGTATGCATTCAACATGGATATAAAATGTTCTCCACAGCTGCCAAGACCCCTGCTGAGAAAAGAAATATTCATGGTGCAGAGCAAGCTTATTTATTACCACCAAATAAACAAGGTCTCCTCTGGGGAAGCCCAGACTTTAACAATTTAAAGACTGGTTTTTGTAAACATTTATGTTAACAACCATTATCTATTAAGAGTAAAGTATCTGGTCCATTTATAAAAATAGCAATAATAAACAGCTTTACATTATAAACATTATTTTAATGACATGTTCCTAAATTGATTAAGTCTGTTACAAAAACAATGACCACTGAAACAATGAAGTAAAACTGTTTTCACTTGAGACAGACTAGGCTGTTAGATATTTAACAAATGAAATAAACAAAAATGGATATTTATAATTTACTGTTTCTCTCTAAAAGAACAGTATGTAACACATACTGGTATGAAATTATTAATTACTGACAAAGCTAAAACTGAAATGCTTCCATTCACTGAAGTTAAAGAACACTATTTATTGCTGATGACAACACAGCTCACCTACTTACTGTACAAAACCAAGCTCATTTTTAAATGCTGCTTGTCACTACACTGGATCACTTTTATAAAAGAAGATTCAATAGGCTCCAAGTCCTTCTAAAAACATTTATATATTCACAAATTGGATAATAAATTCTCTATATAGTTAGCTAGCAAAGAGCCAAGGTCTATGAAGCAGAGAGAGAACATAGAGTCATAACCAATTGAGAACCATCCAAGAATGGACCAATGATTTACACAGTCTACATTCTTAAGTGCTCCTTATCTCCAGAAAGTCTTCATTCTCAAAGAAACTAGGTAATTAGAAAATATTTCTTTTTTATTAATTAAATTATGCATGAGTGCACATATGTGCTCACATAAATACAGATGCCCACAGAAGCCAGAGGTCTGATTCCCCTGGATCTGGAATTTCAGGCAGTTATGAACCGTCCATGTGGGTGCTGGGAATCTAATTCAGGTCCTTTGAAAGAGGTGTGCTCTTAACTGCCAAGCCAACACGCCAGTCCTCAAAATAACTTTTACTTTAAAAACAACAGCAGCAAAAAACAAAATCCATCAGATACGAAGTTCCTATGTGTTCTGTGTGTATGTGTGTATGTATGTATGTATGTATGTGTGATTGTTCTAGTAAAAAGAAATGACAGTCTCTATCATAATTCTAAAATCTGGCAGAACAAACGAAGTAGAATGTATGCGGGTACAAATCTTTCTTTTCCTATTTGATCTGCAAAAGATCCACTTGGCATTTGTCTTTTACAAATAGCCTGGAGGTCCTGTTCCTTGATGCTTTTGTTTTGCTTGTCAAGTGGATGTGTTTTGCTTTGCTTGTGGGAGGTGTGAGAAAATGAGAAAGGAAGATCCTTAGTAGTGATGCAATGCTATGGCTTTTTCCTTCAAAATGCCACAAAGAGCTTCCCCAAAGATCTCACATAATTCATATATATACACACTCTACCCTTCCCTAGCCCCCCTATCTGACAACACTTCACAGAAAACTTTCCAGCTGAGTGGTCGTTTTTGAGTAAAAACAACTGCTTTCTTATTTTACTTACTGCAAGAGTTGCCCTGTCCCGTTCCACCAAGTCTGCAAGCTTGTCCAACAGACGTCCTCTTTCAGAAGCATCCATCCTTCTCCACACAGAACCAAGAGAGAAGGCCAGACGGGCTGCCTGCACTGCCTTGTCTATATCCACCTGTTAAAAGGGAAGAGGCACAACTGAAGAGAAATACTACACACACACACACACACACACACATACACACACACACACACACACACACACACACCCTACATGCTGTCATCAAAGAAATGATGCTTTGAACCTAAGTTGGCATCTAGAACACATATTCATTGTTTTGCTGTTATGGGTGGTTGTTCTACAAGGAATCCTCTAAGCAATACACACCTTGTCTGCTTCTTGAACTTCACACACTTGCTCTCCTGTGGCTGGATTACAGACAGGGAACACTCTCCCACTCTCTGAGTTCTGCCATTCATTGTTAATAAAGATCTACAGAAGGAGCACAAGAAAATGGGATATGAGATCTGGGAGATCAGAAGACAAGCAATATGGAGGCACCATGGTAACACCACTTCATTTCCCTTCCAGAGACAGACATAGATTCTCATGTGTTGAAAGACTTTCAGAACAGCATCAAGTCCAACCTCCCTCCTAAATCAGGAGGAATATATTCCCATGACAGCTGCTTCATCCAAAGATGAAGTAGTAGGAATCTTTACTTCAGTGAACACGTCAACCGATTAGAGTGCCCTTCCATCACTAAATACAGAAAGACAAAGCATCTCGCACACAAATCCCACACCAAGGCTAACACTATTGGTAGTCCAATTTCTGGCCATTACTTATAGGGGTAAAACTCTGGTCATTCGGACTTTGATACCAGTTTCTCTGTTGGAAGCATCAGGGAATCTTAAAGGAATGGTGCTTGAATAAGTATTTCCCCAATTAAGTCAGCTCAATTAAAAATTGACTATAACTAGTCTGACTAGTAAGTTAAGTCACAAGGCACATGCGTTAGCAAAACCAAAGGGCTTCTAGAACTTTCAAACTGGTCTAAGATTGTATTAGAGGCATGCTTTTCTTGCAGTTGAGAGGGGTTTTAAAGAGCTATTCCTTAGTATTTGAAATAACACCATTGTCTTCTGGATTCAGGTTTACTTTTTATTTTCTTATGGAGTATATTTCTCTTTCTTTCTTTCTTTCTTTCTTTCTTTCTTTCTTTCTTTTTTTTTTTTTTTTTTTTTTTCTTTCTTTCTTCCCCAAGACAGGGCTTCTCTGTGGCTGTCCTGGAACTCACTTTGTAGACGAGGCTGGCCTCGAACTCAGAAATTCGCCTGCCTCTGCCTCCCGAGTGCTGGGATTAAAGGCGTGCGCCACCACGCCCAGCTCCCATGGAGTATATTTCTAAGGGTTGCATGACTTTCATTATTTCTTGGAGGTTTCCTAAAGATCAAGTAGAAAATTATTATTTTTTTTACATTTATTTTTCTTCCTGTGTTTATGTATACATGGGGGCCCACTGTGTCATATGTGTGGAGATCAGAAGACAATTTGTGGGGGTTTGTTGTCTCTTTCCACTATGTAGATTCCAGGGATCAAACTCAGGTAGCCAGGGTTGACAGCAAGTGCCTTAACCCATCAAAAACCGAACCAAACCAAACCAAACCAAACCAAACCAAACCAAACCAAACCCCTTACATTTCGATAAGACAAAACTCATTTTTTTCCTACTAGCACTTCTAGATCCATTGATCACGTAAAAAGTATAAGAGAAACTGGAGGAATTTAAAATTGTCTAACTTTCCCTGCATCTTGAAACACTGTGATAGTTCATTATTTGAGAACTGATTTCATCATCGTGCACCAAAGATTTTCTGTTAATACTTAAAAAAATAAAAATAAAAATAAGCAAACAAACTCATAGGCTTGTGTAGAAACGAGTCAATCACCATGATCGGGTTGTCCTTTAGTTCCCCAATTACAGGTACCACTGTCAGACAGGTCAAGAAGCTAAGAACACAGTTCAGAAACATCGTCTTGGTCATATTTTTTTAACCTTTTATTGAACAGAGTTAAGAATTCAGAATTAAGTTTCTCTATCATGGGACAGGGCAGTTAACAGGGAAAGATGCTTCATGACCCTCAGACCAGCGACACATTTGAGACGCACTGGTGAGGGTACAAGGGGCTATCTTACTAAACTCTTTGTTTAAGAGCCTCTAAGATAAAGTCTCTCAAACTCTAAACATAAAGAATTAGCCTGTGATCGTATAGCTCAGTGATAGAATGTTTGCCTCATGTGATAGAATGTTTGCCTCATCCAAGATTTGATCTCCAAACTGGAAAAAAAAAATTGCTAGCAAACAACAGTACTCCCCCCCCCAAAAAAAGAGGGAAAAATCATTCAATAAGAATTTAATCATTTAATATTGTATAAGAAGGCTACCAAGGCTCCAAGCCATCTTGTTTTAATAGAAATATATATTCTTTTATCTTATGACATCCATGAGTAAACTTTACTTGATACAACATTTATAAAAACCAAGAATGAAAGGCTTTTAAACTATAATATTAAATAGATAGATAGATAGATAGATAAATAGATAGATAATTATAATATTTAAAAGTGGACATCTCCTCTACAAAATGACGAGCCTTTGAGTTCTTGGAGAAGACTGCACCAAGAGAAGGCAGGGGCCGGAAGAACCAAAAGCACTGACCTAGCGCAACCAAGCATAGCTGCATTTAAAAATCTGGAGTCAGCACTTGAGAGGAGGGAGATGCTCCTGATGGCTCGCTTGCTTGTGGCAGCTGCTGTGCAGGTGACTGTGCTCACCCACCGGGCTTGCGTCAGTTAACAATCCCAGCCAGGGGCAGTATGGAATGGTACTGTCCCCTCCCATGCTTCAGTTCTTACCTTGTTCTCATCAGCCCCTTATTCTCACTCTACAGTTTGCAAAAATCACTGAAAATGTAAAACCTTGCTAAAAATATTAGAAAGGGTTCATTTGAGTCAGAAGGTAAATAGGACTATTCTTCTTGGTATACAGTGTTGATGTTATGAAGAGGTTCCCGACGGCCAAAAATGGGATCTAAGTCTGTCCTAGAACTCCGGTGTTCTCCTTTGTGGTCCACACGGCATCTGCACCACTCCCACTTGGCTCTGTGTTACAGAGTTGTTCCTTCCTCGAGCTCCACAATTCTTACATTACTTGGACCTACGCTGCTAGTTTCAGGGTTTCTATTTTTATTCCTAAAACTTCTTTTTTTGTTTCTCTGAATAACTAATGATAGTGACACCCATGGGATGACAAGGGCATCTGATATTTAGTGATACAGTTTAATGAATAAGCAGCTAGCAGGTAAAACTCCCTCAGTCAAATTCCAGGTAGCAGGTGTGAAGGAGCGGGGGATTTGGACACTCTGCATCTCTCAGACACTGCGATAATCTCCACTGGAGAAACAATCAGGAAAACTTTTAATGAGAATATGGAGGTTCATGCCTCAAGGATCTCCCTTCCATACTTATTCCTTGCAAAGAGAAAACTACAACTTGGCAAACACCACGCAGTTCTGAGATCAGACCTGACAGAGGTGATGAGACAGATGGCTATGAACCTGCCCCTCATGTGAGGTCCAAGAAGTGTCAGGTCTCCTCTGCCGCATTTCTCCCCAAAGACACGCGTGGGTTTAGTCAGGACGGAACACTGGCTAACCTAAATTCAACAACACCCAACAAAGAGCTGTCCATGCTTTTCTATGGAGCCAGGATCATAAAGGAGGAAAGGAGTAATAAGTCACAAAAAATTGATTGCATCATGTCACCGCGGACTAGCTCCTGGACCGGAGGGAGACAAGAAGAGAAGAAATAGAGAGACGATTGATCAACTATGATTAAAACTTTAATGTTAGCGAATAATATGCCAAGGTCAAATTTCTGATTTTTAATATTACTAGAGAAATCTGGGTGAAGATTTAACACTAGTTTTCAACTTTTTGTTGATTGGAATTATTTAAAATTAAAATGTTGAGAGTTATGAGTCCTCTTTTTGTGCCTTTTTAAAAATATAAAATGTCAAAACAAACTTTTTGACTGAAGAAATAAATGGCTCAACACTTTCCTTTTTTCCAAAGTATCCTTTAAAGTTCAGTTTATGGAAAATAAAACAACTCAAAGACTAACTTAAAATATGGACCTGTGTTGCCAAAAATGCTTAATTTAATGTTTTTCATGTTATTTCCATTCAAAGGCGTGTTAGCAAGATACTAGAAAATTCTCCTTTACGGTGTTGTGAGTTTCACAGTGAGTGTAAGGAAAGGTGTGGATTTCCCCCTCTGGATGCTTCAAAGTATAAAAAAAGTCTGTCTTCCAGTCTGACTATTGCTTAATTTCTTTATAAATGACAGGCATGCACTTTTAACATAATTCTGTGCTGTGAGTGAAGGCAAAAGAAACAGACAGCCCATAAAAGAAGGAACTTGCCCTGTTCAGGTCCCTAGGAGGATGGGACAAATTAGCTTGTGAATGTTAACTTTTGATGGTTATGAAAAGTCCCACTGACGTTTTACAGGTTGTTGTTGGACATGGTGGGCTCTTAATTAATGTTACGAATGGAATGTCTGTTGGGAGGGGACATGAATCACTGTCTAACATCTTTACAGATAAGATTAGAAATATAATACCTCTTCACCAAGACAAAAATCTCAAACATACTGAAGAATGAAGACTTTATGTGGGCAAGATGTTTTTATTACATTCTTTTGCATTTTATACAAAAGGATCTGTGTAACAAAAGCACAAGTTGAACTATATCATATTGGAACACACTATGAACACATCATCCACGCACTAGACTATTAATACCACTGAACCTCCTGAGCACTTCTTTGTGATCCCAGCTTGACCTGATCTGCTAGACAAAATCACTCACCTAGTTTTACATATTGGCTTTGCTTTCCTTGCCCTGGTTTAGTAATTATTAGAGGCACCTCTCTATTTGCAATTCTCATCTCAATCCTGTGAAATTGGATGTTTATCTTTATACTCAACAGTGTGTCTGTCTGTCCTATGATAACTGAGAAATCTCTGATTCAGCCTTCCACTCTGAAGTGAGCTTGCCAATGTATGTCTTAGCTCCATCATCGTTGCCTCTGTAAATATCAAGTTATGTGTTGACTTTTCCTTGGACCATACTGTCTCAGTACTACCGTTTTAGTTTGTCAGTCTTAAGTTGGAGAACGCCCGCCTTCCAACTCTGCCCTCTTTGAATAGTTAACTACCCTGGGTCTTTTGCCTTTCCACATTCACCTTAGAATCTGTTTGCTGATGGCTACAAAGCAACTTAATAAAACTTTTGTGATTTTATTTAATCTATAGCTCAAGGTAAAAAGAGCTGACTCCTAACATACTAAGCCTTCCTATCCACGGGCCATCTCTCCACTTGTTTAGCTCTCTTTTGAATTGCTTTAGCTAAACTACAGCTTATAAAGAAGAGACTTTTCTAAAGATACTGATGCCAAGCTCTCTTATCTGCTATTCCCTCAATGGTACATTTTAAAATTTAAGTTCCGGTGCTTGTTTCTTATATAAAGGTTGCTCCTGCAACCTTGTCATCTCGCATTCGTTTTAAGAATCTTCCTATTCTAGAGTCAGGGGTAAATCCTAGAGATTTTACAGCAATCACTTCATCTATATACAAAGGGCATTTCATTTCTTCCCTCTCAGACTATATACTTTTATATCCTTTTCTAAGCTTATTGACTAACTAGGAATTCATTACAATATTAAAGATGAGTGACAGTAGGGGACACCTTGACTTCTTCCAGTGTTAAGAATGAAAGTAGTTCTCACCATTAAATATACCGATTGTTCTATATTTTATATAAATGTTCTTTATCAAGTTGAGGAAATTCTCTTTCTGCTCCTAGTTTATTGAGAGGTGTTTTGTCTTGACTGAGTATTAAGATTTTGTCGGGGAGTCATCCCAGATACAGTCACCAAACTCCGACACTATTGTGGATGCTAAGAAATACTTGCTGAAAGGAGCCTGCTATGACTGTCTCCTGAGAGGCCCTGTAAGAGCCTTACAAATACAGAGTTGGATGCTCGCAGCCAACTATTGCACTGAGTGTGGGATCCCCAATGGAGGAGTTAAAGGACTGAAGGAGCTGAAGGGGATTGCAACCCCATTGGAAGAACAACAATATCAACCAACCAGACCCTCCAGAGCTCCCAGGGACTAAATCACCAACCAAGGACTACACATGGCTCCAGCTACTTACGTAGCAAAGGATGGCCTTGTCAGGCATCAACAGGAGGAGAGAGGAGTGGTCCTTGGTCCTACGAAGATATAGATGCCCCAGTGTAGGGCATTCAAACGTAGGGAGGGGAGAGTGGGTGGGTGGGTTGGTGGATGAATACCCTCATAGAAGCAAGGGGACAGGGGAATGGGATAGGGGGTTTCCAGGAGGAGGGGAAACCGGATAAGGGGATAACACTTGAAATGTAAATAAATTAAAAAATAAATAAATTTTTTAAAATTTGCATTAAAAAAAGATTTTGTCAAACATTTTTCTGTAGTGACATGATGATGTAGTTTTGTTTTGTTTTGTTTTGTCTTCCTTTATCAGTTTACTGGTCAGGAAGCACACTGGTGTCTATTCTTATGTTGTTAGACTCAAATTTGCTAACATTTTTGTTGACTGTTTGGCAGTCATGCTCATGAGAGTCTGCTTTGTAGTTTTCTTTTCTTATAAAGTCTTTATATAGTTTTGGTATTTGGATAATGATAGCCCCATAAAATAAATTAATGTTCTCATTCTACCTTCCAGAATAGAATGTGAAGAATGTATATGTTTGATACAAAACATCTGGATTTAATGCTTTTAAGTTTATTAATTACCAGCTCAATCTCTTGGATACATTTAGGTTATTTAAATTTATTTTTCCCTGTTTAAGTTTTGGCTGAATGCAACTTTAAAAGAATTTGTTCATTTCATTTATGTTATCAAATTTGTGGGTCCACAGCTGTTCATAATACTTTTATTTCTTTTAATTTTTAATTTCATACTTTTAAATGTATCTTTTTTTTCATCACTAATACAGTAATTTGGATTTTCTCACTTTGGCTAGGTAGGCTAGCAGTTTGGTACTTACTGATTTAAAAAAAAATTTTAGTTCATTTCTGCTATCTTTTTTTAAAAAAATTATTTTCTTCTGTTTAGTCTAGACTTACATAGTTCTTCATTCCTTGGTTTCCTAAAACAGAAGTTTAATTTTTTAATATACACATTCAATATTATTTTTGATGCTTTGTTTGTATTTAGTTCAAAATGTTTTCACTCGCTCTTGAGATTTTTCCATTGGCACCGGTGAACTTTAGAATCACGTTGCTTAGCTTCCAGGCATTGCAAGGAGGTGCAACTGAACAGCTATCTTTCTGTTCTAGTTCAATCCCTCTGTGGGCTGAAAGCATATTTGTCTTATTTCTACTGTTTGGAATTTGTTAAATGGTGTCTGTGGTCCTGGATGTGGTCCATCTTGCGGGCTGTTCTCTGAGCATCCTGCTGGGCTGAATGAGTTAGCTTACTGTTCTTAGACCTAGCACCTGTATTGGCTGCTAGAGAAAATCTAGCTTTTGTGATTTTCTTTAGCTCTCTGTTCATTTTCAGAGTGTTGTTCTTTGTCATTATTAAAAGTAACAGCTATAAGGATATCTACTCCTAGTATTTCTTTTTCATACTGTAATGTTTCATATTACAACAGATGATTGTATAGTAACATATATAATAAGGCAGAGACTGAGAACAAAGTGTCTTTAGAGATGCCATGATTATTTATGTAGAAATTTCTAAGAAATCTACAAAAACAGGATAATAAATTTAACACAGTCTTAGCATATAAGATTAATATATGATTGGCATACTATGAAAAATCTCTGGAAACGAAATTTAAATATATATATATGTATATATATTATATATACTAGTAATGTACATATGTGCACATTTGTACATATTTGTCCAAGTTGCACTGTGACAGAATCTTATAGGAAATGCTTTCCTTCATTGATTAAATCACTCTCGTGTCACTATTCCAGCAGCAACTTCTAACCTCCCCAAACACAGAAATTTAAAAGTACTTGCTCTAAAAAAAAGTCTAAAAGTGTAAAGCTATGGATCGTGCTTGTAATGCAACAACTGATAAGATTAAGAGATCTGCACAGCTCTCTCTAACATCCTGCCTGTCAAATAAACTGACCAGACATAAATAGCATTAATTTGGAACTAAGGGGGGTGGGAATAATTAAGCAAAAATTTTATTTTAAAGAAAGTCCTATACAATCTTTATTAAAGGAAGCCTGGACTTGTTTGTAAGTACTTCTGAAAACTCAAGGATGTCCCCTCTGCTGTTCTGGGACTTACAGTAATATTTCACAGATGGGACTGCTTTCAGGAGAGTTAAATGATGTACGGCATTCTGTGACTTAGTGCCAAGATGGACAGCAGAGATAAGCATAGCAAATGCTTTCTACAGAGAAGGGAGGTATTGGGTGATGGTGTTGCTGAAATGTTAGAAGAATACTCCAGGAGACAAGAAATAACGAGGGAGGGTGACCTGGGGTAGGCAGGGGGGTAGAAGACAGAAACTCTATCCCTAATAAAATGATTCCGCTGGTCGGGCAGGCTCTCTTTGACGACAGCCCCTTTCTGGGGACCATCTGATATCCTGCCAGGCTCAAGTGTGGCAGAGAAGAAAGGCACATTTAGCTTTTCCTCCCATTGCCAAGTCACTGGTCCTACAGAAAGCTCACAGGATTGAGCTTCCTCTGGCTCTTCAACATCATCCCCTACTACACATTCTCCTCAGGGTAGGAGGTGAACACAGAGGGAGGCAAGGCTCAGGAATTATGGAAATCCATACAAGCAATAGAAAGTAAATCTAAAACCACATGAGAAGCAGCCAGTCATAGAAATAGGAAGCCATGTCAAAAGAGAAACAAATTTCAGGTTTATTAATTAATCCCACATTTATAAAGAACAAATGGAGTGAAAATATCATGGGAGGAAAAAAGACATTTCCAATGATACATAAAGTCACCAAAATAGTGCCAGAAAAAAATTTTAAGTATAGTTTTGTTAAAATAGAAGAGGTCCCAAAACAATCTCCCAGATTTGATGTTGTAACTAAATGAGTAGAGGAGAAACTCATGACTTAAAGTCGAGGAAATGGGGAGATAGGAAATACATCAGGGCAATAAATGACGAGGCAAGATATTTAAGAGCGAGAGGTGAGGAAACACACAGAAAGAGGGAGCACAATGACAAAGATGTCACCTCCCAGGAGAACTTACAATGTAAGCACTGACATTCTGAATTATTTCTTTCCTCAGCATGAAAACCTGTTTGTTTGGTTTTGTTGTTGTTGTTGTTGTTGTTCTTTTTTTTTTTTAAGCAAGACCAGTCAGCAAACAGAGTCTCGAACATGAAAACAAGCAAATAAAAGCTGTCAGGCATATATAATAATCATGCTATGAGAACTCTTAATTTGCTGTAGGCTTGACTCAGGCTTTTGGCTTTGGCAGTCTTTGCATTTTGTTAATACTCTCCACGGTGAGGGAGGAACTGCAGGAGTGTGCTCATGCTTGAGTAGTGCTGTCCTGATAGTTCTAAGTCTGTGTCCTTGGTCCCAAAGAGTCTGAGAAGCCATACAAAGACATGGAAAAATAAAGACCAGGTGCCAGACCCTGAAGTCTTAGGCTGCATGTAGGCAATGTACCCAAAGGACGTGGGGGTCAATGGGACTCAGAAAAAATTTCTTTCTTCTTCATAATGCCTAATAAATCTCTATTATCATGAATAGCAATGCCATCCTGCCCATGTTTCCTGGTTTGTTAACCTTAGAATTTTCCTATGTGGCCTCTCCTTTCATTTTTCTTTTCCAAAAATCTAAACACAGTTGAACTCGAAAGGCTGTGCCTCTTAGCCATGGGCTTCTATGGTCTCTTTTTATTAGCACCCCCTGCCCTTCCCCTTCTCTGTGCTTCTTATCTCTTTCACCAATATTTGTTGAGTGTCTACTCTCTCCTAGACACCATGCTTGCTAGGGTCTCCTAGGTTTGTTTTCCTTCTACTCTAAGCCAAGGGCATTATGTCTCTCAGTCTAAACACATCTGTCTACCTTTGGCATATGATCCCATCAGTAAGAGGGCCAAAGAGGGTCCTGACTCACCATTCCAAGAGACAAAGACCAGGGCTTCTATATCCACATCAAATCATATGCAAATAATTGTTAAGAGGAAATAAATGACTCCTGAGACCAAATCACTTGTAGAAAGCAGGCTTGGCTAAAACAAAACCAATTATGTATCCTCTACTGCCCCATAATTCCTAACTGTGCTACTTGTATCTGCTATAGTTAAAGAAAAAAAAGTCAAGTGGGTGGCTTTGATAGAACTGGTTGGATGACAGCATCTGGGACTCTGTTGGAGCAACATGGCATCATAGTCAAGCACACACACCAGTATCAGTTGTGACATAGTTCCAAACTGAAAGAAACTAGACTCGCCATCCGTCCGTCCGTGTTGCAGAAGGCAATGGGAACTGCTACCGGTCCTGGTTAATGTTCATTTCTTCCTGTTCCACTTTCTATAAACAAGGTAATGCCTATACAAGCTCATTACTGTAAACTGAGCACATTTAAATTGGTAGTAAAACCAGAGTATTTACTCTAGTGCGTGTATAAAGTGCCTTGTCTAAGGTTTTGGAAATGTTTCAAGTTTTGAAACCAAGCAGCTGGCAGCTTTACAAGCCAAACCTTACAGTGAAATCCCTCACTCTGGAAAGTCTTTTGGTGTCCCGTGTCAGGTAGTACCATTCAGCAGACATCCATCTCCTCCCGCCCCTTGGATTCTTTCACCATAAATTTGCATTCACAGGGCTCTTATAACTCTTGCAGCACTCCAGGCTCCAATGGCTGTTGATTAAATGTATGTATCCTGTGCATTCAATCTGACTTTCATTATGGTCACTTCGTAAAACCGCCATGGGCTGGACAAGCGATGACACATAGCAAGAACCTGAAATCCCTGCAAAGTCTCAGATGAGAATTTTTTTCTCTCTCTCTCCCTCCCTCTTTATTAATAGTGACCATTTAGTGGCCTAGCTCTAAATCAGCCAGTGAATTTGACAGCAAATGTTCCTATCTATGGATTATATATAACCCGTCCTAAACACCAGATGAAAAAGGGATAACCCCAAGAAAGGAAGGGCTGGCTTCCATGTAAATCATGTTACAAATTGGACAACACCCAGAGAGTTCATTGTTCGCCCTCAGTTGTGAAGGCCATTCCCATTTACCATTCCCCTGGAATGGATGTTAATTAAGGCCGACTGAGACCATAAATCACCCTGAGAGTTTTACAATGTAATTCAGCATTAAGCATATGTATTTAAATAAAAAGTAACTGATTAACCACTAGAGCTTTTCCAGAAGTTGCTGAGGCCATTTCTTTATAATAGAGGCATGTCACTTTTCATTTTTGTGGGGAGAAAATGAAGTATTATCTTCTTTAAAAGGTAACAGTTAGGATACTTAAGGGATCCGTGACACTGTTTATTATGAGAAAGAGAGGAACTGAAAAGAATGAGGGGAAAGGAGAGAACAAAAAGGTTAGAGGAGGCCGTTGGCACCTATTTCTTATCTCCTTTATCATTACTCCTTTTGGTCCAAGCATTTACTATGCATCTACTCCATGTTAGGCACCACGCTAGGCACTGGTGCATAAGACTAACCCTACTCTCAACACGAAGTGTGACTGGGGGAGGCCAGCCAGCTGTTGCTGAAGTAATGCAATGTTTAGCAACACTTAGGATTTATTGAGTATCTCCTATGCACCTAGGCACATGCTTATAAAATGATATCTCGTGTGTGTGTGTGTGTGTGTGTGTGTGTGTGTGTGTGTGTTCATGTCTGCAGGTGCGTGTGCATACACAAATGTCCATGTGAATGTGGAAACCAGAGGATTCATTCCTCAGGCATCGTCCACTCTTTTTGGAGTCAGGGTCTTTTACTGTCCTAGAGCCCATCAGGAAGGGTAGGCTGACTGGCCAGCAAGTTCCAGGGAGCCACCAGTTTCTGCATTTCCAGTGCTGGGGTTACAAACTCACACCATCACGCTCAGCTTTTTTTTTTTTTTTTTTTTTTAAAGGTTCTGGGGATCAAACTCACAACCTTGTGCTTGCAAATCAAGCACTATATTTGCTGAACTATTTCCCCAACTCCAACCAAAATGATATGTTTTATATTCAAATTGCATATAATAATATCAGAGGGGTAACTTTTGTGCTTCCTTGAAATGCAGCCAAAGCAACCACATCTGTCTGTCAGAAGCAACAGGCCGTTCTTCTGGAGAAAGGATCTTGAGTGTACAGCTGAAGAGGTAAGACTACTAAAGCACATGTTCTTAAAGAGCTGTGCTAGGGATCTAGACATGGTCGGGACTACACTTTCAAGAGCAAAGCAACTTGCAGAAAGAGAAATAATAATAATCCAGGAAGGCAATTGGTTTTTAATATGAAGTGCATGGATAGTAGAAATCCACAAAAAATAATCTAGAACAGCTAGTAGAATTAGTTACCCAAAGTGTACTGAGACCTCTCACTATCTCACTTGATTTAGATGTCAAATCTGTGATGTAGGCACTATTTTACTTTCCCATAGAATAAACAATGATTTGTGTTTCGAGCCCAAACTCATGCCACAGGTCATTCCCAGAGCAAAAACTTGAATGTAGGTCTGTTGGCAAAGCTCTCTCCAGTCTACTCAGCATTCCCGGGCTTCTTCCTTTTGTTTGCCAAGCTGATACTTTAAAGAGACCCGTGTTCTCTTCAGCCAAGGCAGGAGAAAAATAATATAACTAGGCAATTCACTGTAAAGTCAAACATAAAACATGATTATCAGGGGAATACTGGAATCTAACATTTGCACACATAGGCTGTACGGGCATAGTTCTAGATACTTTATGCTCAGAAGTGCCAAATGAAATGTGTCCTTTCCGTTCTACAGATGAGGAAGCTGGGGCTCAGGAATATAAAGAACCTGCCAGAAGCCAGGAGCGGAATGGATCTGGAGTCCAAAACCTGAGCAACCAGCTGCCTTCCGCTCAGTACGGTGTGGTACTGGAAATGGTGGTAACCAGTGCATCGCTGCCATGCTGCATAACCTGTGAGTAGCATTTGTACTGTCCTAAGCAATGGCCTCCATGTTTCTTCCTGTTTGATCTGGCCCAGCCAATCCTTCACCTATGCCTAAGCCAGAACAATAATGCCGAAGAACATCAGCTCATGCTGAACTCCCAATATTATATTTTCCATCGAGTACATGTTCATACCTAAATACCGTGGGAGTTGGTACCTCGGGAAAGAACCAGCAACCTTGCATGAACCAATGGGTAGATAGTGCAGCAAATCCTGCAGTCTTAAGCTTCTCTCTAAATTTATTCAGCTGCTACTACAAAACAACATAGAGCATGTGGTTTACAGACAACAGGGACTCAGTTCTCACAGCTCTAAGAGCTAGATCAAGACACCAGCAGGTCCAGTATCTAGTGAGGACCCATTCTCTGGTTCACAGATGACACCTTTCTCCTTTGTACTCACATAGCAGAATAGATAGGCTAGCTGTTTTAGGTCTCCTTTGTAAGGACACAGCCCATTCATGGGAAACTCCGTCTCATCACTGTTCAAAGATTTCACCTTTAAGACTATTGCCTAGATAATAACTTGGGTTGCAACATTAAAAAATTGGGAGAGATATAGAAATTCAGACAATCTATTACTCTCAGCCCTCCCAAATTCCACATTAAAACTACAGCAATTCTTTAATAAGATAAGAACTTTTATGAGCCAGGATATTTGAACATACCTCTCTCTTTCTTTGCTTGTTAAAATATTAAAAATAATGGCACTCTTTCAAAACACACTTTAAATACAATCTCTCAGAAAAGACTTCCCAAGATCCTCCACCATCTGCTATCTATCCATCATATTAGCCCGTGATACTGTTATCCATGTTCCTACTTTGCTGTTTGCTCCTTAAGGACAACAGCACTACTATGCCATCTTTATTTTTATAGCTATCTGAAACTGGAACTGTGGCCTTAGCAACTGTTCAATAAAAGTTTGCTCTGTGTTGATACTGCATAGGTAGCAAGTACTTCTTTTAGTAAGAACTAGAAAACACCCTTCAAAGACAAGGTTCTTAAGAGTCCTAGAGCCATTTCCTCTCACCTTTGAGATGAACTGTCTGTCCCTTAGTCAACACTGAATATTACCTCACTTTGCTTATTTTCCCTTTTTACCTTGTCTGAATTCAAAGTCCTACTTTATGGCACACTATCAGGATACTTGTTTGTGTGTTTCTAGTCTAAATTAAACAGTTTTTAACCAGAATATGATTTTAGTGTCCTAAAAACAATGCCAGACTCTTGTTAGAGCCCTTAGGAACAAAGGCGCCTCACGGGCTCTCTGCAATATGCCTAGGAGGCTGAGTGACAATGCATTTCCCACAGCTAACCACTACTGAATGTGCAGCACAGCCAGTCCACATCTTAATTTCAACAGTCTGTCATAAGAGTTTATGTATAAGGAGGTATTACTTTATGTGAGTATTTTCCTTGATAGCATTGGAAGTGTGTGTTGGGAGGAGATGCAGAAGGAACAGGGAGAGGCTGCTTGGGTTCTAACCCTGGCTTCATGCTAAATACCTAGCAAGTGATTCGCTAGACATTTTTCTAGCTTTCAGTGTTGTCTTGAGAGTCTCAGCCTTGGTAACCAAAAATAGGCTCATATATGACATCTCTGACACAGACCCTTCCTGCCCCTTGACAGACACTTCCTGGATGAGTTTCTGGGAGTCCAGCCTGAAAGTATACTTTAGGAATCTCCTGCCGACTAACTGAGAAACGGTGCTGGGATCAAGTCCACTGTCATTTCCACTGGCCTTGCCATTCTCACTTGTTTATATCTCAGGTCCAAAAGAATAGGCACAACACCAGCATGTGCCTGGTAAGATGCTTATCAAAAGTTGTGATAAAGCACAATGTTCTATACCCTCAGTGAACTTGAATGTATCACAGCCATTTAGACAACAGCTGCTGAATTCACTCACCTTCTGCATTCACAAGTAGCTTGTACCATTTTCCCATTACATCTAGGTTTTAATATGTAATGATGACTACAAAGAATAATAAAATTTAGGTAGAAGGGTCCTAAAACACAAGCCAGCTGGGACTCTGTCCCATACTTCTCCCAGGAAAACTGGCTTTGGTTTCCACTGTGTAACCATCTGTATGGCAAGCTAGTGCTTTGACAGCCAAGTCTACTAAAGCTTTATTTTAATATTTACTGCTGAGTATCTTTGTCTGACCTGAATATTAATAGAAGCTGGGTTTGGCTATGAAGAGACCATCACAGAGCTAGAAGGGGCCTTAGACACAACTTACACTATATATAGATGTGTGTGTGTGTGTGTGTGTGTGTGTGTGTGTGTGTATTCATATTCCAATAACTTGTTGATGGCTGTGTGCCTGAAAGTGGCACAACAGAAGCCAGAACCCAGAACCACCATGCTCTGATTCCCATGCCAGTGTTTTCCCCTACATTTAATTTTTGCCGATATCAACTTGAAAAGCCAGCTGGATAGCCAATAAGGTATATGAGCTAGCCCTCCCGGGTTCTCTCACAGGGATTGTTAGAAATCTTGATATAATGTCTTAGAAATTATTTAGCAGAAGGAATTTGACTTGTATCTAAGTCCCCTTTTCTTCCAGCAAAACCAACACAGAGAAACAGTTACCTCACATTTCAATTTTTTAAAGGCACAATGTGTTGAGGAAACCCTGGCTTACATTAGGACATGTGACACAACTTTAAATGAGGTGCTGGGCCATTTCCATCGGTGGTGTCCCTAGGCGTAGAACTTTTGCCAGGGAACTTCTGCAGTCAGACTATGATGAGACCCTGATAGCACTTTTTTCCCCTGGATTTCTTAAAGAATAGTTGTGTGCTCTTAAAACCATGAACATCTACATAGCAGCTACAAGGGAGACTTCAAAAACAAGCTTATCCCAATGGCTTGGCCCAGAGGGCTGGCTCCTGGCTTGGGGTGAGCAGAAGGAAAGGGGAGTGTCCAGTGGCTGCTTTTAGGAGCTGACTACATCTGAGTGGGTTAAGTGCCTTCTCACACTCCCCTCCTCTGCAGAATCTGGGTATCCAAGCTGAGCAAGAGAAATTCATCAATTGCCAAAGTGTTTATGAACCAGTCACAGCTGTTTGGCAACAGTTTCCCTTCCTGGCTAAGAGCATGAAAATAAAAACTCATGCTGGCACTTTCCTAGAGGCAGTGCACGGAGAGCCTCTGAAAAGCTCTGTGCCAAAGTCTAATTCCCTTCTGTAAATATTTTACAGCATCCTAGATGCTCAGCACCTGGGGAGGAAATGTCATATAAAATACTTTCCTCTCTCAGAAATACCATCTTCCCAGAGGTATGCTTCCAGGAAGTCTAACAAGGACAATGCACCATAGCAAACACTTCTACCAATCAGAGTGGCCCTTCCCAAATCATAAAGGAACAGACAACTCATTGTCTCCAGAATAGATGTTCAGATATGCAAGTGGAGAATATGACTGTACTACTGAGCTGACACAGGAAGCCTATACACACGTGCATGGAAATGTCGATCCAAGGCAATCATGTTGGGTTATATACAGCTTTATATTTTTTTAATAGACCACTGGAAGTGAGAGACTAGGGAGATGCCTCATACAGTAAAATGACTGTTGCACAAGCATGGAGACCTGAGTTGGGAATCCCTAGCACGCATGTAAAAGCCAGATGTACAGTGTGTGCCGGCAACCTCAATATGGAAATAGGTAGAGAAGAGGCAGGTAGATCCTTGGAGCTCACTGGTCAGCCAGTGCAGCCAATCTATGAGCTCCAGGTTCACAAAGAGACGGAAAAAGTAAACGTGCAGAGTAACTGAGGAAGACATCCAAAGTGGACATCTGACCCTCCATATATGAGCATGTGTACACACACTCACACTCACACTCACACACACACACACACACACACACACAGAGAGAGAGAGAGAGAGAGAGAGAGAGAGAGAGAGAGAGAGAGAGAGAGAGAGAGAAAGAGAGAGACCATTTGTCTTTCCCTACCCCAAGGTAAATGAAGAGTTACTTTATTTATTTGTCCGTGCTTAAAGACTGTTAGGAGAATTGTACCTATGTATGGAAAACAATGTAAAGTAGAAAAATCACCAAGGGCTGAAGTCACTAACCATGAAAGTAAGCTTTTCATCATCTTTATAAAACGCCCTAGGAAGGAAGTACGGGAGTTAAAGGTCTCCATATAACTACCCGTCTGCCTGTGCCTACAAACACTGAGCAAGTTAGCAAATTACCTTTAAGCTTTGCTTCCTCTTCAGTAGGAAGAGAAAGGAAGATCTATCTGCCTTACAAGGCTGGTGTGCCATTAGTGAGGCAGCGTATGTATGTGCCTACAGCTTAAAATAAAAGGTTCTCCTCTCTCTACATTCCTTCATGAAAGGTTTCTGAGCTTCATTTGCTTTTTCCTATTTCCTAAGATAGCAAATATGAGAATATGCTCAAAAGATAAAAAAAAAAAAGTCCCTGAGGAAAGGTGGTCAGAATAAGGCATTTAGATTAGCTATCAACAGGACAGACCATCCTAATGGTTGCACTGAGTTGTTTTTTAATCTCATCAGTTACTGGGAAGAAGACTCAACAGTGCACGTTAGCCATGCAAGCTGCATCATTTAACCACTTCTGAAGCAGTTCTGGGGGGTGAATCAGGCTTTGCACCCTTTTCAGCTTGCAGAACAGTTGCCATGACTACGGTATAGACAGAGGTAGTCATGAATAATATTCTAACCGGGAAATCTGAACTCAGAGGAATTTTCTAAACAGTAGGTATGGGTAGGATTTAGGTGAAAACCATTTCCTATCCTCAATCAGTCCTTTGACACAGCTGCCAGATTATATTTCAATAATGGAAAGTTTTGTCATTTTTAATAGTAAATGCTTTAAATTATGTGCACTAAACACTGCAGTATGCAGTGCCTTGGGAAGTTAAGCATTACTTAGTTTGCAACTGAATTGCATTTGGATCATCACTGCTGAGTACCAGTTAGTGGATCAATAGGCGGATCCATCCGTTTGTATACAGAGGCTCAACGGTTTCTAGTTAAATACACCAAACAGTTGTTTGCAGACTGGCCGTGCATAGTAAGCTGCACTTGCAGGTCTATGTGCTGCTTCAATGGATACACTTGATTGGAGCTTCAGGAATAAGAGCCAAGCTCTGGTGGCCAACACAGTGCAGTGCTCTGTGAAGCTAATAATTTGAGGGCATTACAAAGGCAACAGAAGTCTTTTTAACTTAGGCAAAGTATCTAGCTTATTTTACTGATAGCTAAGAGTCCACAAATACAAAGTAAAATGACAGAGCTTTTTAGATCACTGATAGTGAAGATCAAACCTTCTCTTCAAATATCTACCTCCGTGATTGGACCTGAAGTGAGGACTTCCATTCTATGCCTTGATTCATGCCAACACATCTGGCTGAGAAGTGTTAAAACACTCTATCTCTATCTCTATCTCTATCTCTATCTCTATCTCTATCTCTATCTCTAGATGTAGATGTAGATGTAGATATAGATAGGGAGATCTGTGTCTCTGCATCTCTCAGTGTGTCTCTCTGTGACTCTGTCTGTCTCTGTCCCTCCCTCCCCACCCTCTCTTCAAATAGCATATTATAGGAAAAACATCTAGATGACTGATGGCACTTTCCACTTTAAATTCTATGTTGTGGTATCGTGGAGGCATGGCTTTTGTTCAGGAAATGTGATCTTTTATTGGCAAAAGCATGGTTGTTTTTTTTTTTTTACCAAGTTTGCTTAATTCATCAATTCTAATTCAAAATCAACTAAAAATTCTAAATAATGGACCCAACAGTGTGTGACCTAAATGTCACTTATGCTGTGTCCTAAATCAAAAGGTAGAAAAGAGAATAGGCTTTCCAGAAATAAAGAAACTACACTCTTAAAAGTATTTGGACATACAAATTAAAATCCAAATGAAACAGTTTAAGTCGATTCTTTTTTTGAGCTGACTGTAAGTTAGTATTTTAAATCGATCACCACATGCCCGACATGCAGGACTGACATAGCTGTAACAATGCAGGGGGGAAGAAGCAGGATGCTGGCAGGGAGACAGCAGACACACCCAGCTTCTTATGGCCATCTAACCCAAGGTCTGTCTCTGAAGGTGAAAGGACACTGAGGAAACCAGAGAAACAGAGGATAGTCTGATTAGTCGTCAGTCATAGTCTCCAGAGGACAGTTCATTTTGGCCAGCCTGAGGAGGGCAGAGCTAGCTCCAGATCAGCCAGGAAAGAGTTAGAGATGCCCGACCTCTTTCAGTGCTGCTTACAAAGCTCTGTGCTATCTCAACTCATTCACAATACAAAGCCCAGAAAGCCTATGATCCAGGTCAGCACTGACCCTGTATTCCCTTGGATCATAATTCCAAGCACGGAAAAGGATATTCCATATCAGTTGTGACCTCCTAGCTCTCCCAAGTTCTTTCAGACATAGGCCATGTCTTAGTCTTATACTTGATTTGGTTCCCTAGAGGCCGTCCTAGCTTTTAATTGAATCTCAATCTCCCACCTGCCCCCGCCCTGTCTCTGTCTCTCCCC
>NC_034599.1:66069184-66116861 GCF_900095145.1 Mus pahari | reverse complement strand
GAGAGGGAGAGGGAGAGGGAGAGGGAGAGGGAGAGGGAGAGGGAGAGGGAGGCATACATGCACACGTGCCCACACTCCCTCTATGTTTCACATAGATCCTCAGTGGGTTAAATTCCTATATGCATAACAATTATTAGAGAGCATAACTTAGGTATGTCATGTAAGCATTCTAGGGCTCAGTTTTCTCATACACAACATAAGATGAAAACACTGCCCAGGGGTAATACTGATTGAATAAGGTACTGGGTTACAGAAAATTCTGGGCCAGTGAGCACTGAGATGTTTTATTGATTTTGATTCCAGATGTAACTAACCATTTCAAGGGGCAGAAGAGAAGGCTCGGAAGTTAAGAGCACTTGTTTCTCTTGCAGAGGATATGAGTTCTGTTTCTAGCACCCACATGGTGGCTAACTCTTCACTCTGTAACTTTGGTTCCAGAGGATCCGACACCATCTTCTGGCTTCTGAAAGTTCTAGGCATGCACATGGTATACATTCATAAGGCAAACAAATCCGTACACATAAAAAAACAAATCTTTCTTTAAAATGCAACTTGTGAGTGTTCTAGCCACCATTCATGCATTCATTCGTTCTCCATTGATATTGAGGATCCATTGCCAAACCATCACAGAGAGCAGGAAAGATAGAAGAGGCCATCCCACATATGAACTGAGCTCCCCGATGGCCTTCTTATTACTGAGTGAAAGCAGAGTAAAAAGGGATGCTTCAAACAGTCCTGGGCCGGAAAGGGACTGATCAGTGGGCTGGGAAAAAGGCTTTGAGAAGAAAAGCTTGGGAGAGGGCTACAGTGACCACTGGCAGTAAGCCCAATGTAACATGATTTCTTTTTGTCTTCTGCTTGGAAACAAATGTTCTTTGCCTATCTTCCCTGGGTTTAATTAGTCTTCTGTCTTTCTCAGGATTGACCGTTCATTTGCAAATAGAGGACATCAGAAAGGCTGGTGGGTGTGGGTGTTGGAGTGGAAAGAGGTTGGAGTGTTTATTTTCAAAGCCACAGGGGTCCCCATTTGAAAAGCACCCAGCTTATCTCAATGTTTTTGTTTGTATGATTTTGAATTGGAAGGTTGGAGCAATTCATTTAGGAGATTAAGCTGTCTTTACAATGGATCTGGTTGGCCTATCTATTCAATAGTATTGCTAAGGTTAAGAGAAGTCCTTCCAGGGCACTCAGCGGTTCCAGTACAGCAATTAGAAAGGATTCTTTGAATCTTTCTTCATTTTAATGCCAATTAATTTTACATAAATGGGTGTCTATTTGCTGCTCACAAATAAGACTCATAAACCTTCTGTCCAACAGTTTAGGGTAGCCAGTTTCAACAAGGTACGGGATGGCCGATAATATGGGAATTTATTAAGAAGGGAAAATGAATAAAACTTCATTCCATGTATATTTCAAATCCCTGAGAAATCCTGAGTTAACCAGAGAGTTACTTAATAACCCAATCAAATTTAACTAGATATATCATCTGGCAAACTTAACCAGATGTTGGCTCACGGTATGTGTTTCAAGAATGCCCAGTGAAAAATAGAGCAGATATCATCTCATTATTGCACTGAATATTTACTCTGGGCGGAGGCGGAGAGTTTCATCAGACAGAACAACCCTGATGTATAAATAAAGTGACATCTTAGAAATGACGTGTTTTCACTCTCAGGATAAATCTAATTCCAGGCACGAAAGCCCAGCCCACTTATGGAAATGTTTCTCATCAAGGCCAAAAAAGCAAATAGCACCTCTGGCTGAATAAGAAATTAATTTATATGTTTAAAAGTGAGTAGTCCTTGTCATTTATGTTGCAAAGTGAACACCCTGTGCTAGAAGGGCTGGATATCCTAAGGCTGAGAAAGTCTTTTGAACCAATAATTGAAAGGCTTCTCATTTCCCTGTGATAATAAATAAAAAGCAATTGTTTTCATATACTGTTAGCACAGTTAAGGAGAGGAATTAGTTAATTTTTATGAAAATAAAATAATTTCCAACATAATTATGTTTATTTTATATATGATTCTCTCTCTCTCTCTCTCTCTCTCTCTCTCTCTCTCTCTCTCTCGCACACACACACACACACACACACACGTGTGCAAAAGGCTCTATGAAATGCGTTTTTACCTCAGGAATTAGACTGTAATATTATTTATATTATTTACAATGATTCATTGCAAACATCTTTGACTTAAAATGATAATGAACTAATAAATGCCAGGCGTCACAGTTTATAGATTCTACTTGTTACCTGAAACTTCCATCAAATGTTTAAAAAGACTTAAATTTCTGAGATCTCAAAGCTCATTCATTCATTCATTCATTCATTCATTCATTCTCCCTTTCTTCCCCTCCTCCTTCCCTCTTTTTTTAAACAGGTACTTCCAAGGAGAAAGAGGAAGAAGAGCAGGAAAGAGGGGAAAAGGGAAAGAGAGGGAGGGAGGGAGGGAGGGAGGGAGGGAGGGAGGGCTGCTTGTGGACGTTGTACATCGTGGTGCGGAGCCTAGTGCGCACCACGATGTACAACGTCCACAAGCAGATGTTGCAAACAAGTATTTGTAGTGCTTGATTGTGAAATAAACCCCATGTTGGCAACAAGTTTTTCTAAGAAATACCACTTGGCATGGAATTTCTCTTCAAGAAAAACTACTTATAACTCCATGATCGTCCTATATGAGAAGCTGCTGGAATGTCAGCTTCACTCCAGTGGCCCCATCTGGCCTGAGCACTCTCCCTGGCATGATAAATCACTGACAGGTCCTTACCTTCCTGTGTTTGATCTCAGCTCAGCAAGATGCGGGTTTGATGTGAAGAACTCCAGAACTCTTAGGTCAGAGACAAATCGCAGTGGCACTGACCTGCCGAGTGCTAAGTCTCTATTAGACTGTGTGAAAAGCTGTGAGCTTCTGACAAGTTTTCTCACCTCTGAGTTTCTGGGCCCTCTGTGGTTTTCTTGAACTTAGCTTGGCAGAAAAGCGGCAGCAACAGCTTAAAGAAGTGACTTAAGGAACTATCTTAAGGAACTATCTCAGCAGCCATCGCTCTAATTTCTAGGGCTGTAAATCTAGCAAAAGTGAAATGTGTGATTTCTGTTGGGTATATTTTTATAGAGAGATCTCTTTTTTGTGTAGCAAAATATTAAGTCTTTTGATATGCTTAAAAAACAAAAAACAAAACATGAGAATCCCAAATTCACTCTTATTCAATGAGCTTTTACTGCACTGCAAACCACTCATGGGCAGCAGGAGAATCATTAACAGAGGGTTTTGTGGACCACTCTTTGGTAATTACCACTATATCTTTGGGAAAGTATTCTTAACAAAAGCATCCCAAAATTGGTCCCAGAAAGACAATTAAGTGTGAACAAGTTCGGTATTGTCCTTCCTGTTCTCATAACCCCAGGTTCTGGGTCTTGGTGAGTGGAGAGTTTCAAAGCATCAAGATAGGGAAAACAGTTCTTCTAGTTCTTTATATAAGTAGATAAATAAATATGCATCTCATTCTTTCCTGTTATTTTATTAGTAATAAAAAGTACTGTATTTGAAATAGTCATTCAGTACCACCAAGTATCACTCTGTTTTTGGGACCTAATGTACTGGAACACTCAATATGCAATCAAATGATTTTGCTCTTTCATTAGGTGAATAAATGTATGTTATATGAGGAACCACTAAATGCTCCCACATTAGAGGCAGATCATAGTCCTCAAATGTCCCATGCTCTGACTGTACCCTCTGTATGTGTGCCCTCAGTGAGAGCTCTGTTTCAAGGGACTGCACAAGTCAGTGGGAGTAAAGGAGTTTGCCACCCTGAGATGTGTATGTTTTCTTGAAAAGAAACACATAAGAGACGGCTATTTCACAATGACACCCTGGCACTCACCTCCTAGTTGATGTTTTACCAATTAGTGACTCCACGAAGTAGTGAGGCAATTTTATTTTCTAGTGTGTGCTCATGAATTCATTCATTCATGTACCAAAATGTTTGGGGTACACAGTGTATCAAAGCAACCATGACATGAAAGAAGATGAACTGGGTGGGCAGGGGGGATCCAAGGGACTTGCGGGAGGGGAAAGAATGTTTTGTATGGAAAAAGATTTTTAATAAAAAAGTAAACAATTTCAAAGCAAGAAAATTCAAGTCCAGGAAGAAAGTTAGTGTAAACATTAAACAATAATTATACTCTTTGGTGTAACATCATCAAGCATCCACATCATTTAATAGCAGTAAGATATATATTAGTAATAAATCTCAAACATTATCTTTTGGAAGGCTTCTTGTAAGAGACTTTATGCTTTAGTGGACTGAAGTGATGAGGGTCCAAGTAAGCAAACGACGTGGTTACATACTGCGTCACAAATCTTTCTCTTTCGGCCACTCACAATCAGAGGTACAAACCACATCCACATTCTCTCTCTGGAAAACTAAGTTAGTGACTTTGCAAGTGCTCAGAAAGGGTGAAACATTTCTTTCTCTTGCCCATACTTGTGTACAGGCATCTACAGTAATTCTAAGCAATGATCTCCCTCATTAAAGCAGATCCCCAAAGGTCCCCAAATCTGTTCTATGCACTTCTTTTCTAAGCCTTCTCTTTTTCTCTGCTGGAATTCCTGGTAATGACACCCGAATGTGGGCAAACCTCATTAGTCTCCCTGCTGTTTACAAGACAGGATTTATGCTCAGCGTGCCGAACACAATGACACACATCACTAAATGGCGAAAACTACCACCCAGGCTCCAGTCTGAGAAAATGTTCATTCAGTACAAACACCTATCAGTGCATAGGAACACGGAAGAGCAATTACTGCCAACACATGTAGTTCTTTAAGAGTACACCAATAAATGCCCATTTGCAAAGGTTAATTTAATGCAACCCAGCCTGTTATCTGGTATGTCATCAATTCAATCCATTAAGTAATTACTAAATTCTCAAGAGGGTTCATAGAAGTCAAATGTGTCTATTCTATGTTCCCTGCTTCTGGTTTCCCTAAAGACCATTTAGGCCAACAGCTGGAAGAGAAAACCACAAAGGTTGCCCATTGCAACCAGCTACTTTATAAAACAGGTAAATGAGTCTACCCAGGGCTGCCTGCTATCAGAGAAGACAAGTGAGTAAGACTGAAGGGAGGTGGAAGAGTGAGGAGGGTGGGGCTGTGGGGATGGGCAGAGGGAAAGGCTCCTCTTTGAAAATGAAGAAAGGAATGTAAAGGCTCTAAGATCCCACCAAAGGAGACAACTCAGTCAGCATTTCTTTGCATAGCAGTTTTGAGCCATTTCCAATGAAAACATAGCCGAGCACCCAGTCAGCTCCTCCCCCTATCACTGACCCTATTAAAATGAACTGTTCCGTGCTCATGCTCAGACCCATGTAGAAACCATGGGGCCGCAGGTGTAAAGCTCTCATTGGCAGTCAAAGTGAGCATGCCCACTCAACTCTTTCTGAAAAGTAACTCTGGAAAGTAACCATAACATTATACAAAATAATCCGCTGGGGGAGGGGAGTTTCCAAACGGAATGCATCTGTGCCCATCTTCCATCACCGGAGGAATCGTCATAACCATGACAAAGAAGAGCACCTTTTAAATGAAAAAGAAGCAAGCAAACAGGTGTTGTTCAGGGCAGTGTGTGAGTCCTCAGCTTGTGAGAATCCTCCAACACCCTCTGTCTTTACAGTCACCTGCAGAATGACACCTACCCAGGTGGTTCATACCCAGTATGCCAGGTTGTCTCAGTTTGTCCCTTGGCCTTTTCTCTTTAAACATTCAAACTGTTGCTACTAGTGACCACAGAAAATACTAATCAACTGGAAATTTGGGATTTGTAGTCAAAGAACTGGGTTTGGAATGCATTGTTAAAAGTCAGTAGAGCTGATGGCCCAGATTGGATTCTTTCTTAGAGTTCCTGTCTTGCTGTTACCAACAGTAAAGAAGAGGACAGCATGCTGGCATTGTCACCTACTATGGTTGAAGAGCCAGGAAAGGGTATTTAATTTAAATATGCTCAATGGTTTCATTTATAAAAAGGAGATATTACTATAATATTAATGTCATAGGATTACCATAGGAATTAATTATACTCATATGTCAAGCAGTGCCTATTTGGCAGATATTAATAATAAATTATACAGTGGGCACTTATTCAGCAAACATTTCCAAAGCATCTACACAGCTATACACAGAACTCCAATCTTTTGATAAACCTTGATAAATAAGAGTTTGCAATTTAGTAATAGAATTATACAGACAAAATATAATCTCGAACATAAAGTTCTACAATTTCATAGCAATACAAATAAGTTATATGGGCACACAGGCAATAGAAGTTCATTGTGGAAAAGTATTGTTAGGTGTTACAGGAGACTACACCCGGAGGGGCTGGGCTCCATGTCACAGCCAGAGAATCTCTCTAACAACAGTCTATAATTATAGGCACACACAACTACATGAATCATATTGCCTGCAGAATCCAAACACAAAGTTAAATGTGTAGTGTACAAGCTTTGACTTTTAAAACATGAGTTAAAGTACTAAAATGGGATGTACTATGATGTTATTTTCAACACTGATGCTAAGGAATAATTTAATTCCTCTACATATGCAGAATAAAACACACACTTGGGGTTTTTTGTTTTGTTTTTGAGATTTTACTTATATATTATATATATATATTTGCCTGATAGATGTCTGTGTACCACATGGATGAGTGTCCAAAGAGGCTAGAAGGGGGTGTCAGATATCCTGGGACTATAGTTATAAACTGTTGTGAGCTACCACATGGGTGCTAAGAATTGAACTCATGTCTTCTGGAAGAGCAGCTACCACTCTTGATCACTGAACAATCCCTTTAGCCCCTGAATTCATATTTTGTTTTTTTAAAAGAACTTTGGACTAGACATTATTTTTCAAACTGTCCCCTCGATATGCTTTCTCCATAACCTATAAACAATCAGCTTATAATTAAAGACTTTTCTAATTTCTTTGGCCTTTCAAAACTGAGTGGTGAGTGTGTGTGTGTGTGTGTGTGTGTGTGTGTGTGTGTGTGTGTGCTTGCAGAAGAGAGGGAGAAAGCAAGAGACAGAAAGAATAAACAAGTCCTATAGAGGGAGAACAATAGTAGCTGGCATTTCTACAATGTCAGCTTAATAATGCTTAACATATAGGCACTTATAGTTATAGGTAATGTAAAAATGTTATAAGAATAATTAAATATGACACCAGTGAATTGTAACAAATATTTTCTTGATGTTTTAAAATAAGTTCACTTAGACGTAGATTCTTAGTTTAGGGAAACCAATGTTATTAAAATTATTCATTAGTTTCTTACAGTCTTCCATAATAGAGAAGTCCAGGCTTGGAGGCCCTACAATCTAGACTTCCTAATTTTATTACAGGACTACACTGAACAAAATTCAAAGACAAAGCAAAACAATGTGCCCATTAATATGTCTGACTTTCTATAAGCTTCATGATTTGCCCTTCACGTTTATGTACCCTTGCACATCAACAAATACCAATTCCAAGGAGAGCATAGCATGAATACAAAACCCAGAACTTCCAATCTAAGAACACTATAAGAACACCCAGAAACACCGCAAATTACAATGTATTTCTTAGGCAAGAAACAAAATTTCTTCATTTATATTTAAAACTTTATAAAAATGAGACAGAAAGGATGACAAAGAATATAATCAAGAAGAAAATCTTTGCACATTAAATATCTGACAAAGGACTGCATGCAATTTTGAAAATGAAAAACTTATTATAAATCAACTCTAACACATATACACAGAAAAATGAGGAAAATTAGCTGGTTTACCTAGGCAACAAGCCAAATGTCATGAGATGCTTAGTGTCACAAGAAATCAAGAAAATGTTGCCGGGGTGTGGTGGTGCACGCCTTTAATCCCAGCATTTGGGAGGCAGAGGTAGGCGGATTTCTGAGTTCGAGGCCAGCCTGGTCTACAGAGTGAGTTCCAGGACAGCCAGGGATACACAGAGAAACCCTGTCTCGAACAACAACAACAACAAAATGTTGGCAGTGTCATCTTGTAGCAGTAAGATGGCACTCTGTCCTTATTAGATTCCCAAGTCTGGCAAGGACCAGAACTCAAGTACTGCTGAGGATGGAGTAGCATGGACTCTGGAGGACTGATAGTAAGGATGGAAACCTACATAATCACCTTAGTCAGAAGCCTGGTATTTCCATTTGAACCTTTAGAGGATACAGTCATGAGCCAAAAAGTCTCTTGTAGGTGTATATTCTAGAAGCTCTTTAGGAGTTATATAAGGAGACATACTGAAGGCTGCTCACCATAGCATCATTCTTAAAAGCAAATATTGAAAATATTTTAAATGCCAATAGTTACATAAATTAAAATTAGGATATCAACACAGTGTGAAATAATATACAATCATGACAATGAATAAGTTGTAGGTACACCTGACAGCACTGGTGAATCTTGAAAATATGATGCTAAGCAAAGCAAAATCTATCACAAGACATATATAACACGGCGCCACTTACACGAAACAGTTAAGCATGCAAAATAACACACTGTTTATGGATTCGCCTATGTGCATGGATAAGATAGAGGTTAATTTCTCTGAGGGGAAAAACAGGGAACGGTAGGAGTTTGCAGGAGGGTCTCAGTGCAACTCTTTAAAATGGGGTAATTACAGATGGTCTCCAATTCATGAGGGCTTCACTTAAGATTTCCAATTTTATGCTTAAATGCAATCAATATCCACTCAGTAGAAAGGACCTTTCAAATGCTGCTCTTTTCCCCATCGTGGGAAATGTGAAGTAACAGCCTCAGGTGACTCTGGATGGGAGCAGCATTTCGAGAAGCTCTGTGTTGGAGCGCACTAGGCTTCCGCTCCAGCACTGCTGCTAAGCTGTGATGTCAGGTAGGTTAGGTGTGTTTCATGAGTCTTTTACAACAGGCAGCTTAAACCTGGGATTGAGAAAACCATCTGTGATGTAAACTGTTATTATATTCATACACACACACTTGTGGTACCATCTATGCCTTTTTATGTAATTGACTCCTCTTGTAGACAATCTAACAATCCAGTGGTCTGATCAAGTAGCTTGAAAAGCCTCCTTATTTCTGACACTTGTATTCTATGATCACGCATGAGAGTCACTTATGTGTGCATACTCACTCCGTGGCTGAGTGGGATTTCTCTTCAGGCTCTTCCCAGTGATGATCACATCTACATATCATTTTGTGTCAGGCAGTAACTACCAAAGTTTTATACAAAAGAGGCCTTAATAAATGCTAAACTGATAAATGAATGAGCAAATTTAGGTAGCAAAAGGATAGCTTGAAGCTACAGTTAAGGATAAAATTGGCCCTAGGCAATACAATTAGATAGCTTTCTCTGGAGCTAGAGAGATGGCTCAGCACTTAAGAGCATGTGAGGGCCTGGATTCAATTCCTATCACCCACATGTCAACCACAACCATCCATAACTCTAATTCTAGATAATTCTACCACCTTCTTCTGACCTTCTTGAGCACCAGACACAGACATGGTACACAGACAGACATTCAAGCAACACACACATAAAATCTAAAATTAAAAAAAAAAAAACAAAACAAAACAAAACCGCCGGGCGTGGTGGCACACGCCTTTAATCCCAGCACTCAGGAGGCAGAGACAGACAGATTTCTGAGTTCTAGGCCAGCCTGGTCTACAAAGTGAGTTCCAGGACAGCCAGGGCTAGACAGAGAAACCCTGTCTTGAAAAACCAAAAAAAAAAAAAAAAACAAACAAACCTGGAAAAGCCTCTCTATTGTTATAGTAGACATCAGGCTTAAAATACAGGCGAGGCAGAATTGCTCAGTTTCATGGTTGGTGGGAAATGAAACCAAAGTTTTGTATTGACTCCTAATCTCCTCCCAACAAAGGTCTTGCTGAGGAAGTCCAAATTTACACCTATGGAAAGAGCTCCAGTTGTTCCCATAAACTCACACAGGCATTTCCCAATTTCATTTCCCTAGCCAAGGCCTTGTTATTGCACTTCTTACCCTACAGTTTTTACATCATCATGCCCAGTCCATAGATTTGGTATAGGCCCTGGTGGCTGAAAAAAGAGAAAATTAGGTAAATTTTTGTCTATTAGTGGATGTGTTAAGTTTTTAATATCTTGCCAGACTTACTTCCTGGAGGCAGTTAGTTCTATTCGCAGGAAAGGATTTGTGACTTACAGCATTTCGTCTTGGTTTAGCCTTCAGGATACCTCAAGCAAAATGCTTGAATTATCAAGCTTGAAATAGGCAGGATTAGGCTAGATAAATGAAAATGATGGTTAAATATATAAATACACTCTCTTAATTATTCTTAAATATTTTCTCGACTTTAATAATGAATATTAGAATGATTTTTTTATTCATATGCCCCTAAATTCTTCCAAATGAGAGGCAAATGTTTACAGTTTCATCTGACAGTGATCTAGGGCTAAAGAACCTTCTACTTTGAATCTCCAGAAGTCAAATGTGGCTACTAAGGAAGCTGAGCAGGAAGGCTTCTTTCTAGAATAAAAATGAGAATGTCACCCCAAGATCTTCTGATTTTTAGCCACACTTCAAGGAGGGCAATTAACTCCCATCGAGTCCCAGGGAAGCATAAAGAGCACAGCAGAAGTCAGGGCACTGCAGCCACTCAATGGTTATTCCCACAGGAACTTCCAAAGCCTGAGAGTCTTCAAATCATGTGACAGAGAGACTAGTAAATACACTAGTAAAAGTTAAGATTCTAGCAGGTTTGGTGGCAGAGAGCTCACCTATTAGGGAAAAAGTTAATAATTTAAAAAGGAAACAATTGAAGTGCAATTCAATATTAAAACAAGATTAAAAAATAATAAATACCAGTAATAAAGTAATAAATTTCCAAATTGGAAACTTTAATATATTTGAACAGTAATTTGGAGTAGAGTTTTGAGAATGTCTGAAAGGCAACTAAAAATTTCAAAGCGGCACAATGGCAACCCACTCTATTGACATTAGATTTGTGCTTGAGAGGAAATGAAGGGTCTCGAATGACCTGTCACCATAAATAAAGAAATTAAGAAGAGGCCCGGAAGGCTATCAATTAGTCACTGGAGATATTTCACTTTCTGGAAGATGACTGTCCTCTCTTCCCAAATTTGAGCATCATCTTGGGTAGTCAAAGCCAGTGAACGTTTTTTTTTCAATTGCAGATTACTTAAATCAAAGACACCATTCCATTGCCAAAAAATAACTACCTTCTGAGTCCTAGCTACATCTTTTTTCAAACTATTTTAAAAGTATTCAGAACTTGGCATTTCGGTTCAGCCAACTGAACACACTGATGTTAAATCTTGACTCAAGAGTCAGATAAAGAGTTTGTTATTAAAACACAGCTGGAAAATCAATGTAGTTACTTTTTGATAAATATAACAACCTGCTGAAGAAACACTGAGGGCGTCTCTCCAAGTGGGAATTCACTGTGCACATATACGAACACAATTCTGACCTTTCTTAAAATTGGCAACCTTCAATTTGGAACTACAAATATAGTAATTATGATCCAAATGAAATCATTATGCCTGCAAAACTAAAATTAACATTAGCTGATTGTCTATATAAATACTTTCTTGTTAAGTACTCATAAGAGCCCTGAGAAGCAGGTACTACTATTCCAGTTCTGACCAATGTAGAAACTGAAACTCAGTAAAGAAGCTCCTGGAGAGAAGACACCCACACATACTCTTGACTACTTCTTTTCTAAGACCTGACAACATGTGTTTAATATATGTTAGCTGTCCACATAGTCAAGAACTACATGCTTGACCAGGACTTCATCAAAGGCCTATTTTAGGTCAAACACATTCTTTTTTCCATGTCAAGGGCTTGTAAACTTTTCTTAAAATGCGGGCCATATGGTCTCTGCTACAAGGACTCAACGCTGATATTGCAAGTCCCAATGAAACCATAGACAATATGTTACTAAACATACAGGGCTGTGTTACAACAAAACTATATTTACAAAACCAGGTGGGCTGTGTAGAGTTTGTTGACAATAGTAAACTGCTAGTAAAGTCACAAAAAAACAAACAAATAACAACAACAGCAACAACAAAAGACACAAAATCAACATTGGTATTTGCATCTCATTATCCCTCTGAGGAAGACCAGCACTGGGACTTGAGATGCTTATTGGCTTGGTCATGTTTGGACCATTATTGAGATTCACTAATGGAAAAGAGAGAAAATCAAATAGCCATGCCTGGCTTTTCTTAAGGTTGTCTAGACTGAAGTCAGACCTCATAGAGTAGGTTTCTAAGTCTTCACTGAAATTGAAAAACTATTGTTCATCATTCTATAAAACAGAAGTGCCTCAGTAGATGATGGTTCCATGTGATAATCCTAGTCTCTGAAGGAGAAAGTCGGGGCCTCAGGAGAATTATCTAAGCCAAGTTCCAGAATGACATTATTTAGCTACTCTTTGTTTAAAAGAGATGATACAAACATCAAAAGACTGTATATTTATTTTTTAAAAGTATTTTACTGTGTGGGTGGGAGTGGAGTCATAGGTCAATGTCAGATATCTTCCTTGGCTACTTTTCATCTTATTTTTTTTTTAAAGACAAGGCCTCTCACTGAACCTGGAGCTCACCCATTAGTCAGACTAGTAGGCTAGCAAGGAAAAGCCTGGGGACTTTCCTGTCTCCACGTTGCCAGCAATGAGGCTATGAGCACAGGCTGCCACATGTGTGGTGAGGGGAGGATATCGGGCCCTCATTCTGGCAGGCCAAGGACTTTAACAACTGAGCCATCTTGAGAGAAAGAGAGAGAGAGAGAGAGGAGAGAGAGAGAGAGAGAGAGAGAGAGAGAGAGAGAGAGAGAGAGAGAGAGAGAGAGAGAGAAACAAGAATATCACAAGTCTTCTATATACAGGCAGCTAGATGGATACTTTATTAGCAAAACAACCAAACAACCATGAGTAAGAGCTGGAATGAAAGTTGAGGATGAGATCCATAACGGCGAGATCCAAAGGGCAAAAGAAATCAGGATCCTGACCAAAACAACAACAAAAATCATAAATAGTAAATTACAGTCAATGAATCAAAAATTATAAAGGTGGTGCTGGGACTATGGCTTGAGTGGCAGGAAGCACTTGCTGTTCATGTACATTGCTGGTGAGTACATGTAGCATGCATACATGTACTCAGGGACACCTAAATATACTTACAATTAAAATGCATTTTGAGAAAAATTATAGAGGTGACTCTTTTAAGTGGAGTAGATCAGTTTCATATTCTCCTGACTCCATTAGAAGTAACACAAAGAGTGAAGATTTAAGCTTTCCACATCTAAAAAGTGGGGGGGGAGGTCATAAATAAGAAAAGTAAAGAGTATGACAGGAATGCTCTGTTGTCAAAATCCAAGGCAAAAGTTCTCCCTTATCAATCATTTCTATTTTTATTCTTTCAAAGGATTTTACAGAATTAAAATGTGTGCATGTGCAAAAAGTGCTAAGTAAGGCAATTGGCCTATGACAGTGCAAGTGATGCTGCAAATGTTCTCATCACAGTCATTAACTGATCTACTGCTATGTTGACAAGAAAATTCTGGCACTCAATCTTCCTAATAAGACTTTAAGTTCCTAGAAGGCAGACGTTCCATAATCCAATTTACACTATTCTTAAGAACATGGCCCCTCAAAATCCCTTTGAACTGAGTTGAAATTGACCCCAGAAAACAGAGTGCATTTATTAAAAGGCTATTAAATGAACAAATAAAATAATAAACAGTAGGTACCCAGATACACATTTGCTCTGATTTTCCCAGTGAGCTGCCTTTTGTGTTTTCTCTTGTAGGTGCAGCATACAGTGCTCAACAAATGTCCTCTTTGTGGACTCTTATACCTCCCCATCACATCAAATACTGGGAGAACACAGAACCCTGTATGTTGCCAGCTACGTTGCTCACTCCAAAAGTGAACCAGTAGAGCCAGAAGGAAAGATGGAGCCAACAGAGAAAGCAGAAAAGTAAGTGAAATAAAGAAATTCTGTAAAAACCTGAAAATCTGCGAAATGGAGAGAGAAAGAAGGCAGGGAGATGCTGGGACCCCACCCCTCCCTGAAGTCAGGGGCAGTTCTTAGGAGAATGCTAAGCCTTAGTTTTACAACGTGTATGCTCCCAGAACATGGCTGGCAATACAAAAACCAGGCAGATGAAACAGAAATAACTCAGGAAAACTAACTGAGAAACACACGGCTAAATGCAATCAGACCGGCTATTGAGCAGTCTTCAAAGAACACAAAGGCGCATTCGTCCTCTCAGGTCCACAAGGGTGCCCTCCATGCTTTTTTTTTTTTTTTTTTTAATACAAATATTCTTCTTTCTTGACTATAAGTCTTGAAACAAACAACTCCCCCCCCCCATTTCTTAACAAGAGTCATTTAAGAAACTGGGGGTCTAGGTTCCTGTTTGAGAAGAAAAAGAAAATAGACATATTCCAAAGGCATTACAGTCATTTACCCTAAGTCTAAACTGGATACGAGAACTCAGAGCAGGCAGCAGCAGGCGTGTGTTATTTTTAATGGCCATTTTTAATTGCCTAAAAGCCAATACAAAGCCACACCCAAGCTCTTTCAGAATGCTTCCAGGTTGAACTTTGCTTTCATGGCATTTTGTACAGAACCCTTGACAGAAATTGGCATTAACATAATATTGACTATTTTTCCCATTCCCTTATTTTAAAAGAGCAAAGTCTTTTTGGAACAAGAAGTAAAAGGATGAAAATGGCAGATAAGTGCAGGATCACAAATTCAAAATATTCTAAGAACATATTTTTTTAAATTCTCATAATCTGACCAGTTATGTTGGTCACGAATTAGTTTATATTCTTGTCAAATCACATAGAAAAATTATATTATAGTGTCATTCAATAAGAACATGTTTAACAAGACAAAATTAATTATAAATCTGTTTGCTGCATAGTACCTTTATTTGATGCAAATGTTTTGTTTCCTCCTTTTCAACAGATTCCCAAGGCTTAATATCTTTTAGATTCTCCCTAACAAATACAATAGCATTAAAGGATTGCCCAACTACCTTGTTCATTGCTTTGTTTGAAACTGCTAATATATTTCTCCTCACTTTTGATCATGAATGAATTTTTAAAAGACCTCCCAACTCTCTTTTTAAGAGAAGAGAGAGAGAGAGAGAGAGAGAGAGAGAGAGAAACTTAGGCTACCAAAAGAGCAGTCACTGTTCTTTCTGTTAAAATAAAATGAACTAGAACTGGTTGTTCAAGGTTCCTGTCTTAGAAAGTGTAGAAGTCTCGCTAAAGAGCTGAGCACAGAAGCTGCTGGGAGCGTTCACAGATACCTGATTTTACAAGTTTTTGTGAAAGAGCTCGCCTGTAGATGTGTGTTACTCCACAATTTACGAGGGTTGTTTGTCAAGACAAAATATAAGGCGCCTCCTCCCCACAAATTAAAGAATCAAGTTACAATCCATTATTTCATTTCTGATTGTTTTTCTTGGTAATAAGTGGGAAAGTGGATACTGGATAAAAGTCTTCATGGAGCTAAAAAGACTCCGACATTAAAGGCTCCAATTAGCTATAAATCAGTTGTCTTTCCTACTGGGGTAGAACAAGAGAGAGAAGAGAGGGGGTGGCTAGAGAAAAGGAGAATTGGAGGAGCTTCCAAATGAAATTCTGAAAAAAGATATCTACTGCAGACTTTCAGGGGCTGTTAGGATAATCTGATCAAAAGTAAGTGTAAAACAAACCCTCCGGAATCACGTGTGGATCTTGCCTCTTAAGATCTCTAAAGCGCATCTGAAGAGGTTAGGGACCCTCATAAAACAAAACTTTTATGTGCAGGCTTCCCTGGCTTGTTCCTGAACCCGGAGATGTGCCACACACTGGCACTATTGTTATGCAAACAATGCCTAAAGGGCTATAACCATTAACGACCTCTCATTAAAATGGCTTTCAAAAATTTGTCACACCATCTAAAAGCTAACAGGTACATTAAATCCACATTCAAAAATCCGAATCCTACTAATCCTTATTCTGAAACTCAAAGCAACAAAAATTCAGAAACTATGGTTTTGCATTTCTCTTTCAACCATAACAGTTGTCAGATGTGAACAACTTAACTTCTCTGCTTTTCGCGTATCATCTAATGCCCGCGGTGGAACATTTATCAGCGCTGTATCGTGTGCGCTGTGCGCGCGCTGCAGTCAACTGGCGAAAGTTTGCGGTAGGAATGAAAATCAAATGAAAAAAAAAAAAAAAAAAGAATTCTAAAATGAACTCTCAAGAAGTGTGGCTTTAAAGGCTACACTCGCCTTTTTGCTGTAACATTCAGTCCCTTTGTGTATGTATTTCACAAATTCCCCTCGTGGATATTTTTTTTCCCTGAGAACGGTGGGGTGGTGGGGGATCAATTCACATGGGGCAGCAGGCGTGTATTGCTTTTTAATGCAGTTTAACAACAATAATTCGTGCTTGACAAACTAAGATGTCAGAATTCGTTAGGAAAAAATCATTAGGCTTATCAGTGCAAAAGTGAGCTCGCTAATTTATGCGAATTTAGTTGTTTTCCCTTTTTCTGAAGTGTCCATTGCCTACAAAATCCTGAGGAAATCCCGGCATAGATCTATTGCGTCTCGGCCAGGTCCCCGCGAAGTCTGTGGGACTCGGGTCCTGACAACCCTTCAGCGATTCGGCTCTGAGAGAAGCTAAGCCCGTGCGGCCGCGCAGCTCCAGACCCGAGGGACCACGGGGCGACACTGGACCGCAACGCCACCCTGGCGGAGAACCCCAGTCTGCTCTGAGACCGAGGGACTGGGAGAACTGCACTCCGGTGGGCTCTGAGGAAACCTAGGGGAACACACCCCTCAAGCCGGAGCCCCGACTGCTCTGAGGAGACCTGGGGGACCCCTGAGCCGAACTCCATTTGCTCTGATAAAACTTGGGGGCTCGCACAACCGGACTCCGGTCTGCTCTGAGCTCTATGGGACCCCAGAACTAAGCCTCGTTCTGCCCTAGGGACATCTAGGGGACCCTAGGACCGGACCCTAGCCGGCTCTAAAGAGTCGTAGGGGACCCCAGACCCAGACCCAGACCCAGGTCTGTTCTGGGAAATCCCACCTCCCCAGGCAGTCCGGAGGTCACCACCACCGTCCGCCGCCGATGGCGATCCCCGCGCTGCCTTTTGGTTTGGGACCGGTTTCCCCCCAGACGCTCCCCAAGCCGGGGCGGGACCTGAGAAGCCCGCATCGCGGTCCCCGGGGAGGCGCAGAGGTGACAGGCGACCTCCGGGCCCCCAGCCTCTGAAGGAATCCAGAGGGAGTTTCCAGAAAGCGTCCTCGGGACGGCTTTACCTTGGTGTACTTGATCTCGAGGTTGGGCGTGGGCGACGGCAGGAGCTGCAGCGAGGCCATGAGCGCGGCGGGGTCGGCCTTCACCTCGCCCGGCATGGCGATCTCGCTAGAAGTCATGGGCGGCCACGGGTGGGTGTGCGCGGGGCGCTGCGCGGCCGGGGCGCGCTCGCTGTATATAGGCAGGTGTCAAGCGGGGAGCGCTTCTTATTGGACGTGCGGCCCACAGGCGCGGGGGGCCGGCCCATGAGGACATTTGCATACGGCCGCGCGCGGCGCCCGCACGGTCAAGTCCGCGGCCCACGCTCCCGCGTGCGCGCCCGGAGGACCTCGACGGCCGGAGCGCAACCTCGGCGGGACCGCGCTGGCCGATGGCGGTCCCGCGAGCCCTAGCGCTGGCCGGCCGGGAGGAGAGGCGCCCGCGCTGCGGCCCCGCCGAACCCCGCGCCCTTCCTTCCACTCGCTCTTCTCCCCTGGGGTCCCGAGCAGCCCGAGAGAGCTTTCGCTCAGCCTTCCACGTGGCGCGAAGGGGCGCGTGGCCGCTGGGTGGGGTGATAGATGCTCCCCACACTCCCAAGGAGAACCTTCTGGAACCGCCGACGCCGCACTGGCCCCCCGGCAGGCTTCTCAGCCCAACTGCTGCCCTCTGCCGGCCCCGCGGCCTAGCTGTGCCTGAGGCCGTGGGCTTCATCTGCCTTGGGTTGCCTGGATATTCCAGGTCTTGATGGTCTCCTTCCAACCCTTTCCTTTCCTAGTCCCAACCACACCAAGAAACACTTGGGATTATCTGTTGCTCTTCTGGGCATCCTGTCAGAATCTCCGGGTTGAACTTCCATCTCCATCCCTTCTCGTCCTACAAGCAGCCTTATAATTGAGTAAAGATGGGCGCTGATCAGGAATCAGGAGCCTAAACAGTTCAGATAGCGCGGGAGAATCATTGGACCAATATCATGAGCCCATATAGATAGCTCTTTATAGGGCTTTCTGCCTCCATCCCCATGAAAATCTCACAGCCTCATCCACCCTGACTCTTCCTGTTTTTCTATGGAAGACTCTCAACTCCCAAGCAAATGCTTCACTCTCACCTTTTCAGAACCCCTTGCTCAATCGTTTCTTTACATGTTGTTCACTACAAAACACTTACTTTAGATGTGTTCATTAGCTAAAATTCTGCAATGATTGGTGCTTAGATTCTGTGCAGACAGAATGCTGTTGTCTTGAGTTTGTGAGACAAGTTCCAGGCTCCGAGAACTCAAGAGTATCTGCCTAAAGTGACCCGAGCAAGCACTGCGTCGTCCTAGAATAGCAATACAACCTAATTTGGGCAGTTGAGAGATTCCTATTCACAGGGAACATTTATGGCCAAAGAGTGTGTCTTAATAACCGAATGTACTCCTGAGAATCGCTTTTATTTAAGCTGTAGAGGACTGAGGAAGAATAAGAAGATTAGTGGGGAGGTAGCTCTGTAGGTAGAGTGCTTGCCTAGAATGCTGGGCTTAGTTGCCAGCACCACATCAAACTGGGGTAGAGATGCACGACTGTAATTCCCAGCATCCCACTGGGGAGGTGGAGGCAAGAGGAATAGAAGTTCAAGTTTGTCCTCTCTTACAAGAGAGGAGAGAAGGAGAGAGAGAGAGAGAGAGAGAGAGAGAGAGAGAGAGAGAGAGAGAGAGTCTGTTGGATGATCTCAGGATTTGGTGAAGGGAGAGCAAAAGTCCCTGCAAATAAATAGTTTTTGTTGTTGTTCTTTGTTTGGGTTCATTGTTGAAGCTGCTTGAGGTATTTTGTTTTTGTTGTTCATTTGTTTTTGTTCAAAGGTGTTTTCCCCATCTTCCAAGCAGGGCACCGTGCTGGAGGTCACTTTAAGACCAGATGAAGAGCCTTGCTCCCAGGAAAGCTCACCACCTTTCCTGTAGATCTATAGATAACTGTCTATAAGAGGGACAGCTCTCAAAAGTGGAGCAAAGACAAGACCTTGGTGCTCCACCAAAGCGGAGGCTGCCTGCGTGTCTAGGGAAGCTGACCTTTGTCCTGTTTGTGGCTAGGGAAGTGAAACTTCACTGGTAGAGGTAGGAACACTGCTGCTGCTGCTGCTGCAGAGGCTGCAAAGGCACCTGAACAGAACTGTTCGAGAATGTTCCAGGGAGCATCGGATGCAACTGGAAGAAGAGCGGCAAACGAGGCTGGTAAGACAGTTAACTCCAGGTTGTGGGGACCTTGATGCTTCTGGGGAACTTAATGATGGAAGTACTGAAAAGCCATTAGAAGTCTTTGAGGAAGAAAGCAAAAGGGGAATCTTGTGTTGGACCGGATGGCTGAAAATGGTCTGGAAGGATTGTCTGAAAGCATAGGCCAGAGTTTGCACTTTTGACCCAACTCTTCCATCTCTTATTTGCTACCTGCAATTTGAAAGACCAGTCAGTATGCATGGATCACAGGATTTATCAACACTTGGTGCAGATAAGCTGAGTTCTATCTTGGAAGGTAAGGAGTGTGTCTTGACTTAGCATCTCTGGACATCTCCTAGGTCGTGCTCAATGGCAGCTGGTTTGAATTGTTCCCTCGTGGCCCCTTTCCCTTAACGCTTCGTAATTAGACAGTGAAGTGATCAGCACAGGTCCAGAGTCTTCTACTTCCCATCCGCCTTCCTCTGTTCCTAAAACAACACAAAGCACTATCATTAAAGCATTCCTATTGGCTGATCTGAGCGAAAGTGCTGTAGCTGTCTACTCCCACCAGTAGATGAAACTTCCCCACCTTCTCCAGGTACAGAGCACATTTTCTCTGTAAGTTCTGTTACTTGTCCCATCTTTTACTACTCATGTTTACATTTAAGCATTTGCACAAATGCTTTCCTTCCTGTATTAAGATGGGAAAACCTCCGAATCATCATCATCATCATCTTCTTGTTCTTGTTCTTGTTCTTGTTCTTGTTCTTCTTGTTCTTGTTCTTCTTGTTCTTCTTGTTCTTGTTCTTCTTGTTCTTCTTGTTCTTCTTGTTCTTCTTGTTCTTCTTGTTCTTGTTCTTCTTGTTCTTGTTCTTCTTGTTGTTCTTGTTCTTCTTGTTCTTCTTGTTCTTCTTTTTGGTTTTTCAAGACAGGGTTTTTCTGTATAGCCCTGGCTGTCCTGGAACTCACTTTGTAGACCAGGCTGGCCTCGAACTCAGAAATCTGCCTGCCTCTGCCTCCTGATTGCTGGGTTTAAAGGCATGCGCCACCATGCCCGGCAACCCTCTGAATCTTAAACTCAAGATTATAGCCTCCTTTGGACTAACAGCTTCACTTCAAGGTGGGAACAAAATTTAACAGGGAATAGAATATTGTAACCATAATACTTCTTTATTCTACTTGTTGTAGACCTCTAGGATGTGTGCTCCTCCATGTTCCCCCCGCTCCATATCTCTCCTCAATGTTTTCTTTCTTTTCTCATTTTTCTTTATTATCTTTTTTTTTTTTTGCCATTGTCTCCTTTCCTCTATAGATTGTATAATTTTGGAAATGGCCTTCCTATTTCTAAGTTTTGGTCTTTGCCGCTGATTTGGTTACAGCATATTTGTTTCCCACCCTTACAATGTTTCTCCTCCCAACCTCCCCAGTCTGTAATTATTTATTGTTTAGGATACATCTCATCTGAAAACTCCTGCACCAGGTAACCTAAGCTACAGAATGCTGTTTCCTTGTGAAAACAATTTATTAGGCCCCGTGGAGCCAATATCCTGGAGTTGTAGAGGAGAAAAATAAATTCTTGCCTCATATTTCCTCACCTGAAACGTGGAACGCAAGGTTGTAATTTTGAGACCTGGGTTTTATGTGAAGGTCGTCTTTAAGGGATACAGCCATAACAATTTGGGCTGCATAGCAGACCTTTTAAGAGTATGCAAGTATTTATTAAGAAGTGTGCTTTCTAAATCAACAAAGGAACCTGAGTGGGACGGAAAGATTCCTCTCCAGGAAGGTACCTTTGTTTCAATGATAGCTGAACATTCAGCTGGGATGTCGAGCCTCTATGTTCTGGAAGAGTCTCCGAGTCAGATGGCCGGCTTAATGGCCTTCCCATTTCCATCACTAACCACGCTGACAGCCTACCTTTTCCAACTGATATGCTGGCATTGTAATTTATCTTCAAAAAAATAAATCACGTGTTATAGCCTTTCTATCATCCGGGTTAATCGAATCAGTTCCTTAAATGTCTTTAAGTCTAATGATTTGAAAGAGGCACATTGTTTGAAATATTAAAAAAAAAATATCAGGGCCCTTGGGTTGTATGCAGAATGATCTCAGAGCTCACTTCAGATCTAAGTGTCTCCTAATGGCCTCATCCATCTCCAATAGGATGTGCCCGGCCACTTTATTTAAAATGTTTCCTGAAAACTCTAACTGACAAGCTTAACACAGAGTATATTTAGAGTGAAATACATTTTATTCATTAACAAAAGCTTTTATAAAGAGCTTTACCTATTTTTACCCAGAAATGTTTAATGAAGTATTTTGGACCTATTATGAAAATTCTATAAAACAAATGCACTTATTTAACATCAATATTAACTTTTTTATTGGCCATCTAAACACCCATTTAATTAGCTCTTCCTCCTAATGCCCAGAAGAGGCTGAGATTGGATCATTTATTAGCTATAAAAATTCTCTAGATATTAACTCCCTCGTTTCTTAATGTGGCCTCTGGTCACTGTATTCCATGGAAAGGAGTATCTGTGGCTGCAGAATGTGGGTGACTGGCTGGTTATGACTGCAATACAGAGAACAATACGTTCCTTTTGAAGAGTCCTCCATGTTTGGGGGACTCCAGGAGATGATTTTAAAAGTGGGCTTTGTAATACCCATTTCTACTTCATATACACACTACAGTGAATGATCAAGGTATACAGTTGAGCTTTGTGTTTTATCAGTAACCACACTTTAAAAGAGGGAAGAAATGAAGATCCCAGCAGGCAATCTTTTCTGCCAGGCCTGAGGAAAAAGGCATCAGCGCCCTCTGCAGCTGATGGTGTATATGTGCAGGTGAATAAGAGTTTTAAGGTTAGTTGTTTTCTGTCTGATGCTAAGTCATCTTACTAAAATTTAATTTGAATTAGTTTTCAGGAAAGCATCGTGGAGATTCAGAAACACTTTAGACATAAGATGGTTTAGAAGGAAGACTGTCATTAAAATATCTTTAAAAAATAAAACTTGCCATAAAAAAAATAGAAAATACACTTAGAACCTGCTCACATCGACTTTTGAGATAGAGCTGTGTGAATCACAGATTAGCCACAACTATGACACCTATGTCAAGATAGGAGATTCTTACATTTATATTGTGTTGGGGGAGGATTGTGAGCGCACACCCCACGTTGTGCATGTGGATCAGAAAGCAACTTTCGAAAGTTGGTTTGGTTCTTCCCTCCCACCACGTGGCTCTCCAGGGCCAGAGTCAGGTGGTCAGGCTTGGCAGCAGGAACCTCTTACCTGCCGAGCCATCTTAGCCCCCCAGGTCTGGAGATATTAATAGATGTTTTCCAACCATTTAAGTGCTTGAAAGTATAATTCAAATCCCCCCTCTCCATTTCATGTTCCCGAGTTTACAGAGTTCTTAGCCCTTGTTGCTTTCTGTAGAGCTCTGTCATTCCTCTGCACACACTTCCTCCCAAGTGCTGGCTTTTTGTAGACATTCACCCCCAAGGATCTTTGGGGGAATAAGGTGTTCTCATGGAAACATCAGTGCTGTTGGGGATAAAGACCCATATTCGGAGTCACTGGGAAACAAAACTAAATGAACAATCCTTGTCCTCCGTTGTATCTATCCTGGGAGGGGCCCGCTGAAAAGAAAATGAGGGATACTAAATGTCTTTGCAGCAGTGGAGACAAGTTAGCTACTCAACTATAGATGTTGTGTGGAACGCACCGGGCCAAAATAGGAGGCACTCAAGGACAGGACGGGCATCCATTTTGGACACCCAGAAGCAAACAAGGTGCCTTGCTTCAGGCATGCATATGTCCCCCTTCAGGGGAACTGTGACTTCCTGTCTGCTGTTGATAAACCTGGAAATACTAATTTATAAAGAATACACACACACACACACACACACACACCCCTATTGACATGTCCCTATCCTTGAATTTGTAGTGCGTTTGAATGACAGTAACTAAATATGCGAAGCCATTGGATAGCCTCAGGAGAAATGCAAAATGGTTGTGAAAGACAATATCAGAAAAGACAAAAGCCCCTCAGTTATTTCTGTAGGGCCTTCTGTGGGTCTCTGTACTTACAATTGCTATGGGAACAGACACAACCTCCAAAAGAATAAACACGGGGTTTTCCAACATAAGGTCCAATAGAAAACTCCTGTTTTTGTTTTCCATGTGTATGTGTGCTCATGTGTATGCCCTTGAGAGCAGAGGACATCCTTGGGTGTTGATCCTCAAGAGGCTATCTACTTTAACACGTTTTAAAAGAGAGACTCGCTCATTCGGAATCCACTGATCCTGCTGTGACAGACCAGTGAGTGAGTTCCGGCTCTCTTCACATGTCTGCTTGCATGTGGATATCAGGCATGTACCACCACACCCAGCTTCTCACATGGCTTCCAGGGACCGAACTCACAGTCACAGCACTGTGCCAACTGAACCTTCTCCTTAACCCCATCTTGTGATCCATTGTACTAACTATATAAACTGGAATTCCCAGAAGCAAATGCTGGGAACTGACACCACTTTTAGCTTTGCAGATCCAAATGATGTGATCTTAAGTGTGAGACCCTTTGCTGCAAGAAGAAAGAGAGGAAATGGAGAAGAAACCAGTTCATTTCCTCCACAGCAGAAAAGCAGCCATTACTTGTAATATTGGCAGTTGTCTTATGTCTATATATTTGGCCTTTCTTACTCCTGCTTATTTAGGGGCCTGGGGACAGACATTCATGGAACAGTCTGATGATTTTTAACCTTGATTCCAATTATTTAAGGAGTTAGAAAAAGAAAAAAAAAAAGGTATGAATGTCTGACTCCATTCCAGACTTCAGTTACTCTCTGTCAGGTCAGTTTTGACTGTCAATGTGACACAGTTTAGTCACCTAAGAAGGAAGCCTCAGTTGAGGGGTCACCCAAATCAGACTGGCCTATAGGTATGTCTGTGGGGGAAATGTCTTACTGATTGATGTAGGAGGGCCAGTCCACTACAGGCAGCCCCATTCCTGAGCAGAAGATCCTGGGCCGGAAAAAACTAGAAAACTAATCCTGCCCCTGGGAGTGGACCTGGAAGCAGTATTCTCCCGTGGTTTCTAGGAGTGGACCTGGAAGCAGTACTCTCCCGTGGTTTCTGCTTGAGTTCCTGCCCTGACTTCCTTCAGTGATATGGCTGTGAGCTTGGTCCGAGCATTTTGTGACAACAACAGAAAGGAAACTGGAACATTTTCTGAAGGGTCACAGGGTATTGACTGATACTCAGATGGGGCCTGGCCATTGTATTCATCACCAAAGTTCTCCTCCACAGCCTCTGGGTCGGAAGCTCGGTTCCGATGCCGGCTCATCTCCTACTGCTCTTGCTTTGCTGTTTTAAATTTAGTATCTGAAAAACACATCGAGCCTCAAATGGACTGACCTTTCCGCTAATGTATTTCACCTAAATTAACAGAGACGATTAACTAATTTATGTTGGAATTGTGCACTTTCCAGTTCACATTTATCAACTCTTAAATGCTTGATTTGGTGTTGCAATTTAAATTTTTTATTATTACCCTTTAAATCTGAAGAAATGTCTTCCATCTAATTAGTCAAACTTACATATTTAATTAATAGATTCATTATAGGCTAATGAATATGGAGGCGGCACGGGGTCAACATCTGCTTGCCACATGAAACTCAAAGTTTCCAGCTACAAAAAAAGGAAGCAATCTATAATGTAATTTAAGCACATGAACTTTCCATTTGAGAGTCTCTGTTCAGAGATAGCTCCCTTTTTGGAAGAATATGGGAATCAAGACTGAAAGAGAAACATCTGAAAACACATTTTTTTTTTTTTACCGCAAAAATGTGCAGGTCTACATCGTCATTCTAAACAATAACATTTTTCTAATGCAAAATTTTAAAATACTATATACTTTGGAAAATATACATAAGGGCACAATTGGTATTATAGATTAAACATTGTAAATATTTTCTTTTATGTGTGTGAGTATCCTGTTTTATATATCAGTACACCTCCCTGCAGGAGCCTGGGGAGGTCAGAAGAGGGTATCAAATCTTCTAGAACTGGAGTCTCAGGCTGCTGCGAGCTACCATGTGGGTGTTGGGAACTGAACCCTGATACTCTGGAAGAGAAAGAAGTGCATTTAGCCCCAAAACCATTCCTCAGCTCCCCCAAATTAAACATCTCTAACTGTAGTGTGTACTAGACTCATTCCAAACTCATGTGATTTCTGCAGCATGAAGCAGTGGTGTTAGCTTTCATTAGAAACCAGATGCTCCTAAATTCAGTTGTGTTTGGAGTGCAGATGATTCAGGGAACACAAATGAACGTGCACACGTGTTCAGTTGTCAGACTTCTGTCTCCTTATTTCTCTGGCTCTGAAGAGGTCATCACTTGCTGTATCTAAGAAAAAGTGGCCAATTTCGGGAAACCTGTGCCAAGAATGCCAGGTGGGAAAAGCCACTGACAAAATTCTGTGGTACTGTGACCTCCATGTCAAACCAAGGCCGATGTTTCTTAGTCAGGATTTAATTGCTGTGAAGAGACAACATGATTGTACAACTCATAAAGAAAAACGTTTAGTTAGGGCTGGCTTACAGTTCAGAGATTTAGTCCATTCTCACCATGAAGGGAGAGCAGAGCAGCGTGCAGGCAGACATAGTGCCAGAGAAGGAGTTGAGAGTTCTACATCTTGGTGAAGCCCATCCCCACAGTGACATACTTACCCCAAGACCACGCCTACTCCAGCAAGGCTACAACTCCTAACAGTGCTGCTCTCTATGGCCAAGGATTCAAACCCAGGAGTACATGGGGCCATTCCTATTCACACCACAGCAGATGTCTATAATGAATCAGTGGGGATGTTTCAGGGACTGGGGAGAAAATTTGGTATACCTGTATTATTAAAACACAACGTTTACTTTTGAAATATATTTTTTGAAATATATATTTTTATTTTTTTCAAAATATATTTTGAAATATTTTTATTTTTATTTTTTTTAATATTTATTTATTTTTATGTATGTGAGTACACTGTAGCTGTACAGATGGTTGTGAGCCTTCATGTGGTTGCTGGGAATTGAATTTTTAGGCCCTCTGCTTGCTCTGGTCAACCCTGCTCACTTCGGTCGGCCCCGAACTATCAGGTCAATCTGGCCCAAAGATTTATTATTATACATAAGTACACTGTAGCCTACTTCAGATGCACCAGAAGAGGGCATCAGATCTCATTACGGGTGGTTGTGGGATTTGAACTCATGACCTTTGGAAGCAACCACATGAACTCATGTGTTTGCTGGGATTTGAATTCATGACCTTTGGAAGAGCAATCAGTGCTCTTACCCACTGAGCCATCTCGCCAGCCTCTATTTTTTATTTTTAAAATTAAAATATAATTACACAATTTCCCCCTTCCCTTTCCTCCTACCACCCTGTCCATGTGACTCCCTACCTCCCCCTAAATCATGGCCTCTTCTCCTCTGCTATTGTTAAATATATGTATAAACACATATAACTACAACTTGCTGAGTTTATTTAGAGTTGCTTTTACGTGTATGACCACTTGGCACTGGATAACCAGTGAGGGGCTCATCCCTAGGAACAACTAGTTCTCCCTCTCTCAGCTGCCCTTAGTGCCTTTAGTAGAAATCTCTAGGAGACATGATCAATCAATATCAGAGCAGACTTCCTGGTCCCCTGACACTTACACTCATTCCACCCCCTCTTTCAAAGTGTTCCCCAAGCCGTAGGTCCAGGAGTTGTCTTGTAGATGTATCTGTTGGGTCTGGGAACCTACAGTCAGGTGTCCTCTGTGTTTTGACCAGCTTTGGTTTCCTTTAACTGTCTGTCTGCTGCAAAGAGGTGATTCCTTGATGAAGGTTAAGAGCTACACTTAGCAGCTATAAACGCCACATTTCTTAAGTGGGAAATTGCAATATCCTTGCTATAGTACTAAGTATGTGTTTACAAAGCATCTAAAAGTGAATTAGTGCAACGTACACGTGTTCATAATGGCAAGTCTCCCATATGCTTAGCACTATTGGCTGTAGACCCATATGTGGGTGGGTGAAATGGCTGAGTGGACAAAAGAGCTTGCTGTGCAAGCAGACTGTCCTCTGACTCCCTTCAGCATTCAGTGGCACACATACCCCCCCACACACACATACACCCCCCACATACATACCCCACACACACATACCCCCCCCACATGCATACACACACATACATAATAATGAATAAAAAATCTAAAAAGAATAAAGATTTCTAAGTGCATTTTTCTAGCTATAAAAGGACAGTAACTCTTTATCCATGTGGCCATGTGGCATCTATTCTTAAAACTGTGGAATAAGCATATTGGGTACCCTTGGGCCACAAAAGTTGTGCTATGAGCAGGGCACAGCAGTGCCTGCCATTGATCCCACCACTGGAAAGGCAGAGATAAACAGATGTCTGAGTTTGGGGTCTGGTCTACACAGTTCCAGGCCAGCCAGGGATACACAGTGAGACCCTGTCTCAAAACAAAAAGCTGTGTCATAAGCGAGGTTTGATTATGACACCTTCACAGTCCTCAAAGAACAAGCGAGCACAGCCCTGTTAGAAACTGGGGAACAGAAAGAGTCATGGCCTCGAGTTAGGAGTACTGTGTTCAGGCCTTGGGGGGCACTAAGGTGACATTGTGCTCTGAATGGTGTGCAGTGCTCTGCACAGCCCCAAGAGAGGTGCTGTCTACCTGAGAATTAGAAAGACAGCATTGAAACTGGACCTAAGTGATAAGGGAGTGGGAGCGGGGCAGGCTCAATAGGTAAGAATAATGGGGTGGTAGAAAGACTAGGGAAACTTTTGGAAAGGTTTCATTACAATAAAACATACCCATAGGGGAAAGCCTGCTCATTTGTCTGTACGAGAAGCCAAACGTTGGTAGCAGAAGGGGAGGCTAGAACAAATCGGCTCTGTCTCTTGCACACCCAGGAATCTGCTTACACGATCCTATTATGTGAGGTAGCCAGAGGATACACAATCCCAGGAAAGTGTTCTGTGTGTCATTGCCAGCCAGCCTTATAGTAGCTAGGCAAATGCAGCAAAAAGGCATGGAACCAAAGGGTCTTTGGGGGAGAAATTCCTGGGGTCATAGGAAAAAAGGGGGGGATAAGAGGGAGGAGGAGACAGAGTGATGAAAAGAAATGGTCTGTGAAAGGCTCTCACCTTTTTCTTTTCTCACAACAACATAATGTGGAGTTCCAAGTCAGAACAAGGAAGATATTTAAAACAGCACGACTAGCAACAGCCAAAAGGCAAAAAATTACATGACTGTCAACTGGTAAATGGATAATCCTATGTGTTCTATCCAAGCAATGGACTGTCACTCAGCCATGACTGCAAGCCACAATACAGATGAACTTGGAAGTCATCCTAAAACAGCAGTTCTCAACCTGTGGGTCACAACCCCTTTGAGGGTTGAACGACCTTTCACATCGGTAATATATCAGATATCCTACATAGCAGATATTTACATTGCCAGGCATAACAATAGCAAAATTACAGGTTTGAGGTAGCAACAGAATAAATAGTTTTATGGTTGGGGATCACTACCACATGAGAAACTGTATTAAAGGGTCTCAGCATTAGAAAGGTTGAAAACCAGTTTCAAGATCTAAAAGAAAGAAATGGTCACCATTCATTATTTGGTTCCATTTACCTGAAATGTCTAAATTAGCCAAACATATAAAGTCAGAAAAGAGATTAGTCTGAAAGGAGGAGCTGTGACAACTGAGGGACAGCAGCTAGGGAAAATGGGTTTTATTTGGCAGTTAATGATGTGTTTTAAAACCAGCTGAGGAGATGAGCACACATCTGTAAACACACCGAAGGGGCTCTGAACTGCGCGTGCTCCCTGGATGAACCGTACGATGTGTGATTTGATTTCAAATGCGTATCTATAAAAATAGAATGAACTTATTACAGGAAGACCGCGGGTGGATACCAAGAACCATCTCCAGGTTGCTGTTGACCTTTAAAGGGGGACTTTCTAAAGTGTGGAGAGAGCCCAAGTGAGTGGGTAAGGAGGAAGTGGAGTAGGCTTTTGTCTTTGAAGAAGTTTGGCTCTGAAGAGTGAGGTCAAGGGACATGGTTTCTCCAGCTGCCCCCCATGCCCCAGCCTCATTCACAGCTCCTAGTCTGAAGGAAGGTTTTCCTTTGAGCTACCATCTGACTCTCTGAGCTCACCTTCAACCCTGATCCTGCATCATTTGTCTTGGTCTCTTCTAAATGAGCACAGGAGGAGACATGCGACACACGCAAAGTGTGGATATTCTGGAAGACAACGGGCCTACCCTGTAAAACTGTCAGGATCTTACCAGGACAGAAGGAAAAATCCAAGTACATGTTCCCCCTTAAAGGGTGGGTGCAACGTGTATGTAAAAAGGTGTTCAGGGTTCAGGTTGTACTGGAGAAAGTGGATATGCGGAAGCATCAGCTTGGCCACTTGCTCTCAGACTTGAGGAAAGATATTCTTCCTAACCAATCCTTGCAATTTCTCTGTAACTTCAGAATTGTTTTTTAAAATGATTGATGTGAAGGAGAAACAAAAAATGACCTTACAGTGGTAGTCCTTCATCCCAGCAACCTGCCAAGTGCAGGCAAAAGTCTCGTCTGAGGAAACAGACTTTAGCCTGGGTCTCAGAGAATAGCCACGTGTGAATTAACAGCTAATAGCTGTTAATTACCTCACCTAATAACCTCACAACATAGGAAAATAAATTGTCATGAGAAACAGCCAGCAGGAGAAAATCTCATGATAGATTCATAGACTTCAGATACTAGACATACCAGAGAATACAAGATGTAAGTTTAAGATTTTTTTTTTTAAAAAAAGATTTATTTACTTTTTTATTTCATGTGAATTGTTGTCTTGTCTGCATGTATGTCTCAGTGGGAGTGCCAGATCCCCTGGAAGTGGAGTTATAGACAGATGTGAGCTGCTGCGTGGGTTCAGGGAATTGAACCTGGGTCCTCTGGAAGAGCAGCCAGTGCTCTTAACCACTAAGGCATTTCTCTAGCAACCAATTTAAGATATTTTTAAAAGTGTATACAAATACACACACATACACACACATACACACACACACACACACACACACAGAGAGAGAGAGAGAGAGAGAGAGAGAGAGAGAGAGAGAATCAAAGAGCCTTCTTTGTAAGGATTGCCCGTTGAAATCAAAACTGATAAGGACTCATGTTCAGATTATAAAGAACAAATAAGTTATAAAGGACAGACTGTTCTGTTTTGCAAATTTGAATTAGAGATTGAAAAAACATTTCACACACAAAAAATGGAAAATCTAAGTAGTCAATGAATAAACATTGAAAATAAAAAGAAACCTCATTTGGAGTCAGGGAAATGCCAACTAAGTGCTTCGAGATGACTGTGTACTCAAAGAATGGTTAAAATGAGAAAAGATGATTTTGCAAAGTGTTGGTAACCATGGAGATCAATGGAAACCCTAAGACACTATTAATGGGAGTATAGATTAGCATGGCCCTTTGGAAAATAGTTTATCCTAATTTAAGTAGAGTTAAGTGAACACACATGGCATCATTGAACACTTTGTACGTAGGCACACACACCGGAGCATGCATGTGCGCACCCAATTCTAACATGCATAGGGGAGTACTGGAGCCACAAGTTACGTGCCGCTCTTGTCCATGAGAGGTCGGGCTACTGTCTTCATTGAGTATATATCTGCCTCAGCTTTGTAACTGCTGATTCAAAACAGCACAGAAATGATGCCATGCGAGTGAGGGGACCAAACAACGTGGTTCTAAAAAACTTCTGCTTTTGCTCCTTTGGAGACCCTGAGTCTCGATGTAAGAAATCTAGTCCTTTATTTTATTTTATTTTATTTTATTTTATTTTATTTTCTAAAACATCATGTGAGAGGGCTATTGATAAGAGCTGTCAATGATGGGAGAGGATCCAGTAAGATGGCTTAGTGGGTAAAAGTACTTACGGTTAAGATTGATGACCAAGTTTGATTCCTAGGAAACACACGATAGAGGTAGAGTACTGATTCCTGCAAGTTATCCCCTGACCTCCACACATGGACTGTGGCACATACACCACCCCCAAAACACAAACAAACAAACAAGTAAGTAAACAAACAGTTTAAATAATGCTGCTGCTGCTGTTGCTGCTGCTGATGATGATGATAATAAAGAGTTCAAGAGACACCAGACCCCTGCCCCCACCTCTGCAGCAGGCAGGAGAGCTGGCCTTGCAACTTGTCCTCCTTGTGGTGGCATGGGCAAGGGAATGATGCCCTTCTCTTCCCTTGTCACCTGCAGCAGATGGTAGAGGTGGCCCCAGCGTCTTGAGAGTGGGAGAGGTGGCCCTGTCCCTCATCAGCTGCAGCATTTGGGAGAGTGGGCCCTGCACCTCCCTGATCACCACAGTAGAGCAGAAGGTGGGTACAAAGGGATGGGGAGATGAGTGGAAGTGGGGTGTATAGTGTGAAATTTATAATAAATCAATAAAAAGTTAAATTGTACGAGAGAGAAAGAGACTCTAGACTGTCCAGAGATGGCCTTTCATAATGATTTTAAAAATTATTTACATCGAGGCCAGCCTGGTCTACAGAGTGAGTTCCAGGACAGCTAGGGCTACACAGAGAAACCCTGTCTCAAAAAAACCAAAAAAAAAAATTATTTACAAAATAAACCCAAATAAAATAGAAGAAGTCTGAAACTTATTTGAATGTAAAATAAACATGTACTGAGAAAGTTAAGAAAACTAAAAGTTGACTCTTTGAAAAAGACTAATTAGAATCGGCAAACTATTGATAAACTTAAGAAAAGAGAAGAAAATTTGATATCAGGAATGAAAAAAGCTACCTCCCAGGGCTGGAGAGAGAGCCCAGGCGTTAAGAGCGCTTGTTACTCTTGAAGAAGACCTGGGTTTTACAAAGGGGGAAGATTTGATTCCCAGGACCCACATGGAGGCTCACAACCACCTTGAACTCTAGTTCCAGAGGACAGTCCACTGCCAGCCTCCTCAGACACGGCACCCACTGAAGCACTGCAGATGCTTCACAGACACACAAGCAGGCAAAACACCCAGAGATATAAAACAAAAATAAATAAAACCCATTTTAAAACGCTATATGCCTTCAGTTGCTGCAGGTTTTAAAGAAGAGAAGCTATCATGGACAATTTTATTGCAATACATTTGAGAATTAAGGCTAAGCAATAACTACATAGAAAACCTAACTAACCCAAGAAGAAATAGAAATTCTCTTTACTATTAAAGAAATATGATCAGAATTATAAAACTCCAATTTGTGTCAAAAGCAAAACAAAAACTCCCTGCCTATGACTAGCTCCACCAAATATTCAAGGCAGATACTCTTTCTGGAAAACAGATAACTCATGTTCCAAGCTTGTCCTAATATTGATACCAAAACCACACTACAAAAGAGCAAAGTTATAGGTCAATCTCGCTAGTGAATACAGTTTTGAAAAAAAAAATCACACATGCAATGTTCTAAGGATCATTAGTAAGATGAGCTTTTCCAGGAAAGCAAGACCCACGTAACATTAGGAAATCAGATCATGAGGGACACAACATGAGCAGATCAAAGTAAAAGATCATGACCGTCTCAAGAAGTACACAAGAAGTACTTAATAAATGTCAACACCCATTCATCATAAGAAAAAAAAAAAAAAAAGCAAATACCTAAGAAAAGGGAAGTCCCTTAATCACAAATGGCTGTCTTTCTCATCGAAAGTACATAGAGTAATCATGACATTTAAGGTAAACTGATGCTTTGCATGGTCCAGAGAATGGCCATACTTTTGGTTGGGATGAATAAATTTACTAATATATAGCAAATCAAAAGTAAAAGAATAAATAGCAAACATCAGGAATTAGACAGACAGACAGACAGACAGACAGACAGACAGACAGACAGAGATGACAGCAAAATAACATCAAGTTGGATTCCCAAAACAGCCAGCAGAAGCTAACTGAGAAGCCCTGCCGAGGTAGCCAAGGTGTCTGACAGAGAGTCAGTCCTGCAGTGTGCCAAGAGAAAGAAGAGAGAACAGCAAGATCAAGCAGAAATTTCCAGTAGAAACTGACTGGGGAATTTGGGGCAATGGGTTGACATTCCTGATGGACAGGGTCCTTTCCAACCCTCACAGTTGGGCTTCCCATGGCTGAATGTCCAACTTATTTTTCTTTTAACTACAGCCCCCTTTATGTCATGGGGTGAACAGTAGTTCCCTGTGTGGGAAATGGTTTATCTCCCGGGGGCTTTCAAGGATCCTCTTGGGATGTTTTGCTATTCTTTCCCTATTACTGAGGTGAGGGAGCCAGTCCACCTCTAGACAAGGGGTTTGAAGGATGCTTGAAACAAACACGCTGGAAATATGCGAAGAAGGACCAACCCCGTTTCCAGAACCAGCTTCTCAATGAGTTCAAACAGCACATGATGATTTACCAAAATGGTGGATATCATAATCTAAATACTCTATACATATAAAGTTCAATAATGCATTTATATATCTGTAGTCATAGATATACGTATATATTGATATATTTGTTCAGATATACATGCATAACTTAATAAGAGCAACAATAACTATTATGAAGTAGCCAAGTGTGAAGGGTCATAGTTGCAGTTCTAGTACGCAGGAGGTAAAGGCAGGAGGATCATAAATTTGAGGCCAAAACTTATCAAGAACTTGCCTCAGAAAAAGTAATTTTAAAAGTTGTGTGTGCAGCCATGCACAGTGGTGCATGATTTTAATCTTGGCACTCAGGAGCCAGAGGCAGATGGATCTCAGTGAGTTTGAGGCCAGCCAGGTCTGCATATTGAGTTCCAAGACAGCCAGGACTACATCCTGAAACCCTGTCTCAAATCAATCAATCAATCAATCAATCAATCAATCTTAAATACATATAAAATATAATAATAGTTTATATTAATTGCATAAGCAGTTATATAAGCATGTTTACATAATTTATGACACAACGTAATGTCATATACACATAACAAATTATATACTTTTATCATAGACGCAAATTTCAACAGGTTTCTTTTGGTGTGCTTGAGTGATTCTTCTGCTAACTAGAACTGTCCTCTTGTCTCATTTTGTTTTATTGGTGTTTTATTTATCATTGCAATGTGAAGGTTCAGCTTTCTACTTATGGAATTTTAAAGAAATTCTATCTGAATTTTCCTTTTGGTTTCATTTCTTGGACTTTCTACCATCCAGAGAGCAATCAGACTTAATTTGAATTGTCCTTTTGATTTCCTACTAATTGCTTTCATGCCATATGTGTGTGTGTGTTTGCGTGTGTGTGTGTGTGTGTGTGTGTGTGTGTGTGTATGTTTGAGTGCGCACATGTGTGCTCGCGCGTTTTTAAACTCACCCTGACTTTTATCCATGCAAGTCATTTCTAATTTACTTGTAGAGGCTGCAATGGCATTGTTCTGCTCTCCATTTGTGAAATTTTAATGTATTTATTATTTGATATGCATGTTTGTGTGCCTGTGTGAATTTGTGTGGACCACATATGTGCAAGAGCCCGCAGAGGCCAGAAGAGAGCATGTCAGATTGCCTGGAAGTGGAGTTACAGGCGGCTGTGAGCTACCATGTGTGTATACTGGCCACTCTAAGTCTGGTCTAACTGGTCTTCTGTAAGCGCAATAAGCACCTTTAACCACTGAGCTATCTCTCCAGCCTCTCTTCTTTAATTCTTGAGCATCTCATTTGAACCCCTACCATTCTCAAAAGTCATTTCTTCTCTGAATGCTTGTTTTATTGAACTTAGAATTTAACCAAGTTTTCACATTTTTTTTTTTCATTTATTTGTTGACAATTACACACGTGGACATGTTGATCACACCTGCGCCCCCTTTACTAAGTTCTGCTTGAAGCAGTCATGAGTTAGCGCCTCTGACTGACTGTACCTTCTTCTGAAAAGATTTACCCTAAGATCCTTGACCTCTGGGGTGTAAAAGTGACCTCAGTGCTGCAGTTGACTTCTTTTTTGATGTTTCTTCACCCTTGCCACCTCAGTGCAAGAAATTGCATTTAACCCATGTTTTGCAAAACAGTCCACACGGGGGCGAGAGAGAGCTTGCCTGAGGTCGAATGCAGCTTTACAGAGGCCTGGTTGTTCTCTCCCCAGAAATATCATTACATTTAATTGCAGACAGAATAATAGTCCTAGAAATACCCCTATCTACCCTATTTAATCTCCTAATTTGTAAGTATTTTACCTTGCATGGCAAAGGGGGGCTTTGTTGATGTGATTAACGTAAAGCTCCTGAGGTGGAGAAAGTGCCTGAAGCACCCAGCAGGGCTCTTAGAAGATCCTCAAGAGGGAATGGGGACGGGGAGGGGGAGGGGGGTGGCAGGGTGGGAGAGGGGGGAGCAGGCTGATGATAAGAGCAGATCTTGAAGCCCTGTGCTTTGAAGATGGAGGGAGGAGCCAAGAGTCAGAGAAGGCAAGTGGCTTCCAGCAGCTGGAAGAGGCTAAGGAATACAGTGTTCCTTGGGTCCACCAGAGGGAGTAAGGCTCTGTAGAAACACAGCTGCTGCTCTGTCTTACACACCGAATAGTGTTGATGAGAATTTTTAGGCAGGGTTCCCTGATCTATCAAGCGAGCTACAGAGAAGCAGGGCAGGACTGGGTGCTATTCTGGAACACTCCAGACTCAAATCTTCCTTACACTATCTTTGAAAATACCAAATTATTATGTAAGCCAAATTATTTTGTACAAATAAGATTATACGGCCAATTATTTTTATGCAAGGTTTGAAATCTGCCTGATAAATATTTAACATGGCATTGTCTTAAAAGGNCTTATCTAGGCAAGCTAGGACAAATTATTAATGTCCAAGGATAAGTCTTNTTAAGAGAACAGCATTTTTATATTATGCGTTGTATATGCACAAACAATTGCAATTTGCAACAAGTTGAGAATCATAGCATTTGAGAGACAAACAATATNTGAGCAACTTTAAGCTGAGATATATAGACCATTAATATATAAATCAAAGCTTGATTAACTTTTATAAAAAAAACTGTACAGTACCCAGTTTAATCATCTGTGCTGAAACAGGAGGAAGCTAAAAAGGACAAACATGTGAACTGATTTATAATTACTTTTGTAAATAAAAAGCTGCTATAAATACAGTAAAAAGGGGTGTATGCATACAAATGCATGTATAAAAGCAATTTTTTATCTTTAGGATGGTTGTCAATTGTATTTAAAAATGATTGTATGCAGTAGGCCAAATAGTAAAATTTTGCAATACCCAATTTGATTGCTGTTTGGAAAGGGGAATTTTTAATTTTAATTAGTACCACAGCACCTTTACACTAGGATGTCAAGATTTTACTTAAAGAAAAAAAAATATTTTTACATCAATGACCTTTTATGACAAACAATTGCTGTGGACACTTAATAACTATAACTAAAATAAGTAGCTAGTATATAGGTACCAATGAGTACAATTGATAGTAATTGGAAAAGCTTATTTTGTTTTTTGCAAGGACCTTTGTTTTTTACCAAAGAAACTGTATCTGTCAAAATAAAATAGAAAGGTTTTTTAATTAATTTGAAGCCTTAAAATAAGATCTTAGCCCATTAACATCTATTGGAAGCCTGAAAAAAATAAATAAGCATTTTGAAGCAATTTAATTTTTTGTTGTAAAATTTTATATATCACAATTTTATTTAGCATAACTAAAACCTTAAACATGAAAAGGATACGGTCTTTGAGAGCAGGATTCCAGGTAAACCTTTTGTACGGGTCGTAGCTAATACTTACCACGCTGAAAATTTAAACTTTTAGCTTATTGTATTAAAGCAGAGACAATAAAAATTATTTTTATAAAGTGTAAGCTGTCTAAGCTATACTTAGAGGTAAAACATTATCAGTAATAATCAGTTTACCAGAAGCAAACCTTTAACATTTATCAAGTAAAAATAAACTCCTTAATAATTTTATAAGAAGTAGGCAAGTCATTCTGCAATGCCTGATTGATCTCCTATAAACCCTGAATTAAGCTTTTACCATTGGAAACACATGGACAGCCTCCCTTAAGGTAGAGGGTGTGGCCACAGTGAGATAAGACTAGAAGAAGGCTAGACCCATCAGAAGATTCAATCGTCCAAGTAGGAAAGTGGAGAAGCCTGGTTTTAATCCTTCACAATGGAGCTAGAGAGAGTAGGACAGATTTTAGACAAATAAAGGAGGCACACACCACACTCCACAGGCACTATTAAAGATAACAAAAATAAATCTGTGTATTGATAATTTTTAAAGTGTAAGAAAATATATGCCTCTTAAGCAAAAGTAATGTTAAAAACCCCAAGAGTCCTATGAACATATTTTACTAATTTAAAAAGAGCAAGAATTGTGTAATTAGAATGAACACTGACTGGGGAAGTCTGTAGAGTCTGGGGAAATGGATTAATGGCTAAAGTACTAATTAATAGGCAAGATACACTGTGTTTGCTAGAGAGATTGAATGATATTAACAATGTTTCTGTTGAAGTCCCTAGTGACAGCACTCATGGGTATAGGGGCACTTGGGGGTAGATAAGGCTCTAAGAAGATGAACTCAGTCTGGGGCACAGGAGGTGGAGGCATCCTTAGGACATTTGTGTAAGGATGTGACCACAGTGTCACAGAAGTAAAAAGTAGGGGATATAAATGATACTGATAAAAAAAAAATTAATGTGTATTTTTTAGTGGAGGTGGTTCTCTGTGTTGCCTTGGTTGCCTAGAACTCAGAGATTTGTCTGTCTCTGCCTCTTGAGATTAGAGACAGACATCTACCATCATGCCCACCCAACTCAAGAATTAGAATTAAGAAGGAATCAAGAGTACAGGAAATACCAACAACTCAGCAAAGTCAGTCCTTTTCCCCATCACAGAGAGGTGGTTAAGAAAAGGGGGTATGGAAAAAATCATACACAAAATATTATTTCTAGAGGAAAGTTAAATGCAGTTAAGACCAAAAGGAGAAGTAAGTGAAGGAGGAGACGGTGGAAGGACTTCCTGTCAATCACTAGCTCTACTGGAGATTCTGAAGAGGAACTTGTGAGAACTTACCTGAGCACTTTGAGCAAACATTCCCAATACAGGGGAAGAAGAAACTATGTAATGAATGTATTTCCAACTCCATATAAACAGAGAGCAGCACCCTCTTTTCTGTGAATAAGCACTCTTCCCTCCTTAAATATTCCTATATTGGGTTTGGAAAGATGGCTCAGTGGTTATGAGCACTGACTGCTATTCCAAAGAACCCAAGTTCGATTCTCAACACCTAGAAGAGGCTCTAGTTCCAGGGGACTTGATGTCTTCTCTTGCCTCTGCAAGCACTGCATATATGTGATATACATATACACATGAAGACAAATACCCATAGACATAAAAAGAAATTAATATTTGTAGTAGGACTTGAAGTAGAATGATTGTATCTAGAGTAAACATTAGAATGAAGTGGTTGTTTTTCACTGTATCTAGTGTAGACATCAGAATGAGTAGTTTTCTACAATTATTTTTATTTTGAAGAAGTCATCATAGAAAACTGTGATTGTTTTCTGTTATCTATAGAGCTGTTTTTCTAAAGGAGCCTTACAGCCCTTGCATCATGACTTTGGTCACAAGACCGTCCAGGAACAACCTGGAATGTCTTGCGTTATTGGGTACTGCAAATAGTGGACAATAAGGATAAAGCTACAGGGGTGTTTTTTTCTTCACAAAACACGTAGATTAGATTAGAGGCTTTGGTATGAGGAACTTGCCCCCCCTCCCAAAAAACCCACTTTTGTGGAACAATAAACAGTTAATGCTTTTTGCATGGTGGTTCGAGATTCAGTCCACAAAGGCTGGATTTCCCTGCTGTCACCAAGGCCCTAATCCACCCTTGATTGACTCTCTTTCTTTGATCAACCCATGAGACTCAACACTGACAAATATTAATGTTTTCTATATTGCTCCTCCTTTTAGTCTTCTAAGTGAAGATATCCTTGTTGCTTTGAAGTGATTGAAATAAAAATAACTTTCCATTGAGTAAAAGAAATTTGGTTGGCTCCTCTACACACTTTTCTTCTGTGACACAACAAAACATTCCAGAACAGGTACTCTTGGATGGGAGATGAAGTACAGGAATAAAGGCCACAGTGCCTTTAAAAGGTCCAGAATTGGTTTCTGGGTAAAGACATGAGAAAGAATGTTCCATTCAGGAGCTCCGTCAAACACTGGGAGCTGTGTGTAAAAAACTTTGTCCTTTGAATGTTTGTTCCTCTTCTACCAAAGGAGGAATAGAAATAATACATGGTTATACTCTGAATCAAAGTGACTCAAATCTTTAAGAAAAACCCTGTAGATGATAAATGATGGGGATGCCCGTCTTCAATAGTACTGGACTGTCTTGATCTGCCAGCTTCCAAATAAGGACACAGAGACTTCTGTTTATTTATGAAGCCTAGGCCTTATAGCTTAGATTGGTCCAGACTAGCTTTATAACTTAATAACCCATTTACTCTAATCTAAGTTTGCCATGTGACCTGTTACCTCTCCTTCAGCCCTGGTATCTGTTCCTTCCTGTGTTTGGCTGGTGAATCTCCCATGCCTGATTCTTTCCCAGAATTTCTATCAATGCCAAGATGTCCCACTTTACCTCTCCTGCCCTGCTATAGGTCATCAGCTCTTTATTGAATCAATCTGATCATGATGGAGAATAATATTTTTGAAACCCTGAAACAAGTTATGCTTCACAAAAATAACAATAGCAAGGTCAGGCCTGTACTCAACTCTCTGTGAGCATACAGAAATCAACATTTCAATAATACAAAGACAATCTTAATACAGTGTACAAGAAGATTATCCCATTACTTCAATACTAGGGAAGGAACTCCAGCAATAGGAAGATGTGAGGTGAAATAAGAGGATATTCTTGACTGGCAGCCGTGTGAAGGATGTAGTTAGTAAGTGCAGTGTATTAGTAGTGACTTAGGTGCCCAAGCTGGGAGAGCCTAGAGATGAGATCAGAGAGATAAACTGAAATTTTGTTGGCTGAAAACCTTCAAGGCTGGGTGCAGATGATGCACTGATCTGATAAGCAAGAGGAAGTCCTCATAAATTTATCAGGAGATTGGCAAGGTAAGAGTGCTGACTAAGAAATAATTGCCTGGATTGTTGGAGAAAACTGTTAAGACAGAGGCTCTTCACAAGTTTGGGGCATGACTTGTCATGGTAAATCGAACAATGGCCCCTCAAATATCTCAGCTTCTAATTTATAGAGTCCATAAATGCTATTTTATAATAATAATAACAATAACAATAATAATAGAGGGGGCATTGCAAATAGAGTTAGCTGAAGAAAGCTGGAACTGGGAAAGTGTCCTGCATTATCTGAGAGGGGTCAGAGAGATCACAAGGGTCCCCAGGATAGACAGAATATTGAGTCATGGGAAATAAGACAACATAAGACTCAAGTCCTGCAGGAGACAGGACATATTCCAATGAATGTAGCTGGCCTCTGGAGGCCGAAAAGGGTAAGGAGCTGGTGTAACTCAAAGCTATGAGGTCTTCTAAAAACTATGGTTTCAGAACTGTAATGACAATTTTGGTTTCCTTAAAAAAAAAAAAAAAAAAAACATAAGAATGTGCTTTCGTTTTAATCCCAGGTGTGGAATAAGGGGATGCTTCAGAGTGTCTGTCCACAGCAGCTGACTCTGATATGGCATGGGTTGCCATTGGACCAATGAATGTAAACCCAAGAGAGATAACAGAGGCAATTTCTTTCTTTCTTTCTTTTTTTTTTTAGTTATAGTTTTTATTGTATGAGTCTTTTGCTGTCTTGATTAAATTTATTCTATATTTTCTTTTCTTTTGTTTTTTTTATTTTCTTTATTTACATTTCAAATGCTATCCCGAAAGTTTCCTATACCCCTCCCCCCACCTCTGCTCCCCTACCCACCCACTCCCACTACTTGGCCCAGGCCTTGCCTTGTGCTGGTTCATATAAAGTTTGCAAGACCAAGGGGCCTCTCTTCCCAATGATGGCCGATTAGGCCATCTTCTGCTACATATGCAGCTAGAGGCACAAACTCAGGGGGTACTGGTTAGTTCATATTGTTGTTCCACCTACAGGGTTGCAGCCCCCTTCAGCTCCTTGGGTACTTTCTCTAGCTCCTCCATTGGGGACCCTGTGTTCCATCCAATAGCTGGCTGTGAGCATCCACTTCTGTGTTTGACAGAGGCAATTTCTTACCATCAGGAAACAGCCTTGGAGGCTTTACTTGAGGCTCCAAGGCAAAATATATGAGCTATTTGCCTGTCATCCAGGAAATAACAAGTGGCAGAAAACCCTTGATGAAGTACTGGAGATCTAACACATGTTACTTCAGGCAGTGCCGCTCTAGACTTGCCCATTGATAAACATCTTACTCTATCCCCGAAAATTCAATGTTATGAAATAACTGGAGTTTATGGTCCTTTGCCCACAGGGACAGTTGAGATAATATTGGGAAGGAGTAGATTGACTTCCCAAGGATTCATTGTGTATCCAGGAGTTACAGATGAAGATATCAAAGGAGAAATCAAAATTATGACTTATATAAAAAGAGAGATGCAATTTAAAGCTAGGGTTGCTCAGCTGCTACTATTTCCCTACATCAAAGCCAAGGCCACGTCAGTAGACAGAGCAGGAGAGGTTTCCTAAAAACCTTGGCCACTGATCCAAAAAGTGCTTATTTCAATGAAAATGTCACTGTTTATAGTTTCCTGCGACATACAGCATGATTAATGGCTAAACAGAAGGAAGGGGAGAATGTAGTGACAATTCTTTCTTTTCTTTTTTTCCCTTTTTTTATTGGTTGTTTTATTTATTTACATTTCAAATGTTATCCCCCTTCCCAGTTAAACCCCTTATCCTCCTCCCCATCCTCCCTGCTTCTATGTGAGTGCTCCCCACCCACCTGAATCTTGGTTTTCTTGATTTTTGTTTGTTTGTTTGTTTGTTTGTTTTGAGACAGGGTTTCTCTGTGTAGCCCTGGCTGTCCTGGAACTCACTTTGTAGACCAGTCTGGCCTCAAACTCAGAAATCCGCCTGCCTCTGCCTCCCGAGTGCTGGGATTAAAGGTGTGGGCCACCACGCCCAGCTGAATCTTGGTTTTCTTAAAAGCACAGAAATAGTGTACGAATGTGCTTTTGTTTAATCTCAGGTGTGGGATATGGGGCTGCTCCAGATGGTCCACAGCAGCTGACTATGGTTTGCCTTGTGATCTATAAGGGGCATGATTTTGCCAGCTGCAGATAGTTTCTGTGATTGTGTGACATTTGGAATTCTGGGGAGTTTTCAGGGGGTATATAAACACTAGGGCCCTGAGAGGTGTGGTGGGTTGTTGATTGGTTGTTGTTAGTTGTTGTTGGTTGTGATTTCTTAAGTAGTCATGTGCAAAGAAGAAACCACAACAAGAAGAAATTAGATATCCTGATGGAAAAGATCAAACTTGCCCCAAGGGACTCAATGTCTAATGTTAATATTGTCCTCTTTCTGACCACTGACTTTATTCAGGGATTTCTTTCTTTTCCTCTATACCTTTTCTTTCCTCTTATCTAGTGTTACGGGATTGAAAGGATAGAAAAATGGCAAAGGGTGGAAGAAAGATGAACCAACCAAGTAGCCAAAGAAACAGCTACACAGTACTTGAAGATACCGATGAAAACAGTTTTAGAGAAAACTGTATTGTGTAAATGCATACTGTCTTAGAAATAATAGTAGACATTCTGTAAGTCCATTAGCAGTCATCTGCAGGCCTGCTAGAGGATATTCGGATCCCATCTTAAAAATGCCTTGTTGCTGAGAGGTTATTTCTAATGTATTCCTAATGCACATAACAAGAAAGTCTAGACTGTAGTGATAAGATGGGGGATGGGAGAAATGGTGTGAATCTGAGTTTCTATAGGAGAGGCCCAATGCGCAACATGAGAACAAAGATCTTAGTGTTATCTCCAATGTTTTTCACTACACATTTTTAAATTTTTTTAAAGATTTATTTATTTGTTTTATGCATCTGAGTACACTGTCATTGTCTTCAAATACACCAGAAGAGAGCATCAGATCCCATTACAGATAGTTGTGAGCCACCATGTGGTTGCTGGGAATTGAACTCAGGACATTCAGAAAAACAGTCAGTGCTCTTAACCACTGAGCCATCTCTCCAGCCCTTAACTCCAAATTTTAGACCCAGGAGAACAAGAGAACAGGATTGTCAGCCAGAAATGGGTAAGGTGGGGGCTGGGGACAAGGTCCAGTCAGAAAAGAGAGGCACAGGGACCTGAGTTCAGATCCTCAGAATGCACACACAAAAAGAAAAAGTTAAACATGGTGGAGTGTACTTATAACCCAAACACTAGGAAGGCAGATGACAGAGTTCACTGGCCAGCTAGCTTAGCTACTTGACAAGTTCTATGAGAGTTCAGGGGAAGATGGGTTAGAATCCCTGGTATGACATATGGTTTAGCAGTTGCTATGTGAGATCAGAATCAAATTTCATGATGTTCCAGCCCTCAAGGTCTCAGAGGTGGGGTTGGGGTGGGGTTGAGTATGAGGAAACCCAGAGACCAGAGGTGAGGCTCAAAGAGAAACCTAAAATTAGCCAAAGAAGCTAAAGGACCAGCTTCACAGAATACTTGAAGATACTGATGAAAATGATTAGTTTCAAAGAAAATTGAGTTGTATAAACGTATGGTCTCTTAGTAGAAGTTTTGTAAGTCCCCTGGTAGTCATCTATGAGTGTGGCCAAAATGTCGGGAACTATTTTGTTAGCAAGGAAGAGAAAGTGGAGCCAAATGGCCTGAGTATGCTTTTCACAGATCCATCAGAAGAGGGTGTAGCAAGCAATCTAAAGGAAAGCATGGATTCAGGTCTTGAAAAATCTTGGCACAGAGCAAAACTCCTCTAGTGTTCTTCATTCTAGGCAAGCACCAAGAAACCCCTTTCCAACTCTTTAAATGCAGTGACAAGGCTGGAAACAAGGCCCAGCTGTCAAAAACCCAGAGGATGTGAGTTTGAATATAGATCTTTTTGTGATAACATGGCAAGGCATGTCTCCAGTTTCTAGGAGCTGTGTATGTATCATTGTGGGGGGGGGGTGTCTCTTTAATGCCTCTTTTCACATCATGATTTACCTGGCTATGATATAAAGGAACACAGAATGATATTTATGAAAGTATTTCTGTGGTGCCTCATTGAACTGAGTGGTATCTGCATGGAACTAATGTAAAACAAGCTTATCCCATCTAATCTCATCTGCCCAGCATTGTGTATCAACAGGGTGTTATTCTGAAACTATAATCACCCATTTGCATGTAGAAACATCTGAGGTCACAATGTTGTCATTCATGATAACACGGGGAGGGGTGGGTGATGTTTGGAATTTAGAAAAAGTATTGACGGAAAGGAACATGATCATGTAGTAGGTACTTAGTATCCTATGAATGGTGACTATATAATTAATTTACTACACAGAGCTGGCCTGTAAGGTTTGCATTATGATAATCTCTTTTGTGCAAATGGGGATACTGAGGGGCCGAACTGGTATTCCCTATTAAAAATTTCATAGCTGCTAAGTGCTAGAAGAGAAAGAGAAAACCATGGTCTCTAACCCTGAACTCTAATCTCTCTCAAAAGCAAGGAAATGATCTCCATCACTGCTTGCCCCGAGTGCCTGTCATGACCAGGGAACTGGGTCCTTTCTGGGGTGGATCCCCAAAATTAATGCAAGTACCTCAACTGAGCCAAGGCCTGTATCCCCTCCAAGGCAAAGTGACGAGAGTGAGGGTGGACTGTGAGTTACAAAGGGTTTCTGGGTTACATGTGGGAAGGCATAGTAACTGCCAAGATTTATCTGGAAGGCAGTCAAGTGTGAGGATCAGGACTATCTAAAGCAATGATTCTTAATCTGTGGGTCACAACCCCTTTGGGGGGATTGAATGACCCTTTAACAGAGGTCAAACATCAAATTTCTTACATATCAGATGCCTACGTTATGATCCATAATAGTAGCAAAATTACAGTTGTGAAATAGCAGTTAAATAATTTTGTGGTTGGGGATCATCACAACATAAGGAACTGTATTAAAGTGTCACAGCATGAGGAAAGGTGAAAACCACTGATCCAAAGTAGGACAAGATTCACAAGTTCAAAACCTGGGTATGAGACAGAATCCCAAGATGGAAGGCATCAACTTTGGGAAGATGTAGCTTGGGACCAGGAAGTAGAACCACAGGTATGGAATGTGAAGTAACTCCTTTTTGGGGGGAGTAGCCTTTAGGTACAGGAGAACTTTGGCTATGAGGTTTTGAGGAGTAGGTAAAGGCAGCCAGTTCCCTGTTCCAGTCCATGTTTTCTAAGACTCTAAGACTCCACATGTGTAGGATTCTCTGCCAAGGAGGCATGCACAAGTGCCAACAGGAGTAAAACAGCCACCTTTCACACTGTAAACTGAAAAGCGGGCATCCCGGTTCTAAGCCAGAGTGAACCTGGAATGGGAGACGTCTTCCAGGACCTTTGCTTCTCTTCTTCCCTACCCCCATCCCTCCTCTTCCTTCTCCTCTTTCTCTTTTTCTCTTCTCTTCTCTTCTCTTCTCTTCTCTTCTCTTCTCTTCTCTTCTCTTCTCTTCTCTTCTCTTCTCTCCCCTCCCCTCCCCTTTCCTCCCTTTCCTTCCCACTCCCTTCCCTTACCCCCTTTCTTATTTTTACTTTGAGTCAGGGTCTCACTATGGACCTCAAGCTGTCTTGGAGCTTGCTCTGTAGACCAGGTTGACCTTGAACTTTCAACTTTCCTGACTCAGACTTTTGAGAGTCAGGATTACTTAAGTGCCATCTTGCCAAGCATGAAGACAACATATTGAGTCTCAATCAGTTCCACTCTATCAAAAATCTACTTTCAGAGAAGAGCCTTATTTAGTATGCAGTATTTCTATTTATTCTTTTATGTAAACTTAATTTTGCTTGATGTAAATATACATTTTTATACACTTATCAATGTAATTTGGTCACATTCAAACTTTCCCATTCTTCCCCCTTCAACTCTGCATCTCCTTCTTCTTCACTCCTTGAGTCCAACTAGTGCTACTTGTATGTAGGGCCATCTATGAGAGCTTGGGCAACCTAACACTAGCCACATCCACAAGTAAAACTTACTCTTTCTTCCCCAGCAGCCATCAACTGCCAGTAGCTACTAGGTGGGGTTGGAGCATGTGAGCCCCTCTTCCAGCCCATGCTGGAATGTTGACTGCCTCGATCTAGTTTGGGTACCCACAGCTGCTGTGAGTTAATGGGTGCGAGAGCCATGGCATCTGCAGAAGTCCACTTTTCACTCAATACACCTCTCCATTCTTAGACTCTTATGTTCTTTCCACCCCCTCTTTCCTGATGTTTGCTCATCGTTGTATGTGTGAGATTCTATTGGTCCTACTTAGGACTGAGAGCCAACTGTAACTTATTCCATAAGAGAGTTTTTTCAGACTTTCTTTACCATCTTTATATGGGCCAAAATTTACAGGACTGCCATATATTAGACTTATTTCAGGCTGAAGAGATGGCTCAGCACTGACTAATCTTCCAGAGGTCCTGAGTTCAAATCCCAGCAACTGCATGGTGGCTCACAACCTTCTGTAATGAGATCTGATTCCCTCTTCTGGTGTGTCTGAAGATAGCTACAGTGTACTTACATATAATAAATAAATAGATCTTTAAAAAAGTTTAAAATAAAAGACTTAATTCACTCAGTCAAACTTAATGATACGGTATTCAGTAACATTCTAGGATCATCTAATCTCCTTCACTTTCAAGTCTCCCCCAAGTGTTATTATAGGTGGCTCTAACTTTGATATAAAATATCCTGACAAAACATCTGACTCTATTTTTCTCTATCATAATACAAATCCAAAGCAAACATCCCAGGTCTTCTTTCAAATAGACATTGGCCCTGATCTGCCTACTGTACTCGAATGAAATCAATGGGAAGCACATGCTAGCATGATGAGATATGTCAAGGATTTGTGTTCTGATCCAATCAATGGGCAGCACATG